>NC_073390.1:10540466-10869633 GCF_028641065.1 Leucoraja erinaceus
TTTTCCATTAGCACAATCAAAAATCGTCATTTTCTGGTCTCTATTGATGGACCCATTTTCCCTCTGGGGAAATCACACATGAATTAATGTGAACTCAATGTTCTCCCTAGATCTGCCTTTGAGAAAGCAGGTAATTCATCTCTTTTGTTTCATGCAAACGTCTTATAATTTAAAATTGTTATAGAGTCACAGTCATACAGCACGTAAACAGGCCCTTCAGCTCAACTTTGCCCACGCTGAACAAGATGCCGCATCGATACCAGCCCTGTCTACCCACATTTTCCTCATATCCCTCTTAACCTTTTCTATCCATGTACCTGTCCAAATGCCTTTTAAATGTTGTCACTGTACCTGCCTCAACTGCCTACTCTGGCAGGCCGTTCTACATACTCATCACCCACTGTGTGAAAAAGTTGTCTCGCAGGTTCCTATTAAATCTTTCACCTCTCACCTTAAACCTCCATCCCCTCGATTCCCCTACTCTGGGTGAAATACTCTGCCTTTACCCTATTTATTCAAAAATCTTGCACTTTCCTTGCACATTGTTGACTTGAATTGTGCTGACTGATAGCAGGATATCATAATTTGTGCTTCAATGTATGCGAGATGAAAGGCAGTTTGCCTGAGAGGACAAACGCTAGCCTAACTGACACTTCACTCCACCGACAGACTCTGCAATGAGCCCAGGCAAACGAGGGCTTGGGCTGGGTGCAGTTCGTATCGAACTAGCAGCTTTGCACCAGGAAGAGTTAGCATGTGAATGGCAACCCAATCTTTTGAATGGGTTCATTGAACCAATGGAAAAAAGATAAGGCAGGTGAAAATGCTAGAAATACTCAAGTCAGAGAGCATCTGTGGAAAACGGAATAGTTAATGTTTCAGGTCAGAGACCACTCTGGGAAAGGGAGAAAATACGATAGTTTCAGTTGAATAAATGGCAAGAACAAAGGGAATGCTTGTTATAGGGCGGGAAAACTAGTAAATGTAATAGTTGGAGGCAGATTGCGCTTCTGTGTTAAGTGTTACTCATAGTAGGGTTGCGGAACACACCCTGCTACCCACACTCCAAAATGGAGCGAAAAACTGAGCCAGTTCTGATGCAGATAGACAGAAAAAAGCGACTTCGAACTGAATCACTGTGTGTATCAGAACTGACCATTTCTGTCCATTAGCCATCCGCGAGTTTGGTTCAGTTTTGATTTTCATGTACAGTTAAGTGCTTCCCACATCTTATTACTCATTATTTTAATCTGCAATTGTTTAAAGTAGCAAAACAATATCAGTAATTTGTGATCCAAGCATTTAAACAAATTCTGACCCGACGTCAAAGTTTTACAGACTAATTTTTTTCCTTTGCAATTGATATAGAAATTATACTGAAAACTTACTGCCAGAATTTTATCTCCTATCTGCAACCGGCCATCTTTATGAGCAGCCCCTCCTTCAATAATTTTGGTTACATAGATGCTGTTATCTCCAGGAATGTGCTGGTTTCCGACACCTCCAGCTATACTGAAACCAAGACCTTTGGGGGAAAGAAAAATCATATTTCAAATCAACCAACATTTTTTTTCTTGGTAGAAGAGATATTACCCAAACAACCACATGACATTTGTTAAGCTGATCTGGCACAGATCAATAGCTCCAACATGATCATTGCCCAACCATCCACTTAATGAACTTAACATTTCCCACAAATTGGGGCAAATGTGCTTATAAATACACAATTTATTCATCACCTTACATTTTTACTTTCATTGGCATAAAATCATTATTCCTATATTATTAAGTACAAAATGTTTCTAACCAGTTCTTGGGGAGAGAATCTTTAGTAGAGAAGGGCTGCTTGATGGTAAAGTGTTGACTCAACAAAACAAGTCATTCAGTCAAATGAATTAGCACCAACCATGAAACGCACTACTCATCCACACTAATATCATTAACTCTAAACCTGGCCTCATCCGATTCCATCACTCACCTGCACATTAGGGGTCATTTAACCGACCGATCCAGATGTCTTTGAAAAGTGGAAGGAAATGGAGCACTCAGGGAAAAACTTGATGGTTCCAATGAGAATGCGCAAACTCCACATAGACAGCATCAGAGGAAAGGATTGAACCTAGGTCAATGCTGCTGCGCCACAATGCCAACCAATTAGATAAATGCAGGCATCATCACCAATGGCTTCACTGCTCAATAATCTGTAATAATTCTAGAATTACCACAGTTTTTCAAGTATTTATTCAAGTATAGCATGAGGTCCAGCAGTCAATCAAGCAAAATGTTATATTGTCAAACCAAAGTTTATTGGAAAACATTATTGGGAAGGTGCCATAGATTTTGATAATAAGTGAAAGAAAAATGGAAAATCAAAAAAATCAGTCAAGCAAACTTTCATGTCATATTCTTCTCTTGAACCGGTTCTCAGTTGGAATTACTTATGGTAACCTTGAACATATCAATAGTCATGTTGTATTTCATGTTTTACATGAAATGTCTTTAATATAAGAATTTCTTTCCTGAATGTTCACATCCTGAAGAAACAAACCTTGACTCTCCAACCGACTCAGATGTAATCAGTTGTCAAATGTTCTGCAGGTTTACAAGGCTTAACTAGAATCGTACATTGCATATACTCACAGCACAGATTCCTCATCTGTGAGAATTTATATTGCATTGCTGTAACTGTGCAGTTTCACACCCACAAATGAGAAATTACTTCGAAGGAAAGGAGGAACGAGAACCAGAGGCAATTGATGAGCAATGACAAATATTTCAGACTTTGTGGAGAACATATTTAAAGTTTATTGAATAGATTTATTTTTTAATGCAGAACCTACCTTTTGGCCCTTTAACTAGTTTTATCTCTAAGATTTTTTCTGTGACTGGTTTCCTTCTCCGCACATATAATCTCACAATCGATCCGGCCTCTTTTAAAGCTTCTACTGCTTTGCTGTGCGTTACTTCCCTTACGTCTACATCATTTACTCGAAGGATGCAGTCATTCACCCTAGAATATTAAAAAAAAAACATACACTGAAACAAGCTGCAAGATAGGCAGCATACAGTTTTCTTTAAAAAAATATTGTGAATAAAACTTTAACAACCGGTAACTCTTTCAAATGCCTCACAACTCTTTTTTTTTGCGGCAGAAATAAATAGTGAAAGAAAAAAATGAAGAGGGGAGAACATTTTGTTAGGTATTGTTAAAAATGAAAGGAAGAAACACAAATACTGAATCATAAAGGAAAAGTCTGCATTGTGACTAAATATTCTGTAATAATGCACCCACTGACGGTGGAGCAAGTGCTGGAATTTAAAAATAATTTAAAGATTTTTTTTGAGGACAACTTTCAGCCAATTGTGATTGTTTCCAAGACTAGCACAATTTCCTGTACGTTGCTAGCTTGTCTTGTACAGAAGGCCCAGTGGTAAATAAATCAATAGAAATACATTAACACGATTGAAAAACAAATTCGGGGAATTAAATTGATCTTTGCCAGGAAGACAAATGGAATGAATATAAATCATGAGGTTTTTTTATGCCATATTCAATTTCCTCTTTGACCACTGCTGAAGACCAATTTCATCTATGAGGTATGGATAGACAAGTCATTGAAAGTTTAAGAAGGAACTGCAGATGCTGGAAAATCGAAGGTAGACAAAAATGCTGGAGAAACTCAACAGGTGAGGCAGCATCTATGGAGCGAAGGAAATAGGCAACGTTTCAGGTCACTTTCGCCAAACACCTCCGCTCAGTTCGCAATAACCAACCTGATCTCCCGGTGGCTCAGCACTTCAACTCCCCCTCCTATTCCAAATCCAACCTTTCTGTACTGGGCCTCCTCCATGGCTAGGGTGAGGACCACCATAAATTGGAGGAGCAGCACCTCATATTTCGCTTGGGCAGTTTGCACCCCAGCGGTATGAACATTAACTTCTCTAATTTCAGGTAGTCCCTACTTTCTCCTCCCCTTCTCAGCTCTCCCTCAGCCCACTGGCTCCACCTCTTCCTTTCTTCTTCCCGCCCCCCCCCCACCCCCACCCCACCACCCTCATATCAGTCTGAAGAAGGGTTTCGACCCGAAACGTTGCCTATTTCCTTCGCTCCATAGATGCTGCCTCACCTGCTGAGTTTCTCCAGCATTTTTGTCTACTTAAGCCATTGAAAGTGTTAAGACCTGTAGAGAAACTTTTTAGTAAGGCTTTATTTAAAAAAAAACACACTGAGTCTAAAAAAAAGTAAAGTCAGACTGAATCTTGAGAGACCACAGTTACGAGGAACGATGAGTGAGGTTGGAATTCTTCTTTAAAACAAAAGAATGAGGAGAGATGTAATTAAAGTACACCAAATAACAATGGACCAGGACAATGTAGATAATGGGGGATCATTCCTAACGGTAGCAGGAGTCGTGGACTAGAGGATGCAATTAGAATCTAGAATGTTTACTTGCAGATGTGGAGGAGGCAGGTTCCATTGTGTGTTCCAAAAGAAAATTTGATAAATATATGGTGAGGAAAAATAGGCAAACAATGGGAAAGAGGCTAAGAGCTAGATCTACCAAGTTACTTTGATAGAGAACTGGAACAGATAAGATGGGCTGAATGGCAAGCCCCTGACTCTTCCCATGGATATAATGTAATAATACTATGCTTATAGAGCTCTGTATGATCCAGTACATTGTACTTAAATGATTCAATCATTGAGGTGTTCAACTTTGTAAACTTGTAATATTGAATTCTTGAATCATTACATGTTCTCAAACTGTCATTAAAGTTCAAATTTTAATTAAAGTTCAATCTTTAATGAGTATAAATTATAAATAGAGGATGCTATCCTTCTGGTAAAAGTGGTCAATTCACCATTAATGTATCAAATATGAAATAGCAAAACTTGAAAAGATGGACAACTCAACAGCTGGCTCCCATCTTGCTCATTTATAACCCAACTCCTCTATTCCCAGGAATCACAAGATGAAACGATAGATGCAATATATTTAACACTGATATTAATCATTCGAGTTCATTTAGACTTAGGTTAAGATAAATCACATAATTCAAGGAAATAACCTCCAGGGAGATAATGAAACGTTCTAAAAATGTTATGCATCAACTAGTTATAATCACATATTGCGTCAACTGTAAATCTTCACATTGAGCAGTGAACTTTAGCCATAACATTTAAGGGAGAGTATATGAACGTGTTCTCAATAAAGAGCAAAATGTGAGATGATATTGGAGCACTCTGTAATAAAAGGTAACTATCATTCAAACTCCAGGGATAAAATCTATACTTAGTCCTGATTTACAGATTGGGAGATGGTCACCGCAATTTCTATTACATCAGTGGGACTGTTGTCAGATTACAATCAGACAGGAAGGAATCCTAAGGAGTTTGTGAGGATTTAGGCAAGAAGTATTACGCAAAGTTGATGGAAAGCATTTATACTTCAAAATAGTATTTCTTTTGTATTTAATATTCTTTTAATGTCTTCAATTAGATCATCCCTCAATTTGCTAGACTGAAAAGGAACAAAAACCACCGTTATAATTTAAAACATTAAAGCCTTCATTAGAAGATGGACAAAACACTGGAGTAATTCAACATCTCTGGAGAGAAAGAATTGGGTCGAGACCCTTCTTCAGACTGAAAGTCAGGGGAGGGAGAGACTAGGTCAGCATTCCTTTTCCCCAGAGATGCTGCTTGACCCGCTGAGTTACTCCAGCATTTGTGTCTATCTTCTGTGTAAACCAGCATCTGCAGTTCCTTCCTACATTAACCCTTCTAGAGGTCTGGTAAATCTGCTCTGCACACCATTAACAATAATAGAGCCATCTTGATAAGCGGTGCTCAGCGTTGAATAACATTCTCCAAATGAAGTCCGATAAAAACTCCATACATTTAAACCTCACCATCCACACCCAAATATTCCAGTTCTCTTGAGATGGCTACTACTTTGGTTTTTATTGTTTTCAGTGCCTTTCGATCAGATTTTTAGTGACAAACACAATGATAGCCAAATCTATCAATTTCTACACCGATCTATCTCAACTGGCAGGTCAATCCAACAAAGACTGGATTTGTAGGCAAGGACTTCAATTACATTTTCCTGCCCCAAAAGGGATGCAAACTAGATGCTGTTTGTCACTATTCCTATAAAACAGAATCTCATTCTCTTGCTACAGACGTGGGAGTACTTCCGGCCATGCTCTCACAGGCCAGACAACAGGCAGTTTTATATAGGAAGGCATGTTAAATAATACAGTACAAAATACAATTATTCTTCAAACAACACGCTCCTTTTGTCCACAAACAATACATGGACAGTGTCACATGAAATGAATCCCCATGTTGAAATGTGATTGCAAAGGCTATTTTCAAGTTAGTAGCGTGCAGAAATTAATTCTCTGCTCTGTGATACATTTATAGGTCTTCCAGACAGACGCTCCTAATCATTGACAATTTTTTTTTTTTTAAAGCATTTAAATAGAAGTAAGGAAATGCATACTTGCATATCCTTTCTAAAGACTGTTGTTCAAGTAGTTTACAATTACAATTAAGCCTTTGCATTATGAATTCTTGTGGCTCCGTTTACAATCATTATCTGATGTTTATTTAAAACCACATCTCAACAACAGATGTGGAAGCTGGTGATAATATTTTTGTACGGCCATTCATGCACTCTCAGGAACACACTTGAACTAATGTTTGTTATGCAAGCAGCAATGCATCCCAATGAGACATACCGCAATCTTCCATCCTGTGCAGCTGCACCTCCTGCAATGATTTTTGTAATGAATATACTTGGATCGTCACCAATATGTGGATTATCAGTACCACCTGCAATGCTGAATCCGAGGCCAGAATTCCCCTGTGCAAGAGAACATTTTGAAAATCAAGCATCAAAATTGTGTGCTGAACACATGGGAGAAATCTGGAAAGTAAAGGTTTCATTTTTTCACATAATTTAAATAGAAACATGCTGGAAATACTGAACAAATCAGACAGCAGCTGTGGACAGTGAAACTGCTAAGATTTCAGGACAATGATCTTTTTATATAGTCAATGCATAGTCCTAATGAAGGGGATTTGACCAAAAACAAATTTCTACAAATTTAATTTCCCAGAGTCAATGCATATATTTAAAACATTTCGTATGACTTTTTATTCATGGGAGCTGGGTGTAGCTGGAAAGTTCAACATTTATTACTCATCCTTAAATGGCATCTAGTTGATGATAATGATCCTTGAAATTCCAAATATTGAATCAATACCTATAATGCTTTGGAATACAATGTCAAACTAGAATTTAGTCTGAATTACGTTTCTGAATTAGTGCATTCCATTTGGCAAAGGTGCTTCATAGTTCTTTCAGAATGTGGCCAACTTTGCCACTGGTGGGTGCTCTCAAGCTAACTCTAGTGAAGGCCATTAGAGACCTCACCCAAACACTGACTATGTTGGAATAGTCACCATCGAGGAACAACGGCAATAATGAGCAAGAAACTTCTTAATTTGGTGGATCTCATGTTATGAAATACTGCAGATCTTGATTCAAAGTTTTTCTCTTCCAGGCTGTACTTTGGCGCCGTCAGCGAGGGCAGTCCGCCAACAGTCTGTCTGTCTTTTCGTCTTTTTTGTTATGTTTATTTTGTTTTAAAAAATATATGTTAATGTTCTCTGGTTTGTTTAATGTGGGGGATGGGGGGGTCGGGGAAAACCTTTTGTTCCAAACTCTTACCTTGCCGGAGATGTGATTTTTTTTCCGGATCGTATCTCCGGTCGCTTTGCGGCCTAGCATCATGAAGCTGGCGGCCTTGCTCAAGACTGACTTTGAGCCCCACCGCGGGAACTTACCATCGGAGCCTGCAATCCCTTGCCTGGGATCGATGCTCCAACCGCGGCCTGCCAATTTCAACATCACGGAGTTCGCATTCGGGTAGAGAATGATGTCGGCAAGCTCCGACCCGGGATCCGATCGCCCGGCGCGGGGAGTTGAGACCCCCCCCCCGGCATGAGAGCTTGATCGCACCGACGCGGAGGGCCAAACTGCCGACAACGGGAGCCAAGATAGTCCAGTCAACGGAAGGCTCGAGGCCTCCGACCGTGGGAAGACAACGAAGGGAAGAGATTGAACTTTTTTTTTGCCTTCCATTACAGTGAGGAATGTGGAGGAGTCACTGTGGTGGAGGTTTATGTTAAAATGTATTTTGTGTGTCTTGTTGCTTTTTATTGGTATGACTGTATGGCAAATCAAACTCCTCATATGTTGCAAAACATACTTTGCTAATAAAGTATGATTATGATGATTATGATTTGATTACAATTCAGATAGAAAAGATACTCTACAGAAATTACCAAGACGATTGCACAATTGCTGCATCAGAATCTAATGCCTAGGCTAAAGTTGGGTAGCATAGGCATCCCAAGGAATTGTTAAGTGTCAACAGCATTCCAGAAAATCTGCAGGGGAGTTAAATGTGCAGCTAACTAGATAGGCCGGCTTCATTCTTCAAAGGATGACCAAGAATCAGATGAGTTTTAGTAACAATCCAGTTGTTACCATGACCAATATTATGTTTCAACTTCACAATTCTAGTTAATTACAGTAATTTCATTTAGTTCAGATTCTCCTGTGACTTTGGTGGGATTTGAACTCAATTCTCCAGATCATTAGCCTCTGAATTAAAATTCATTGTAGTTAGAATTAAAATGTTATTTGTTCCTATGTTAATTGCTTTTCTGCTACTGGTGCCAGAACAACACTGCATTGTTCAAAAAGGTAATCATTTTTTTCCTAATCTTATGAAGTAATTTAAAAAATATATTTTCCCCAAGACTTTTGCTGCTGGCCAACAAACCATGACAATTCCCAACTGAGACCATAATTGACCAAAAACAACATTAGGGTTCATTTATTTGTGGATTTCTACTGTTACAAATTCTCACATTATTTCATTTCCCTACCACATGATATAGCGTAATGTGTATTTCTACACAAAACTTTGATAAATCATTCTACCAGAATTGGTGGTCAAAATTTTTTAAATGTTCCTTTAGGAGGCTCAGTATTTTAGGCAGAAAATCGAACTAATTTGGCTTTCTCCTCCAATAGAAATAGTAGTTAATTCAGCATTGGAGCAGGCTCGTTAATTACACTGCTACATTTAAGAAGAGTAAACAGATGTTTGAATCCAAATATTTGACAAATAAATAGTCGATAAATTATCCTGAGACGTCAAAGATATTCATTCAAACCAACGAAGTGAAGATTTAAAAAAATCAGTCTCAAAATGGTTCACTGTATATTCATTTCAAATGACAAACTGAGTCCACATGAATTACATGGGATGGTAATGCGAAATGTACAGGTCCCAATATATTTTGCGTGTTGAAGGAAATAACACTGTCTTCAGTAGGCAATTTCACTGGCACCAATTAAATTGCTAAATCTTCCATGAATTAAGAAAGGCAGAGTTTTATTGAGAACTGGTTGTTATTGTTATACAAAGAGTTGGCTGGGCAAAGATCAAGATTCACACTATTTTCTAACATAAAATGTTGGCTAAGAATCCATTTAAGATTTACACCAAAAACTTACACCAAATTAACTGGTACTGAATAATTTATGACACATTACTGTAGCAATTTTGAAATTAGTCCTCTGTCCACCGGGAATAGTGGCTGAATAGTTCTGTTAAAAGTTTTGTTAAGAAGCTCTGCCATTTTTGTTTACAACGTTCGTAGAATTACTGCCAATCCATTACTTATATTTTAGATCTACATGAACTTCAGTTTCTCTGTTGTCAAGCTTGTATGCAATTAAAAATGTTCCCATAAAGTGCAGAGAATTTTTGAAAGCTTGATGTGAATATTAAGCAGATTTATAGTTAGAAGCATCTTGAAATAACAGCTTGAATAAAGAGCAGTGCTTAGATCAAACCCTCTGAAAATCAGCAAGGATCTCCTTCCTCGAATTCAGAATGAAAGACATCATATTGAAATAATTCTTGCTGAAGCAATTTATTTGGTTATTATGACAAAATATCTGATGAGGATGGCTGGTAAGGTGCCAACTGATATGGGACTACCAATCTGGAGATTTGGGAATTAATTTTCATTTGCTTAATAATTATCATGGTTAAATAAAAACAAGGGTTCATTCATGTCCTGGGAGAGGAACTTGGCAAACAAATTAAAATTGAGCATTATTTTTCATGAATTTCAGCATCTCACAACAGAAAGAATCTTTCAAGAAAGAATAAGCATGCAGACATGTCACATCTATCAGGCAGAAGATATAGAAGCCTGAAGTGACACAAACCAGGATCAGGAACAGCTCTTTCGCACGTATCATGTTCTTGAACAACCTGCACTGCCCTAATCCCATTGTGACAATGGAACACCATGGAGCACCTCTTGCACTTGTATCGACTCGTTTTCGTTTAATTGCGCTGATATCTTGACTTTTTTTGGACTTTTTGCTTTTTAGTGTCTTGCAAAAATGTGTCATTTATCTACATTTTGTTTTTTTATGTGTTTGTCAATGTGTCTGTGATGCTGCTGCAAACTAGATTTTTATTGTAGCTATCCTCACCGTATTTTCACATATGACAATTTGCCATATATGCACAAATGTACTTAACTTGATAGAAGCAAATTAACTACTTGGATATCCAAACACGTTAAAGTACATAATAGACATTAATTGTACATCTGCGTGACAACTTTTCTTAATTGGAAAATGGGAAAGGATGCTGTTGAGATACAAGCCTATTAAATAATTACAGCTGTTGAAAGATTTTCAGGTAATTACAGAATGATTCTACAAGGATACAGTAATATCAATTACTAATCCCCTGGTGCAAAGGTCGCATATCAGTTTGACAAAGCACAACAAAATTCTGCAATCAATCAATGTGTTTACCTGTCCCACTTGGGCGTCATTTGCGTGTAATTTACTCATCATGCGTCACGTGATGCGCGCATGGTGCGTGGTGACGTAGGCAGTGACGAGCTGTCGCACGCGGCGCCCCAGGTATGAACAAAACAGTGACTCGCAAATGACGCCCAAGTGGGGCAGGCCCTTAACACCACAATAAAAACTATCTTGTTGATGTAAATCAAATGCACAGAATCAAATCATTACTTGCACTAAATATTAGATCAAATCATGGTAGATTTTGTGTTGCAAATATTGCTCTCAGATTTTATGTTTGCAACTATGAGTATTCAAATTGTACCTGATTTTGTAGATAGACAAACAATTGATGATCAGTTGGTATACCCTTAATGCTCACATGAAGATCATTTAGCCATGGTGATTTAGGCCAACAGTTGCCAGTGGAGATTGCTTAGCAACTTGCATGAATTAGATGATTATCAACAAAATGGAAGTTTGAAATACATTCCTATTTACTTCAAATTCATTGAATTTTACATGAACATTCCTCTAACCTGAAAATACTCAATTATGAAAGAAAGCATAGCTCCCTTACCCTCTCCAGCGTGATTTCTTCATATTCGTAGTCTGTATCAGTACCGTTGACCTGCAAAAGTCCCAAAGATACAAGTAAAACGTGATGTCAGGTACTCAAGTTGTGTTATGAGAAACTAAAATGCTTTACTTTTCAGTTTAATACAGAAGCAAGGAATTGAAGATGCTGGTTTACAAAAATGGATACAAACTTTTGGAGTAACTTAGCGGGTTAGGCAGTATCTCTGGAGAACATGGATAGGTGACATTTTGGTCTGGGATCCGTCTTCAGACTGATTGTGGGGGGGGGGGGGGGGGGGGGGGGGTGGGGGGTGGGGGGAAAAGAAAACCAGAAGAGCGGAGAGGCGGGGCAAAGCCTGGCAAGTCAAAGATGAGGGGAGTTTTTGATAGGCAGTTAGTTGGACCTAGATCAGAGATGAAAAGACAGGTGGTGTGAGAAAAAATTTGAAGAGTTGCGAGTCCAGGTGCGAACACAGGATTGGGGGGGGGATTGGGGGGTGAGGAGTTTGGTAGTTACCTAAAATTGGAGAATTTAATGTTCTTACCATTTGGTTGTAAGTTACCCAGGCAAAATATATGAGGTGTTGTCCCTTCAGTTTGCCTGTGGCTATTCGGTTTAATGGGGCAAAACTGTCATTAGGATGCTGGTTAAATTGATTGGTTTATATTGTGAATACTTTATGGTCACAAGAAAATGGTGCACTTTGGAACTTCATTGTACTTCGGATCTAGAGTTTATAGGTCGTCAAATTTTTAATTTATAAAGATAATGAATATGCCAGTTGATGAAAGTTATTCATGTGTAATTTCCCTGCATTCAATTCATCCATCTGCAGGCTTTCACGATCCATAATTCCCAAAGGATTATTCATGTAATATTTTTGCCAAATGAAAGTCACAGCTGCAATTTTTGCCTAGTGCGAATACACAAGATTTTATGCCAATAAAAAACAAGTGACAAATTACAATGTGGTCTAATTACTTTAATTTATCATAAGCAACCGAAAGAAGACATTAGCACGATAATGTACAGTTAAAGTTTATTAGTATTTATGGCATTGCACAATTTTTATCAGTGTTGACTGGCTGCAAACTGGTTTCAGCGAATATAAATTGAAACTTGGTGACAGCACAATTAGTAGAAGGATAAACCAACATGACGTGGTCTATAAAACAAGGAAACAGGAAATCTAAGTACATGAGGAAAGATTAATAAAGGAGAATTGGACAAGCAAAATCAACAAAACGTCTTTTCTGAAACTGACTGGGAAAGGAACATAACATTAGCACTTAGGCAGTGAGAAATGTAGAGCAAAACATTATAGTCTTAGGGAACTACAGGCAATCCTCAATGGATTTGAAATGTTTCGATACGATAGAACTCTATTTATCCCAGGAGGGAATTTGGTCTGCCAGCAGTCATAAAACACAACAAGAAACATGTAATTAAAGTGAGATGTGCGTTTTTACACTTCTTCCAGGCTAGAACGTTACCTATCCACATCCTCCAGCAATGCTGCCTGACCTGCTGAGTTACTCCGGCACTTTTTTTAATATGGAAGTTATTGGGAGAAGGGGCTTTGCATGTGGAAAGGAAAATGTATCTCAACTAAAAGGTGGTAGAGGTCTGCATCTCAGTGCCTGAAAGGTTAGTGAAGACAAAGTGTCTCATCACATTTAAATGATGTCTGAAGAATGGTCATGATCCAAAACGCTGTCCGTCCATTTCCCTCTGCAGATGCTGCCTGACCCATTTAGTTCCATAGAAACATAGAAAATAGGTGCAGGAGGAAGCCATTCAGCCCTTCAAGCCAGCACCACCATTCATTGTGATCATTCATTCCCCTAGCACTTTGCTTTTTGCTTCAGATTGCAGCATTTGTAGAATATCGTGTCGCCACATTTACATCATGCATTTTGTCTGAAGAAGGGTCCTGACCCAAAATATCACCTATCACCTATCGGAATGCTGTCCGACTCACTGAGAGGGTTATGGTAGTTATTCCAGCACTTTTAGTCTTTCCTTGGTAAACCTAACTTGCTTCTACATGTTTGGATGTGTAGGTAAAGGTGTTTTACTTACATAGCTCTGGACCTAATGAAGAGGAGGTTGAATAGCTTTTTTTATGAAAAGCTGTTATGACAGACCAAATGGCCTTTATCTTACTCGTTCTACAATTCATTCAATCATTTTAAACGTTCCCCAAGATGTAATCATAACTTTTCAAGATGATATTCAGCTTTACACGTGAAAAGCTTTAAAGAATCATAACAAAGTTTTCGCAGCACATGACACGGAGGAAATATCTGAGCCATTTGCTGCCATCTGATTTGACAGCAAAATGAAATAAGAACAGTTTTCAATCACATTAGATTGTTTAATTACACTTCATAGCTGTGGAGAGACAAACAAATCTCTTGCATGGTTTCTCAAAGTAGAAAGGGATAAAGCATGTGGAATGCAGAAGGGTGCAATCAGTAAAATCCAGTGCTATCAATCATGCACTTGCAGAGTCACACAGTGACACAGTACCAAAACAGGTCTGCCCTGACTATTAATCAAACATTTCTTCACAAGCTCCATTTTCATTCTCCCACACACTCCCATGAACACTTCTCGTCTCTCAGATCCCCCCATTCCCACGCTAGTAATTCCCCATTGCCACACTGGAGGCAATTCACAGCAGCCAATTAACCGATCAGCCTGCATGGCTTTGGCTTGAGAGGGGATACTGGATGACTGGGAGGAACACCACGGGTTAACTTCACAGTCATGACCAGAGGTCAGTAGTGAACCAAGGTCACTGGAGCTGTGAGGCAGCTGCTCTGTTAGCTGCACATGAGGAACCTGGATAAAATCAAGAATGTAGAAACAGGAAACTGTAGATGCTGGTTTACAAAAGGAGAAAGTGCTGGAATAACTCAGCAGGTCAGGCAGCATCTCAGGAGGATATGGATATGTGACATTTTGTGTTGGGACCCTTCTTCAGACATTGTTCGGGGGAAGGGGGGGAGAGATGGGGACGAAACCTGGTGTATATAATAGGCCCAGAACTGAAAGGTCAGTGTAGGAATGAGAAGAGGAGTTAAAATGGTTAGCACCCTGGAGATCCTACAGGCCTTGTCAGAGTGAGCGCAAGTGTTTGGTGAAATGTTTGCCAAGTCTACACTTGGTCCCATCTATGTACAGGAGGCCACATTTGGAACATTAGATGCAGTAGATGAGGTTAGAGGAGATGCATATGAACTATCTCACCTGGAAGGGCTCCTGGATAGAGGCGAGGGAACTGGTATTGGGATAGGTGTTGTAGCTACCATCTGGATTTGCATCTATTTTCCCCCTCCCCTTCCACATATATTCCTTCCTTGAGCTTCATAATTTGCAACTCTTCAACTCTTTTGTCTCACACCTTACTTACTTTCATCTCTGGCTTTGTCCAACCGCCTACCACTCGTATAATCCTCCTCATCTTTGCCAGCCTATTACATGCCAGGATTTGTCCTCCCTCTCCTCCAGCTTTCTTTTACCCCTCCCAATCAGTCTGAAGAAGGTCCCCGAATCAAAACGTCACCTCTCCATGTTCTCCTGAGATGCAGTCTGACCTACGGAGTTACTTCAGCACTTTCATGTCTCTTCTTTTGGAATAAAGCAAACTGGCTAGTTTTCGCTACAGATCTAACTACCGTATTTTCCGGCAATGAAGACGCTATTTTTTACGTGCGTCTTGGAGGCCGAAGGTTAAGGTTGTTAGCCAAGAAAGATAGACTTGGCTATCCCTCAGTACAGCAACATCAAGAACAATGTTGTTGTACTGAGGTATAGTCAAGTCTATCCCTCATTGTTGGCAGCTGATGGGATGCGGCTGTAAAAGGACAGCGCCGCTGGGAGGGGGGGAAGTTCCTTTCACAGCGTGTGCGGAGTATGGCCCGAGTCAGCACAGGCAGGAGCGTTGACTCAACTGCCAAGATATCCAATAGCGAAATAAATCGACTTGCGAAAATGTTGACGTCATAATCATACAGCGTGAAAACAGGCCCTTTGGCCATACTTGCTCAAGCTAACCATCATGCCCCTTCAACATCAGTCCCACCTGCTTGAGTTTGACCCTCTAAAGCTATCCTATCTATATACATATCTAAATGTTTCTTAAACGTTGCATTAGTACATGCCTCAACTATCGCCTCTGGCAGCTTGTTCCATACACCCACCACCCTTTGTGTAAAAACGATACCCCTCAGGTACCTATTAAATCTTCCCCTACCCCCATTTTAAAATACACAGTGAACAAACCAACATGCTGCACTGAAATAACAATTCCTACTTTATAAATAGTAAATACTACTGAATATTTTATGTAGTAAGTTGCTTATAATGCGAGAGTAAGGTAATATGATTTGTCTCTACAAGAGATGGACAATTTCTTTCAGTTGTGGAACAAATCATGTTCTGCAGAGATAGGTTCAACTTGTTAACTTGCGCATCATCTAAAATGAAGCAATTTTATACCTGTGTCTTAAAGTACTAATGTTAAAAAACTGACAGGCATGGAAATGCCAGTTTACTAAGCCATTGCTTTGTATTCAGTACTTGCTCGCTTCACAAATCATGAACTTTAACTGAAAACGTTGACCACTTGGGCTGTGTTATACAAGAGTTTTCATTCTCGTGGAGCAGGAATGTAGAAACAAGATGTCAGTATTTAATAATGCCAAGAGGTCACAGCTGACAGTCTGCTTGCATTCAATCCCAATAGTTTGAATATCAATTTTCAATGACAAGGCTACACAAAAAAGCTGGAGAAACTCAGCGGGTGCAGCAGCATCTATGGAGCGAAGGAAATAGGCAACGTTTCGGGCCGAAACCCTTCTTCAGACTGCTATGACAATGCTTCAATGACAAGGCGTTTAATTGTAAAAAGCAAATCTTGCTATATGGTTGGAAAGAGAATTAAAATCATCCTGACACAAACTGGTATAAAAAATATGTAACTTACGTATGGTTGAGACTCCAAAGTATCTGTATTCACCACAACCGGAGGTGGATTCGCCTTTAAAAAATGAAGACAACCTGGTTACTATGTTAGAAGAACAAATCATGTTAAAAATGGAAATCGATATGTAAAATAATTTTTAACACTCCATCCATTTCAGACATTCCCACATGAAAATAGCTGAGTTGCTTATGGAATAGAATGTTATTCTGTCATTCTGGCTCATTAATTGTAGACTCGGCGGGTGAGGCAGCATCTATGGAGCGAAAGAATAGGCTACGTTTCGGTTCGAGATCCTTCTTCAGACTGATGTGGGGGGGAGGGGTGGGAAAAAGATAGGAAGAGGCAGAGACAGTAGGCTGTGGGAGGGGAAGGAGGGAGTAAGCAAGGACTGCCTGAAATTGGAGAAGTCAATGTTCATACCGCTGGGTGTCAACTACCCAAGCAAAATATGAGGTGCTGCTCCTCCAATTTGCGGTGGGACTCACTCTGGCTATGGAAGAGACCCAGGCCAGGAAGGTCGGATTTGGAATAGGAGGTGGCTCACCTTCCATGTGAGCATATTCCAAGTTACATTATTATTATTATTATTATTATTCAACCTCTTTCCATATCCCTTCTTCCACTTATCCACAATACACTTGAAAGTCAACCACTAACCATTTGTAATGAAATCAATAGCTTGACATACCTGTGAAGAACTCTCCTGTTCTAGCTCATGTTTAAGTTGATCTGTCCAACCTCATTCTTGCCCTTTCAAACGTGGAAACAGCTCTGTCTATCTTATCCTTTCATGATATTTTAAGAAAATGTTCGTACATTTTTTATAATCACGAATCATTACTCTGGCTCTGCACTCAGCTGGCTCCGTTCCTACCTTTCCAACAGATCCCACTTCATCTCGCTCCACAACCACACCTCTGCTACAGCCACAGTCACTCAAGGCGTTCCCCAAGGCTCCGTACTCGGCCCCCTCCTCTTCATCATCTACATCCTCCCCCTCGGTCAGATACTCAGCCACTTCAACCTGGACTTCCACTGTTACGCTGATGACACCCAGATCTACCTCGGCACCAAATCCCCCCACAACGCCCCCTTCTCCCATATCAACTCCTGTTTGTCAGCTATAAAAACCTGGATGCAACATAATTTCCTCAAACTCAACAGCGATAAGACAGAATTCCTCCTCATAGGCTCCAAAGCCACACTCAGCAAAATCAATAACCCGACTCTCACCATCGACGGCACCACTGTCTCCCCATCTCCCCAGGCCCGCAACCTTGGCGTGATCTTTGATTCCACCCTCTCCCTTGAGCCTCGCATCCGCCATGTCATTAAAACCTCCTCTCATCTCCGCAACATCGCCAAACTCAGACCCTCTCTCACACCTCCCGCTGCTGAAAGACTCATCCATGCCTTCATCTCCTCCGGACTGGACGACTGCAACTCACTTCTCCTTGGCATCAGCTCCACCTACATCAACCGACTCCAACTGGTCCAGAACGCAGTTGCCCGACTCATCACCCACACCAAATCCTGGCATCACATCACTCCAGTCCTCAAACAACTTCACTGGCTTCTCATCTCCCACCGGATCAACTACAAAATCCTGATCCTCACCTACAAAGCCCTCCAACATCTGCCCCCCCATATCTCACTGACCTCCTCTCCCCCTACCAACCCTCACAGTCCCTCAGATCCACATCAGCCGGTCTCCTCTCCATCCACAAGTCCAACATCCGCAGTTTTGGGGACAGAGCCTTCTCCAGGGCAGCTCCCAGGCTCTGGAACTCCCTCCCCCAACTGATCCGCAATTCCGTGTCCCTCACCATCTTCCAGTCCCGCCTCAAGACCCATCTCTTCACCTCTGCCTATCCTTAGCCCCACGTCCCCCTCCCTTTTCATCTGTGCATTAATTGCCTCATATTGTGTTTTGTATTGAATTCTGTCTTTACTTTGTGTACTAGTCATGTCTCTACTATTTCATTCCCTTTACATGTTTTTCCTTTACCTGCTAAATTTTTATAATGTGTCCTTGAGACTCTTGAAAGGCGCCCATAAATAAAATTTATTATTATTATTATTATTACTCTGCACAATATTGTTTTTCACATTGTACTCATTGCTTCTTTGCATTTATATTCTAAATCTCCAAATAGCTTAATCGCCTCAAGCTATTTAAAGCCCCATGGCTCAGTTGTCAAGGAACCCACCCCTCTTCATATCTGCACAACTTTGTTACCGTGCTCGAATCAAAATGCATCAATTCACACACCTGCTATAGAATTTAAAATGCCTCCTGTTAACACATTTACTTTCCATTTGTTTTATGAAAAAAAACATAATTTGGTATAGATCCACATACAGAGACATGGGAAGTGAACAGGAGAAGTCCCAGAACAGTTTTAACGCATTTTATGCTTTCTGAATTTCTGAACCCATTTTAAAATCCAGTTTAGCATCCTCCAAAATATTCCTTGCCTTTTAATTCACACATGCAAAATATGTGCATATGACATCCTGTCTCATGTTTTCCTACTGTGAATATACAGTGGATTTTCGACAGTTTTTCTACAATAAATTCTTTGTGGTGAAGGGCAAATAGAATTTTTCCTTTAAATTTCAAATCAACTGTGACCTTCCCTTTGATTACATCCTTAAAGACCTTAACTTCTCTTGTCATTTACGTCATTGAACTGGATTTGAACTGAGTCCAAAGGAGCACTAAATGGACCAAAAGTGCTTCCTCAGAAGCAAATATAAAAGAAAGCAATAGTAAACGGCACAATTCGTAAAACTGTTTGAAGATTGCAAAATACCAAAACTATCTGCACTATCGGTAAGAGAATATTGTGTGAATAAGAGGTGGAATCCGTTAAAATAAAAACTCCTTGGAGCAAATACATCCCTGTTGAAAAACTGAACATAAATAATTCATTTGGTCTTTTGAAGATAAGAATGCATTTTCATTTATGTTCCTTCGTTGAGAAATGGGATTTTTTTAATACATTAATAATTCAGCTAATCTTCTTTGTTCTGCCTTTCTAGACCACGAGCAATTAATATTTATAGCAATGTATTTATTCATTATGTTACAACTGCAAAGTAGCTAAAAAAATGGACAAAACAATATGATGTTTTTAAGATCAGCATCACAAAGTGTTCATTTGACGCTGATAATTTAACAATTTGTAATCTATATTTACTCAATATTTACTAGCCAAATAAACCATAACCAAATGATGCAACTCAGCAGAATAAGTAAACTAATAAAGGAAAATGTTCATTTTTTTCTAGTTTAGTTTAGTTTAGTTTAGGTACAGCGCGAAACAGGCCCTTCGGCCCACCGAGTCCACGCCAACCAGCGATCCCCGTATATTAACTATCTTACCCACAACTAGGGACAATTTACACTTATACCAAGTCAATTAACCTACAAACCTGTACGTCTTTGGAGTGTTGGAGAAAACCGAAGATCTAGGAGAAAACCCATGTGGTCACGTTGGATTACATATCGTTAATTAATCAAGGATTGATCCTGATTGTATGGATAGGGCAGGAAATAAACATTGCAAGGACAAAATACAAATAGTCAAACTAGCTTGATTTTGCGATCACCTGCGTGAGAAAATACATTCTTATCCAGAAAAAACAGGTACAGTGCCCTCCATAATGTTTGGGACAAAGACTCATCATTTATTTATTTGCCTCTGTACTCAACAATTTGAGATTTGTAATAGAAAAAAAAATAACATGTGGTTAAAGTGCACATTGTCAGATTTTAATAAAAGCCATTTTTATGCATTTTGGCTTCACCATGTACAAATTTACAGCAGTGTTTATACATAGCCCCTCCCCCAGTTCAGTGCAACATAATGTTTGGGACACCGCAATGACATGTCAATGAAAGTAGTCATGTTTACTATTTTGTTGCATATTCTTTGTGTGCATTCACTGCTTGAAGTCTGTGATTCATGGACATCACCAGTTGCTGGGTGTCTTCTGTGGTGATGCTCTGCCAGGCCTGTATTGCAGCCATATTTAGTTTATGCTTGTTTTGGGGGCTAGTCCCTTTCAGTTTTCTCTTCAGCATATAAAAGGCATGCCCAATTGGGATTCAAATCGGATGATTGACTTGGCCACTCAAGAATTGACCATTTTTTAGCTTTGAAAAATATCCTTTGTTGCTTTAGCAGTATGTTTGGGATCATTGTCTTGCTGTAGAATGAACCGCAGGCCAATGAGTTTTGAGGCATTTGTTTGAACTTGAGCAGATGCGATGTATCTATACACTTCAGAATTAATTATGCTACTACCATCAGCAGTTGTACCACCAGGGGCGCCGTACGAATGGCAGCTCTACCGGCAATCTGTTCATTTTTTCATCTTTAAAAAATTTTTTAGTTTCTGTTAAAAGTTTGTTTTAATGTTCTCCGGTTTGTCTTATGCTGGGGGGAGGGGGAGGGGAGCGGGGAAACTTTTTTTTCAGGTTCTTACCTTGCCGGAGATACGATTCATTTTTGGATCGCATTCTCTGGGCGCTCTGCGGTCTTCCATCGATGGAGCTGGAGGCCTCCTTGGACTGACCTTGTGCCCCACCGCGGCCTGTAGACTTACCATCAAGAGCTCGCACTCGGGAGAGGCCGAGTCGAGAGCTCCAACGTCGCGGAAGGTTCGACCAGCCCCAACCCTGGTTCCGATCGCTGGCGCGGGGGAGCTGACATCCACCCGACGCAGGAGCTGATTGCCTAGGAGCGGACGGCCCAAACGCTGCCGGCTATGGGAGTCATGATCATCCCGTCAACGGAGGGCTCGAGGCCCCTGACGCAAAAGAGACATGAACTTTATTTCCTCTTCCATCACAGTGAGGAATGTGGAGGAGTCACTATGGTGGATGTTTATGTTAAAATGTGTTTTGGGTGATCTGTTGCTTTTTATTTGTATGACTGACTTGGCAAATTAAATTCCTTGTATGTTGCAAAGCATACTTGACAAATAAAGTACTATTCTGATTCTGATCAACGAAGATAAGTGAGCCAGTACCTTCAGCAGCCAACCATGCCCAGGCCATAACACCCCCACCACCGTATTTCACACAAGGTATGCTTTGGATCTTGGGTAGGTCCTTCTCTCCTCCACACTTTGCTCTTGCCATCATTCTGATATAAGTTAATCTTTGTCTCATCTGTCCACAAGACCTTTTTCCAGAACGGTGGTTGCTCCTTTAAGTACTTCTTGGCAATCTTGGCCATCGTATTTTTGCAGCTAACCGGTGGTTTGTATCTCGCAGTGTGGCCTCTGTATTTCTGTTCATGCAGTCTTCTGCGGACAGTGGTCATTGATAAATCCACACCTGACTCCTGGAGAGTGTTTCTGATCGGTCGCACAGGTGTCTGGGGATTTTTCTTTATTATAGAAATAATTCTTCTGTCATCAGCTGTGGAGGTCTTCTTTGGCATAATGGGTTAATTGACTTTGAAACCTTGCAACCTTGTCGTGGTCAGAGAGCTTGTGTGTCTCAGTGACCCCTAGAGCTATGCCAACGGGAGATTCGTCCCCTGTTAGGGTCTCCCATGCTGGACAGGTCGAAGGGTAGGGGCGAGACGAAGAGTGATTCGCTGGTTCTCCAGGTTAGGAGTTGAGCACAGGGCTAACAACCATGTCTCATAAAGCAAATCTGTTACGGAAACAGCAGCTGAAGGAATCAACAGGAGTGTAGGACCTTTGTTTCTGCCCTACATGCCAGGAGGCATAATAGGCAGTAAGTAAGTAAGTAAGTGTCTTTTATTGGCACAGCTTTGGTCCTCATGTTGATAAACAGCAATAACATTTTCCATAGATGGAAAGACTGGAGGAAAGACTAGGCGCTGAGAGCTCTCATATATCTGCATTAAGGAGGCAATTAAACACACCCGAGCAATTACAAACACCTGTGAAGCCATGTGTCCCAAACATTATGGTGCCCTGAAATGGGGGGGGACTATGTATAAACACAGCTGTAATCTCTACAAGGTGAAACCAAAATGTGTAAAAATGGCCTTTATTGAAATCTGACAATGTGCACTTCAACCACATGTGATTTTTTTCTATTACAAATCTCAAATTGTGGAGTACAGAGGCAAATAAATAAATGATGGGTCTTTGTCCCAAACATTATGGAGGGCACTGTACATGATTGGAAGGAAGGGAGTCAAACCCCAAAAACATTAATTATCTTGTGATGGGTAGATATTCTTTCCCCAAGATCAGAATCATCAATCACAAGAGCATAGAAACGGGATCATGCAGCCCAACAGTCTAAACTACTGATCTTGTTTGCAGAAGGAATATGTAGTTTGGCAAGGAACAAAACAAAAAAACTAAATGAAGTAAAAAGAAGAACAAATGAGCCAAGAGTTTTGACAAATTAACATTTTGAATTAACGCCTTGAGAAATGTGCATTTTGAGGGTTTAATAAATATAAAAAAGGAAGGATCAAGATCAGTGTTTAGAAAATAAAGGGAATTTGATATTTTCCCCTAAACTTAAAGTGCTTTAAGAACTGTGTGATGTGAATGCTTGTTGTAATTGTAACTGTACACATTTTCATCTTCCAGAACAAGTTAATCTGTGTCATGGAGCCCCAATATTGAAGTAACTGGATTAAAACATTGTTCCTCCTAATTAATGTCAATTTCTCCACCAAATGAATCTTTCTGTATTGATGGATATTCAGTGAAGTAGTTACTGGGTTTGAAGCAGCAATTTCCATAACTAACTGATTCATAAAATTCAAACAAGATAAACTAGGATCCACTGTGGTTCATCATTTATATTAACAATTTGGATGAGAATGAACTGTCATCATTAGTATGTTTGCTGTTGACATGAAAATTGGTGGTATAGTGAACAGGAAAGAATGTATCCAAGGTTACAATTGGATAGTGATCAACTGGAAAGATGGGCAAGGGAATGACAAATGGATATTAAATAGAGGAACCGGTCTATAAAATCATGAGGGGAATAGACAAGGTGAATGGTCACAGTCCTTTCCTCGGGGTAGGAGAGGCTAAAACTGGAAGGCATAGATTTAAGGTGAGAAGAGAAAGATTTAAGGGGACCTGAAGGACAACTTTTTCTACACAAACGGCGGTGGATATGTGGAACTAGCTGACAATCTGTTGGGGGAGTTAATAGGAGTAGGGGGCGCTGTCCTGTGTGCGGCTGCCCTGCCAGCAGTTGGCTGTCTTTTCACCGTTTTATTTTTATTTTTAGTTAGTTAAAGTGTTTTATTTGGAGGTCTAGACTTTTTTGTGTGTGTGTGGGAGGGGGGGGGGGGGGGGGGACTGCCTTTCAGGGTCCCTACCTGGTCGGAGAGGCAGCTTTTCTCCGGGCTGCAGCTTCGACTCGTCCTCGCGGCCTACCAGCAGGCCTGGGGCGGCGTTTCCTGTCGCGGACCGCCCAGAACCACGGCTTCGGCGGTGGCACAGCGCTGGAGCGCTATCGTGGAGCGGGCGATGCCTTGCCTGGGTCGCCGCGCTGGAGCTCCTGTGAGCTGAGACCGCCGGGAACAACATCGCGGAGCTGCGGGACTGTGGAGCGGCCAGCTGCGGGCAGCGGCGCCGAACTTTACACCAGGAGCCTGGGATCTCGCAACGAGATCGCCAGTTTTGGAGCTCCATCCGGCGCGGCCTTGTCGGCTTCGGAAGCCGCAGCCTCCAGGACGGAGGTGGCCGTTCCAGGGTTCCCAGGCCGCTGGGAGGACTCTACCGACGCCGGAGCACCACCACCCGGCGAGAACGGCCAGGAACATCGGGCCTCCGTAGAGGCAACTGTGGAGGCCTCAATAGGCCCGACTATGGGTGAACTCGGGTTGGGGACTGGACTTTGTGCCTTCCCTCATGGTGGGAGCCATTGTGGGGGGATGTTCTTTGTGTTTAAGACTCTCATTGGTGTTATGTCTGTATTTTTTTTGTGTGCTGCAAAATGGCAAAAAGCATTTCACTTCATTACACCTGGGTGTATGTGAATGTGACCAATAAAAACCTTTGAATAGTTTGAAAGTGGTAGAGGCAACTGAAATTATAACATTTAAAAGACATTTTGATAGGTATATGGATAGAATAGGTTTACAGGGATAAACGCCAAATGCAAGCAAAAGGGACTAGCTCAGATAAGCAACTTGGTTGGCATGGACATGCTGAGTTGATGAAGGGTCTACGTATTCATATCTTTGCGTTCTCCATGATGTTGAAGTAGCTCAATTTATGCAAACATCACTGCATTGCCATCACACACTTTCAAATAAAACTTCAGAGTCATTCTACTAATTTACATCATAGCACCATCTCATCATATTCCTGAGGCAGGCAACCAGAACCAAAGAACACCCTTCAACTTGGGAATCCGTAAACATATGCAGTGAAATTATTTCAATGTAATAAATATAATTGAAGTTGCAAAATATTGCTGCACATTCTCGTGTGGGCATGCAAAACATCTCTGGATTGGCAAGTGGGAAAAATTGTGCCGATGTAGATTTGTACTATCATCCAGATGATCCACCCCATTAATCTGATATTGTACTACATAAACCTGACATTGAAAAGGTGAAGTGATACCTTATTTTCACAGGATTTGAGAGGATAGAACTGGTGCCGTTTTAAGGATTACTTAATGTCAAATCAAACCAAAAAAACTGAATTTGAGAATAAAATATACAATGCATACCAGAAGATTATTGTACAGGCAGCATGTAAACCTGAAGATTACTAAATTATGGAAATATTGGGCAATATGCATTAGAAAAGAACCAGTAAACTAGCAGGTCAGTATTCTGGAGGGAAATAAAAAGTGAACTTCAAGATTGGATGTGTTAAAATTTTCAGCCAAAGTTGTCACTTTGGTTCTAATTACTCTTCATAGAAATACAGTGATCTAAAAAAACATAATATTAAGACTAAACAATGCACAAAATAAGTTTTAAATATACAGCAACATAATCAAAACATTCAAAAGAAAAAAAGATAAAGTAACAAAACCTGTTGAATGTCAGACGAGAAGATACTGGCTTCAGCGGGGACTGGCATAACAGGGATCACAGGGATTACAGGAGTAGAGGGAGGAGTAGCCTCTATCTGCTAAACAATAGCAAAGGGGTCAAATTCAAGGTGCACAACAGCATAGCAACACATTTAATCCTAATAGCATAATAAATTGCATAATTTACTGCTTAATGGCAAACTCAAAAATTCAGAGAAAATAATAAACAAGAATTTTGAGGGGAAAAAATGAACTACAAACCAAGGTTTATCTGTCAAACATGAGAGTGTTTATTTCCTTCTACAGTGCAACCTGGATATAAGGCAGCTATTGTGCGACATCTTTAGTACCAGGGTCTTGTAAACCTAATATTTCATTTAAAACAAATTTCCAGAGATCATGGATGCTGCCTGACCCGCTGAGTTACTCCAGCACTAAGTGACATTTTTGTAACCCAGCACCTGCAGTTCCTTGCATCTAACATTTCATTAATTTTGGAATCCTTCCCTAAAGAGCTGCACTTCCATTTCCATGGCATGTTGCCATATCCCAATGCCCACATCCAACAGAAAACAACCTCATCAATGCATTTGTATATATACACAAACACATACACTCCCAGAATTTGAATAGATACAACATCCATTCCCAGTTTCGCCACTCAATCTCAATTGTTGAATTTTAAGCTAAACTTTGTGGAACAGTTCCAACGATCACCAGCAATGAACTGCCAATCCCGTTTCAGCATCTATTACTCTTTTCCCTGAACTGCTTTGTGATAGGGACTTTGGTAAACAAATATCTCTTGCATTCCAGTTGTCTACTTGTTACACTGGAATAACTGGGGTGCAGTTGAACATAGAGAATACTTCAAGAACCTTGGAGCCATACCATTTCACTTAACCATTTATAACATATGCATACAGATTAACCATACATGACAGGTGCATACATACCAACCCTTCTCTAAGGTATAGGTCTCAGACTCCAATATAAATCTCACTGGGTACAAGCCTACAGACAATGACTCATAGAGAGATGAGTTCTGCAGACGCTAAATCTTCATGACTCCACTTTTGCACACATTAGAACCAATTTGCCATAATTCTGCCCAGCCATTTAATCCTTCAATTTCTCTTTGTAAATCCAATACAATCCATATAGGTCTGCAGACTTTGATCTTATACTGTCGAAACAAATTACGTGAATTGGAAGAGATGCTAGTAGTAAAAGTATATCCAAAATATGATATACAAAGGTGTGTTATATCGAGATTGCACTGTACCGGTTTAAATTCACACAAAAAAATAAAATATCTTCCACTAGATACTCTCTTTGCCCAAAATACCTATGCAAGATTTAGCAAAAATTCAATATATCTACTAAAATGCAAAATTAAACAGTTGTTATCTTAAGCAATGGGATTTGACCATTTCTCTCAATGCATTAAAATACATCAATGTTCGTTATTTGACATATTAACCAATTTACACTTAGGATGATTTTACTTCAACGAAAACCAAACCATCTTCAAGTTATTGTGCAAAAGAAAGGAAATTCCTCTGATACATTTTCAATTTCAAAGATTAGATGGTTAGTGTGTTAAGTAGGTGATTATGTTGAATATTTTCAGAATAATTTAAGAAATTAAAAGCTTGGAAATTAAACAGTAACAGTAATATTCGAAAATGAAACGCTGCTTAATAAATAGTTATTAACCCTGAAAGGCAATGAATCTGAAGGCAGCACCAATACAAACCTCAAAATAGATGTGGCACATATATAAACGGGCAAGAAACATTAAATATGCACAAAAATACATTATTTATGGTGAATTGGCATTCCTGCACTGGATACTGCTTCTGCTGCACACAGCATTGGCTACCACAGCAAGCCAGCAGCCATTCACCCATTCATTGAAGAAGGGTCTCGACCCAAAACGTCACCCATTCCTTCGCACCAGAGATGCTGCCTGTCCCGCTGAGTTGCTCCAGCATTTTGTGTCTACCATCCACTCATATTTCAGTTGCATTTCCATTCAAGAGAACTTGTGCTCATTTTTGCAACTTACTTAGGATCTTTATTCTGGTCAGTCTATTCTTCCTACTAACACTTTAGTTTGGATTGCAAGTATTAAGGTGATAGGAAAAAACTAAGAATTAATCAAAGGAGCAAGAAAAGTGGGTAGTAAGGAACTGCAGATGCTGGTTTAAACCGAAGGTAGACACAAAATGCTGGAGTAACTAAGGCAGCATCTCGGGAGAGAAGGAATGGGTGACGTTTCGGGTCAAGACCCTCTTCAGACTGAAGGAAAATGGGTGTTCACGACAGACAGCTAATTTGTTTCTCACTGAATTTTTTTAATTGCACCAAGAATTGTATTATAATTCATTTAAGAAATTTTACATCTGCAAACATAATTTGATGGTTAACACTTCCAATTTTACTTAAAGTTATCCTAACACCCCAAAAGCTGCTCAAACAACACCCCAGGGCGCATGTATCTGAGAGGGTGCAGGAATTGTACCTGGAGGACTTGGGCCTGTTGGTGTACCAACATGGTTCCCGCACATTTCCAATTTACCTGGGCTGAGCAAAGGATTGCAGACACTCCAAAAATGGCTTTTGATAATAATGATAAATTCCAGAAAAACTACTCTGCAGCCTTAGGATCAATGGAAGTCCATCAGGTCAGACTGTGTAGATGATAGAGTCTAGGGTTGGAGCCTCGTCAACAACCCATCACACATCAGCATTGATCAAGCTATGTATTTGTGCAAGTGAGTGTGGTTATCTTTTCTCTTTCTTAGTTTCTTCCAATTAACCCTGTAGATGTTTAGGTGTAATCAATCAAGAACATTGCATTTGTATAGTATCTCATTAAATACTTCATGTGCAATGTATAAGCTTGAAGACAAATGACTAATTCCCATGTAAACAGAACAGCTATTATGCACACAAGTAGCAGTCCAGAGAAGAACACATCTACGGTGTAATACAATGCCATCCAGGCCAATTGAATCATTATTTTCAAACCTGTGAAAAGTTTTAACCACAGCTTTATAACGAGAATTAAAGAAACAAAAAAAAAAACCATGAGCGCATCCCAGTTCTACACAAATCATAAATCTTCATCTGAATAACCTCAGATTTGTGGATGACAAAAGCACAATCTGCAGGTGCTAGAAATTAAAATAAAAACACACACCACTGAAAATATCAAAGACATCAGACGGCAACTGGTGGAGAGAAAAAAAGTTAACGTTTGGGGTTGGTTTTAGCATCAGAACTGGGAGAAGGAAACAAGTTTGTTTCAAATTGTAAAGGGTACTTTATTGGGATAACAAAAGGAACAAATATGATAGATAAATGCCAGGCTAGATAATCCAGGTGACTCAAGTGGAACTGATACGGTCTAAGAGCGGGCATGTTATTAAACAAACGCTGCTGCCCCTAACCTAACATTTAAATCAAGATTCATATTTGAGCATTTGAATAGACAATGGAGAACAATACAAATTTGAACGTATGGTCAACATGTCTGCAGACTGATGCTTATCTAAATAAGAAAGCATTAAACTAGAACCTCTCTTAGGAAACTGAACAAATTAAGACCAATGACCAAAAAAAACCCCACCATGATAAATAAAACAAAAAACTAGAATGAGACAAGCATGTGCAACACATGTTATGATGAACATAAATGCAGCAATGTGGCATAAGGATATGTTGCCAGCCAGCAAATTCCAAATTCACCCCAAACCACTTGGCGACAAATAATCAAATTATAAATGCTTCGACACTCATTTGTCTGAGACAGTTTTGTCTGTTGCATTTATACCAACTAATTTTACTGACTTCCTACAAAATTATAGCTCATTTTATTCTAGATATTGCATTCAATCATACATGCAACTGACATAAATAGTACATGAATTGTCCACAAAATACATTCAAAACTACAAGTTGTCGATGACGTCCTTTATAAAATTTAAACAAACTAATTTTGTAAGAAAAGTTTGGGTTGAAAGATTTATTATTGCAATTTGGATCTGCTTTTGGTGGGTAAAGTATTCTCTCAGGTTGAATCTAACACAAGGAACAGGGCCAACAATAATGCAACTAACTCAGCGGGACAGGTGGCTGCCTGACCCAGTGAGTAACTCCAGCATTTTCTGTTTATCTTTAGTGTAAACCAGCATCTGTAGTTCCTTCCTACACAATAATGCAACAGCGCTGGCTAGATCTGTGGAACTACTGACCTAATTGCAAATAATCAATTTCCTTAAATAAACTAAAGCATATCCACCACTTCCTTGCAATTACTTTTTTATGCAAGGTCAACAATGCCATTGCAATGAAGAATGTGAATTGTACTATTTGTACCAGCTGCAGTCAGTGTGAAGCTGGTGCACAATGTGCACAGATGTTATAGAAACATAGAAAATAGGTGCAGGAGTAGGCCATTCGGCCCTTCGAGCCTGCACCGCCATTCAATATGATCATGGCTGATCATCCAACTCAGTATCCTGTACCTGCCTTCTCTCCATAACCCCCCGTTCCCTTTAGCCACAAGGGCCACATCTAACTCCCTTTTAAATATAGCCAATGAACTGGCCTCAACTACCTTCTGTGGCTGAGAGTTCCAGAGATTCACCACTCTCTGTGTGAAAAATGTTTTTCTCATCTCGGTCCTAAAGGATTTCCCCATTATCCTTAAACTGTGACCCCCTTGTCCTGGACTTCCCCAACATCGGGAACAATCTTCCTGCATCTAGCCTGTCCAACCCCTTAAGAATTTTGTAACTTTCTATAAGATCCCCCCACAATCTTCTAAATTCTAGTGATGCACTGGTAGCTGACCTCAAAGTCACTTCGGACTCCTGGTTTTCCACGTGTAGGCTCAGAAGTCAAACATGAGCTGACCATCAGGAAGAAAACTGATTCTCAGCTGAACCACTGGCGAAGACAAATTATGATTCAGCCCCATGTTTGTGAACCTGGCAGCTAATGCAAGTTGAAGAATGAGAGATAAACGTAATAGTGCGAAAAATAGAGCTGCATGAGTATCCTGTACAACTGGTTTAGTGACAGAAGTTTATATCTCACAGCAGCTGGGGAATTCTGAAATTCAACTAATGAAATACATCTAGAATTGAAAATCTCGTACCAGTAATAATAGTGACCATAAAAGTGGCAGATTACTTTAAAAGCCATCTAGTCCACCAATGTCCTTCAGGAAAAGTTATGTCTACTCACAACTCAGGCACCAGCATGGTCAACTCTGACCTGACCCTTTTTTGACCCACCATGTGAGCCTCATCAGCAATGCTCTTATCTCACAAATGGTTCCATATAAACCACCATCAAATTCAAAAACAACCTCTTTTAACCAAATTCATTTGTTGTTCTATAAGCGCAAAACAAAACACATACCAAAAGAGGAAATAATCCATCCTCAAATACAAGGCTAACAAGGTTCGGCAATAAACTGTCACCAACAAAGTGATGCGATGTAAAACAATTATGATGTTAAGTTTCAAGGTCATTACAACATTGAAGCTGTTCAAAACAATACCAATGACATAATGCCAAGAAATATCCAGTGCAAAGCCCAAGTTTAAACAATGCTCCAACAAACATGTTTCCAGAACTCAAAATCCATTTCAATCACCTTCTCACTTCACAGGACCAAAAAATACAATGTTGATTCTGTTGATTAGCTACTATTCACAAACCACCCATTTCCCTACACACTTTTTATTCAACATGTATTGTGTTATGATGAACAACATTATAACAGAATTATCCATGCACCACAATGTGTACAGGCATGGTTGGTCTCATTGTGACATTATGCTTCTGCAAATAGCATGAAAACAAATAGCCATGGCCACTACTTTATTCCAGCCTCGTTGAGGAACTAACGGCCCACTCACACTTGGGACAAAAAAAGCATCAATCTGGGCACAGGGCAGTGCAAGTAGAAGTTGAAGAAAAAATGAAGTACTTACAAATTGTGTTTGAAATCAAGTATTGAAACAACTTAGCAAGCAAATTTATTTTGAAAATGGGACTTTAGGAAGCAAGAGTTCCGAGATAAGAATCTTCTCATTGTTCAAAACACGTGTGTATTCACATTCTTTTGTCACTGCATATAACTTATATCTTTAAATTTGGCATTAGATATTTGGAGGGTTTCCCTTTTACAGGATGTTATCTCAGAGTAAGTCAGATAACTCATTGACACATCTTTCTAACATGAATGACAAGGAGGAATACATGTGCTTGAGGCTACAGGTCTGAAATTAGTGCATTTTGTAAAGGTGACCGCAGGGGGGGAGAGGTGTGTTGATAAAATGAAAATGCAAAAGGGAATGCTGAATATATCAGCTGGGTTCAAGACACTCAACAGCATGGTGCGTTAAAGGTTGCAGATATCAGTCAAAAATAAAAACAGTTTAAAAAAATGAGCTTTGTGTGTTACATAATAAATAACCGTAGAATTCAGCATATCTTCCAGATATCTGACGTTAGACATTGATGGGAACTGATCAATTCCACTGAATGGGGGCTACTGTCATAATTGTTATTCTATGGCTTTCTCTTTGAAGTACACACTAATAACTGCACTGACATTATCAAGGAAAGATCAGCAAACAGTTCCACAGACACTGACCTTATCAAAGGAACCAGTTGACCATGAGCTGTCCGACCACCAGCCGCTGGTTGCTTTCACTTTAGCAGTACTTTTTGTGGGGCTTTTCTTAACACTGTCACGCAAGTTGGTGAACTTGCTTCTATGTTTAGTTGAGGATACGGGAAGAGTTGCAGAGGAGTAGTACTTGTGTGTAGTAAAGTGCTGCTGCTGAGGCTCCAGGTATTGTTGATGCGAATTCACATGCAACCTTGGGTTGCTCGAAAAATGAATTAATCTCCCCAGTTCACAACCTTCTGCCACACTACAAGAGTATGCATGTTTGTAACAATAAGTTGTCATTTTGCAGCTCAGCAACAGAGAGAAATGATTTTGTGGTAGTGAAGCAAAAATCACAAATTGCTAGGTCAGGCAGCAAGTTAAAAACAAAGACAGAACTGCGATGCTGGAGCATTTATCACCGACGTGCTCCGCTGGGAAAGCAGAGAAACAGAATCTGATTCTAGCCAGTAGCGCTCTCCAATCAATGAGCACCAATAGGCATTGCACATGACGGCCCGCTTTCCCAGGCACGAATAATCAATGCGCAGCACAGATTTGTTATAGGGGTGGTAAAGGTCACCGTACAAATACATTCAATACATTCTAACGTGTTATCATCCTCAGGACCTTGCATTCTTTGATACCGTCCTCCTTTCCCAATGGTGAAAACACTAATGTTCAAAGTGCTGTGAGTCTAGAGTTGTACCTTAAACATGGAAATGTACCTCAGAATAAAAATTCTAGGAGTTAAAAAATAAAATATATTTTTTTAAGAAAGTCCAAGGATTTTACAAATGGGAATGTAGTCTATTTGGCTGCCAGAAATACTGTGTAAAGCAAAGAAGCAAGACTATTAAATGGACCAAAACCACTTTCAGTTGGGTTTTTTTAACTCTATTTTACATTTAAAGGTTATTAATCACCATATCTACTACTTCTTCCACCTCACCCTGACCAGCAGGCAATCAAAAATAGGACATCATTAACATTTATTTTGTTTATTGTTAATCTCATGTATTTATGCAGATTATTGTTGGAGATATATCCCTTGAAGAGCAAAGTATAGAAATGTGTTATTACTATACAGAAAATACACAGAATCAAAGCTTTAACACAAAGCACTGGGTGATACATGGTGAGGCTCAAACTATGGGCAATCAGCTGGTAAGCACAAGCAGAGATGAATAAAAACTGACAGAAATCCAGACTAATCACCATGGAGCTGCCACAGCGCATCTCGTTTGTGTACATATGTAAACAGAGGCTACAAAAGCTACAAATAATGCAACAGTCAATGCAGTTTGAGCCAGGAGGAGAGAGGAGAGCAGCATAAAAAGCCATAATGACGGCCTGGGCTCTGCCTGCAGCTTGCAGAAATTCCCATTGCTTTGTGACAGCAATGTGCATGTGAAAGCAGAAGCACCACTGTTCAATTCATGGTCGTGTTGTTCTGGCATTTGAGAGATTTTGACAATTTCACATCAACTGGTTTAGGGCCAAGTTCAGTTTTTAACAGCAGCATTCCCTGTCAACTATTGACTGATCGGCCTAACCCCACTTCTTCAGTTAAATGACTACTAGAAATAGAACTGCTTTTGTGCCCTTTTCAGATCTTGCTTCGTTAAGATTTGTAGAATTGTCTTCCTGAATATAAATTGACATATGGAGAAATAACGCTGAAGGCCAGTGCAGAAGAGAAGAACCATGGAGATTAATGACCAAGAACCATGTTCGCATTATGTTGTGTTGTGAAGGAATATGTACATTGAAAAGCTGGGGCCGCATGGATACATCAATGATAAAGCTTCTCACAGTAGTTAACATACGTAATAAGGTAACAAAGACACGAGGTACAGATGGTACATCTTATAATGAAAGTGTGTGCGCAGGGTCTCAATGGCAAATCACATATCAATATCAGTGAACAATGAGGAATAAGGGAGATATGATCAATCAGCAGAAGCAGTTGCAACCATAGCCAGAAGTAGTGAAATTGAAGTGTCAGGGGCCTTTGTCCCATTTAGACGATTTTTCAGGCGACTGCCAGCGACAGTCACAGTTGAAGCGGGATGCCAAAATGGACCCACCTAAGACAATGTCTACGACAAACTACCACCTAGTCGACGTCAAGCTACGACAAGCTACGCCAACCGGCGACACAATTCCTCGCAACTTGGGACATCCACCTATGAGCACACCTACGACAACCACGACGCCACATACGACAACCTTCAACCACACAGGCGACGACCTACGACAACCAAAGTCAACCTATGTCCACCCGCGACAAGCTACGACAAGTTGCGACAAGCTTCGACCCTGTCAGCGACAAATGAAGACTTCTCTTGGCGCCGTTGCTGTCGCCATTTGACGTATGTTGTCGCCAATGGAATTTACCGAGGTCATCACCTGGCGTCATCCTGGAGACAGCCTACGACAGGAGAACAGGCAACATGAAGCCCAAGTCCAGCGGCAATAAGAAAAAAGTTACGACACTTGAGGAGACAACTCACGACAATACAGGCGTTACCCCGTGACCATGTGGCGACAGCCTATTTTCCGCCTAAGTAGGACAGGCCCTTAAGTGTTAACTTAAGAATGTGGGGCTAGGCAGATCATGTTGAGTAAGGTTTTGCACACAGCAACAATCAGGTAAATTGGAGATTTTTGAGGTAATGGTAGCTTAAGTGATTTGAAAGTAAAACTGTATGTGATTTTATTGTTGCTCAAATCATTTATAATAGCTGTAAGCGTATTAATAATGTTTGTAGAAGATATAATACATATAATCTCAATAAAGCTATAAAGCTCCCAGTCATCTGTTTTGGTTTAAACAGCAAACCTGAACCCATATTAGGGTTAGAAAGGTTATAAAAAAATCTGAGGTCCTCCAGATTTATTGCTCTAGTTTGTATCTAAATACAAGCTGCAAGGCGAGGATAAGATTCTCAGTCTGCTGTGCATGCTAGAGATTTCACATGACCTGATTTATGTCACAATCCATGTTACCGCCATGGGTCATCTCAATAGTCAAAATGCCATACCTTCCAACATCAATGAAGAAATAAATAATTTAGCACAATGGTCCAATAGAAGAGCCTATTCATAACTGCCCTCGCCCATTTACAGCATTTGTGCAACTCGTAGCTAAATGCAAGCAAAGCAAAGGAGGCACAGTGGAACAGATAGTAGAGCTGCCGTCTCACAGCGCCACAGACCTGGGGTGCTATCTTTGTGGAGTTAGCATGTTCTCCAAGTGACTGCGAACGTTTTCCTGCGTGCCCTATCTCCTTCCACATTCTAAAGACGTGGCTTGGTAGGTTAATTGATAACTGGTTATTGCCCCTATTTGCGTGGATGTGATACCATCTGGAAGGAGTTGAGAAGAATATGGGGAGAATAAAAAATGGGATTGATGTTGGATTAATGCAAAACGGAGGGGGGTGGGGCGAGGGGGTAATGGTCAGTAAGGACTCAATGTGCTGAAGAGTCTATTTCCATGCTGTATGATTCTATCACTAAAGAAATAATAATTATGCTCTTCAGATATTTTCCAGTAGCTGTTATCTTAAATATTATTTGTTCACAACTGCAGGTCATTCTGAAGGTGTGACCATCTGAGAGGTTCGGCTCGTTCCCTACACCAAACTGGTTTAGTTGAATATCAGAACATTCTGTGCAATTTCCACGGAAAAGAAAAATGATTTCTGCAGTACCTGCACACTCTGCTTTAGCTTGGCCTTGAAAATTACTTGTTCCTTGTACAAAAGACAAAACCATTAAAAAAAAAAAATAGAAGACCAAGTGTTTTAATATATTACTGCTGCTTTGTAAAGCTTCAAGGTGTTGTACAATGTCCTTATCTCAGTCGGGTTACAGTCCCCAGTTATATTAATAGCCTCTCAAGAATTCCTGATTCAGAATCTTGCCATTAGAAATCCTGGAGATTCACTCCACTGATTAAGTCATTGTCAATCTACTTCTGCAGCATTCTCAGAAATCTTAACAGACCATTACCCATCCTTGTACGCAGTAATCGTCACACGTTGATTGAATCTAAAAACATTGCCTACTCTTCACTTCTGGGATGATTGTTTTCATCCTCTGACTGCCACGCTGTTAACAACAAGCCCAGAGTCATTTTCTAGATATGTCAACCCTCATCTTTTAATCCATGACCACTGTAACTCAGTCTGTAACTCAGCAAATCAACATTCAATACACACCTTTCAACTCCTTACCTAAACCTCACACTTCATTCAGCATTAATTATAGATTAATTATCCAGTGGCACTTTTGGACTTCAGATGGAAAATGTCCGTAAAAATTCACTTATACAATGCAGCCAAATATTTTTAAAGCCCTGAGCTAGAATAATTGTCAGAACTTAAGACGCTCTTAATTTTGCTGGAGAGGGCTGCAAAAAAAAAGTGCAAATGACAAAGAAGCAGAATCACTGTCAAAAACTTTGGGATGCCCACAATTATCTGTGTTAATTTCTTGCACCAAAAACTTTACAATGTAAACATAGCAAACACTGATTATATGAAAAATAGTGGCTTTATTGTGCGGAGACCATTAGTATGGTTTTTGCAGATCCAGAGAGAAAGATTCTGCATTTGTTCGCAGGACCATCTATTTACTCTTGGGCTATGATGATTGAGAATTGTGTTCTCTGCCCTGCGTTCATAAAAGTGAGTGGATAATGTGGAACCCGCTAAAGGTGCATGCATGACGCATAAAAGGGATGGACCCGATTTATTGCACCTTCCATGGTCAAATGGTATACTGACATTCACACTTTAGGCTTCACTTGATAAGTTGCAGCCAATTATGGAACATGACTAGCCACAAAGTATCAGTCAAAGTAATAAGCCAAATATTGCAAACATCCAAAATGAGTTTGATAATATTCAAATAAAATTCCTCTGGGAATGGCTTTGTGTTTTTTATTAATATAAAACCAGCATCTGCAGTCACTTGTGTCCACAAAACCAGATTATCTCATTATTCATTAAACTTCTTGTATGTGTAAAAGTTGTCTGCATGAACATTACCCAACGTGCTAACCTACCTAATAGATGACTGCAATTCATAAGCAAACTATAAAATAGAATTTAGTATACTCTGGTGATGTGAAAATTGCTTCTTCAGCGCTACATTATACATCATGTCCCAAAGCATGACAGGTCATGCATATCTTTTCCTAGCTTTCAAAACTTTGGCAATATTTCAATTTTAAGTCATGAAATAAATTTCAATCATGCTCCAACATTAAATGAAAATAAACCAGGGGTGATAGGATTAATTATTAAACCACAAAGACAGCAAATTAGCCACATCATCTTTACCTTATACTAAAAGGCCAAAGGAAGAAAATATCATTCCGCACCATGCACTGAATTCACAAACTTGACAGATACTCAAAAATATGAAGTATGACTTGCAATCTCCAATATTCAAATCATAATTTAGATGCAGCAGTTAAGACAATTTGCTTTTGTCTTCAACTAAACCTCCAAGGCCTTACATTCAAATTGAAACAGTCTCCATGTCAGAGAAAATTAATACTTTCTAAAAATCCTATTTCTTTTTTGAGTCCCTAAAGGTGAGCAGTAGAAGCTATTTTCTAACCAAATAAAGCCCCAAACCAAGAAAATCTATCATTCTAACTCCTGCTGTTCAATCTAGAGGTTTGAAACTGAAATGATTTTTTTAAATATAGAGTACCCGAGACTGATGGATATTTTTGTGGCCATTTTCCTACTTATGATTCTGGAGCATTTGTAATGAGTTGGATATTCACTAATATAATCATAATATTATTACAAAAAGAGGTAGAAACAAAAAAATCAAATTATAAACTGGTTATTCTGCATCTAGGAATACAAGTACACACAGTGCCCTCCTTTATGTTTGGGACAAAGACCCATCATTTATTTATTTGCCTCTGTACTCCACAATTTGAGGTTTGTAATAGGAAAAAAAATCACATGGTTAAAGTGCACATTGTCAGATTTTAATAAAGGCCATTTTTATGTGATTAGCTGAGGAGGCCTTCCTTGGCCTGCCAGTCCCTTTGCGATTAGTAAGCTCACCAATGGTTTATTTCTTCTTAATGATGTTCCAAACAGTTGATTTTGCTAAGCCTAAGGTTTGGCTGATGTCTCTAACAGTTTTATTCTTGTTTCTCTGTCTCATAATGGCTTCTTTGACTTCCATTGGCACAACTTTGGTCCTCATGTCGATAAACAGCAATAAAAGTTTCCAGTGATGGAAAGACTGGAGGAAAGATTAGGCATTGAGAGCTCTCTTATACCTGAATTAAGGAGGCAATTAATCATACCTGAGCAATTACAAACACCCGTGAAGCCATGCGCCCCAAACATTATGGTGCCCTGAAATGGGGGACTACGTATAAACACAGCTGTAATTTCTACATGGTGAAACCAAAATGTATAAAAATGGCATTTAATAAAATCTGATAATGTGCACTTTAAACACCATGTGATTTTTTTCTATTACACATCTCAAATTGTGGAGTACAGAGGCAAATAAATAAATGATAGGTCTTTGTGCCAAATATTATGGAGGGCACTGTAGTTCCTTGAAAGTGGGATCACAAGTAGACAGGGTGGTCAAGGAGATTTTAGGCACATTGGCCTTCATCAGTCAAGGTATTGAGCATAGAAGTAAAGGAGGTCATGTTACAGTTGTACTAGGCGTTGGTGAGGCCACATTTACAGTCCAGTGTGCAGTTTTGTTCACTCTATTGTAGGAAAGATGTTGTTAAGCTGGAAGGGGTGCAGAAAAGATTAACAAGGATGTTGCCAGGACTCGCGGGCCTGGACTACAGGGAGAATTGAGCACGCCAGGATTTTATTCCTTGGAGTGCAGGAGGATGAGGGGTGAGCTTATAGAGGTGTACAAGATCTTGAGAGGAACAGATAAGTGTAAAGTAATCGAGAAACAGAGGACATAGGCTTAAGGTGAGGGGGGGAAAGATTTACTAGGAACCCGTGGGGCAACTATTTTTTACAAATAGTGTGGAATGATCTGCTAGCGGAGGTAGTTGTGGCAGATACTATCACAACATTTAGACAGATACATGGAGATGATAGGTCTAGAGCAATATGGGCCAAATGTAGGCAGGTGGGACTAGTGTAGATGGGGCATGTTGGTTGGCGTTAATTCATTAAAAAATATCAAATGAAGTCAACATGAATTTCTGAAAGGGAAATCATACTTGACGAATCTATTGAAAGCTTTTTGAAACGTGATGAGTAAAATAGATTTAGGATAACAAATGTTGGATTTTCAAAAGGCTTTCAATAAAGGTCCCACTTAAGAGATGATAATGCAAAATTATAGCATGCCTTATTGGGTATAAGCTGCTGATATGAAAGCAATACATTTGCGGCTGACAGGAAACATGGTGCAGGAATAAACTATTTTTTCTAAGTGGCAGGCAGAGACTAGCGGAGTTCCTTTAGGATGGGAGCTGGTACCCCAGCTATTTATCATAAATATTCATTATTTGGATGAGGGTATTAAATGTAATGTTCCATTGTTGAGGCCAACATAAAGACTGAAGTAGATTTTATTTTTCTCCAAAGGCTGGTCTCTGTGGAATGTCTGTGCAGTGTTAAAACTTAATCATTAAATATATCCCATGAGCTACAAACTGAATTGCAGAGCAGGCTCAGAGGGCCAAATGGCCTCCTTCTGCTCCTAGCTTCTATGTTTCTATAATGAATGGTTAAACTAAAATTGATTGCATTTTTGTGGAACAAATGTTCTCATGAGCACTTGAAAAAGGAACCATCTGGATTTATATATCAATCTAACCTGCACCTCCAAATATCCAAGGAACGAGTAATGTTCCAAATATTAGATAGCTGTTTGATCATATAAAATGTACTGGAACTCCCTTTTGGGACTTGCTGAGACTTGACCTTTTGACATTATAAGTAGAATGTGGTCTGGCTCTTTGTGGCATCTTGATACTATGGATCGTAAATCCATGAAACTAGGGACTAGGAGGAGGAAAACACAATAGATTCACACTTTGGGCCAGAAGGTATTTACAGAATCATGTGCTATTGGTATTGCTTTATTATCGTCACAGTGAAAAACTTTGTTTGCTTGATATCAGTCAAATCCAATTACTATCAAGTTCAACAAGTATAAAAACATAGAATGTAGTGTCACAACCTTGCAGCACTTTTGCTACAGAGAAACTGATTGTAAAAAAGTGCAAGGGACACAAGCAACATCCTGCTGAATCTCTTTAGCAACCTTTCCAACTGAATGACATCCTTCCGAAAGCAAGCGGCCAGAACTGCACACAGTACTCCAAGTGGGATTTCATCAACAACTTATATAGCTGCATCATGACGCCCCAAGCATGCAAATGCCTTATTCACCACATTGTTGACCTGACTCACCACCTTTGGGGAACCATGCATCTATACTCCCAGATCTCTGAGTCTCCATGGCTCTGCCAATTACTGTGCAAGTACTGCCAGGTTTGACATGCCAGAGTGCAACATCTCACACTTGACACAAGTTAAATTTTATTTATCATTCCTGGCCCACCTTCCCAACTGATCAAGATCTTGTTGTCATCTTAGATACCCTTCTTTTCTATCCACTGCATGAATTTTAGTTTCATTGCAAATGTACTAACAATGTTAACAACATTGTCATCCAAGTCATTTACACAAATAACAAACTGCAGTGGACCTAGCGCTAACTCCTGCAGCACTGGTTTCAGGCCTTCAATCTGAAAAACAACCTGCTAGAAGTATCCTTTGACTCCTTCCACCAAGCCAATGTGAATCCCATTGACTAGCTTAACTCTGACTTTCCAGATAAACCTACCATGTGGGAACTTGGCAAAGGCCTTGGTAAAGTCCATACAGACAACATCTCATCTTGGTAACTTCTTTAAAAAACTCAAGTTTGTGAGGCAGATTTCCCATGCACAAATTCATGCTGACTATCCCTAATCAATATTCAAATTCTGGTCATCCTGATCCTAAAAATGGCATCCAACAACTTTCCCACCACTGACATCCAGCTCACCAGCCAGCAGGTCCCTTACTTGTCCTTCTTGAGAAACTACAATATCAGCAGCTCTGCAATTTTCCAGAACTTCACCTGTGGCAAAAGACGATGCAAATATCTCTGCAAAGGCCTACACACAATTTCCTCCCTAGCAGTTGGTCAAGTCTCGAGTATTTATCCACCTTAATGTGTTTTAAAACTACCAATACCTCTTCTCTGGTAATTTGATTATGATCCAACACAACACAACTCCTATGCCCCACTTCCTTAGCTTCAATGATTCTAAAACACCAATCAGTAAAAATGGATCAGAAGTTTTCATTTAATATCTCCCCCATCTTTTGGGGTTCTGCACAAAGATGGCCAATGTGATCTTTAAGAGGACCTATTTATTTAATAAGCCATCCATTTACACTGGAATCTGGTTCCCCCTCCAATGGGCCTTTCCTGTCTGTTGAATAAGACATTTGGGGGGTATACTGGAGACTGGAATGTTTATGATAGATATAACCGCCTGTATCACTTCACTGTTGTTCAACTAGTTTATGGAATAATCCTTCCAATTAAGTTAGCAGCAGCATATTTGAGGGAAATTTTGCAAAAATCACTGGGCTAATTGCTAAGAACCATATCCAAACCCATTTCTACTGCTACGGGCATTCCAATAATGAAAATTCAATATAATGCTATTGAAATAATTAGGGAACACTTTACCTGGGCTAAATTGGTTATACTATGATTTTGGTCAGGAACTAGCAAACCACTTCTCAGAGTTGACAAGCAGGATTAACAAAAAGGCTGTCTTGGAATAACAAATCAATGCTGGAAGAAAACCCTCATTACACATAACCACCCTGAAGTAGTCAGATACTTATCTCTCAAAAATACAGTCTTCATACGGAAGATCACCGACATTACCAAGCAGTCAGTGCTATTGATACTTGTGCCATGGTACTGTATTGAACAATGTAAGATACAGCTTCTAGTATTTTTAGCTTGCAGTAATAAAAATACACTTATGGATATTAAAAAAAACTTTGAAAATCCCACAGGAAAAATAACTTTGTTATAGCATTTAAATCTCTATATTAGTGATTTAGATGGGGGAATTAAATGTGACATCTCCAAGTTTGCAGATGACACAAAGATGGGTGCCAGTGTGAGCTGTGAAGAGGATGCTATGAGGCTGCAGGGTGACTTGGATAGGTTGGGTGAGTGGGCAGGTGCATGGCAGAAGCAGTATAATGTGGATAAATGTGAGGTTATCCACTTCGGTGGCAAGAACAGGAAGGCAGATTATTATCTGAATGGTGTCAGATTAGGAAAAGTGGAGGTGCAAAGAGACCTAGGTGTGCCTGGACATCAGTCACTGAAAGTAAGCATGCAGGTACAGCAGGCAGTGTAGAGAGCTTCATTGCGAGAGGATTTGAGTTTAGGAGGTCCCATCCTTGGTTTGAATGTACTGCTTTATATACGCTTGTTATGGTAATGCTTTGGTTGGTGCATCATAGCTCCGAAAGAACGGAAGAAATAAAAGCAGTCGGCTTGTCCTCCAGTTAATAAAATCACTGTCAACGAAGTTCACTTCCCACGTGATCTCCACAGCACTCAATCCTGCTGATGCCCACGAGTAAAATGAATTCTATGAAATTATTAATCCAAGAAGTTTTCGAGCTCATTTCTAAACCTGGCCTTTATCCCTTATATGTTGCAATCTAGATCTGAACACAGCCACTCTACATTAACAAATCAGTTTCTTGCACGTTTGTATGTTCTACTATCTCTATCAAATGGATTTCTTCTGTTGCATTAGTGCAATACTTTATGAATTAACAAATTGTAAAAGTCAACAATAAAGCAGATCGGCTGTTCTGGATTTCAACTCAAAATCTCAATTTGATTGTCACTGTACTAGACCCCAGCCCAGACCTCTCTGCAGAAAAATAAAACTTCACTTGTCCAGTGACTTGCACTTCCTCAGAATATGCGAAAGCATCTTACAACCGATGAATTACTTTTTAAATATTTTAAACTGCTAAATCTGCCAGCTAATTTACTCAACATTGTTTTCAAGTGATAAGAGATGTGGCCTCAAAATCAGTTTGTTGACTGTTGGATAAACGTTGGCAAAATCATAATTATGAATATTCTTTCTAAAGTTTTGAAAATTCCTCACTTAAATCGAACAAGTGGAGAAAGTTTTGTCTTAACCAGTTATTCACTACTGCACATCCAGTGGTGTGGCAAATCCTCAGTGCTGCACTTTGTTAGATTAATACTCAAATCCTGTAATGGATTTAACCCAGATTTTCAAGTGAAGGTGCTGTCACCAAATTGTGTTTGATCTGCGCATATAGAAGATGTTGCCTTCTGTTTTTCATTATAAATTCCTTTCAAATTTTATGTTACAGTTGAGCTTCAGAAATGAAATCCCAATTTTTCTCATTTTTTGTCTATGACGCATTACTCCAAATTTTATTCCCCACTCATTTGACATGTCTATATTAGCTTGATGATTTGTTTAGGTTTACATTATGGAGCTATCGGATGAGAGTCACTAGGTTATTGATGATAGACGCAAAATGCTGGAGTAACTCAGCCGGACAGACATCGGCTCTGGAGAGAAGGAAGTGGTGATGATTCGGGTCGAGACCCTTCTTAATTATGACCACTTCACAGACATTTTGTCTACTTGAAGTGTACTGTTAACACTAAACATTTGATAACTTTTGTAGCAGAAATCGAGAACCAGGGAACATAGGCTTAAGGTGAAGGAGGAAAGATTTATTAGGGATCTGAGGGGTAACTTTTTCACATAAATAATGGTGGGTGTATGGAACAAGCTGCCAGAGCAGGTAGGCGAGGCAGGGACTATTGCAACATTTAAGAAATAATTAGACAGGTACATGGATAGGACAGGTTTGGAGGGAAAGGGCCAAAGGCAGACAGGTGGGACTAGTGTATTTGGGACATGTTGGTTGGTGTGGGCAAGTTCGGCCGAAGGGCCTGTTTCCACGCTGTATGACTCTAACTGAAGTAGGCTGCCAATTTTAGCTGTCACATCCTTTAACCTTTCCAACTCTTCTGTTCTCAGTTCCCAATTAACAGAAAATTTGAGTCACTGCCATTGAAAGTGAGAAAAGGTAATGCGAGAAAAAAGGGACAACAGATTGGATAAATCAAAGAATTTTAAAGTAGCACTGCAGAGTCATTATCATAAAATGGAGCAGAAAATATGGAAAGAGAGAGAGCGTGGTCCAATGTTGCCACCTGTAATGAACACAAGTATTGCATTCCATTCATCTATCTAAAGTATTTGGACCATTATTAAACAACCCTTATAGAACATTGCAATCATAGAAATATAAAATAGAGAACAAATTTTAAATCTGGCAGGCAGATTTGCCAGTGCTACTGTAGAAGATTTAAACTAAATTTGCATGGAGGCAGGATCAACAGCAGTAGTGGGGTAGGTAAGAGGCTGCAAGTTGATAGAGAACTCAATGAATGCAAGTTTGCTAGACTGGACATGCAGGAGTACATAGGGAGCAAGGAAAGACTGTGGGATTAAATTGCATTTATCTCAATGCAAGAGGTCTGTCAGATAAGTGGGATGAACTCAGGGAATGGATGGGTACATGGTGTGGGAATATTCTGGCCATTACAGAAACATGGCTAAGGAAGGGACAAGACTGGCAGCATAATGTTCCAGGGTGCAGGTGTTAGAGCCGGGTAGGGGTGAAGCAAAGAGAGGAGGGGGGGTTGTATATTTGATTAAGGAGATAAGGAGGGGGAGGGAGAAGAGGGAGTGAGAGCAGAGCTGCTGGACACTGGAAACACTGGTGAGGGCAAAATCCACAGCAGCAACGAGGGAGCCTCGTTTACTGAAGAGGTCATCTCTGAAAACTTAAAATGGAAAGCCTCATCTTGGAAGCAGATGGAGAAATTGAGAGTAAGGAAATGGTGTCCTGACAAGAGGCAGGGTGGATGGAGATGGATTTTACAGGGGTATGGGTCAAATATGGGCAAACATGACTAGCTTTAATGGGTATCTTAGGCAGCATGGATGAGTTGGGTTGGAGGGCCTGTTTGTGTGCTGTAGGACTACGACAATGTCATTTGACCCACCGCAACTCATATTTGGTCAAGGACTTTTGAAAACATTCGTTTTACCCATGTAAATATTACAGGGCTAAATAACTAAATTCCTGTTATCAACAAATACTTAGATTCAAATCACTTACATGTTTCGAGACAAATACCTCAGCAAACAGTGCCAAGATTATGTCATATATGAAAGTATCAAAGTTTCAATGTAGGGTATAGCAACAGTAAATAATTTGAGCTGGCAAAATAAATGAACATGGCACGGAGGCACTCAATGTAATAGTCATTGCCAGATGGCACAACACTTTTTACCATCTTAGCTGCACATGTAGCGAGGAATCAAATTTTAAATTGTGGAAGATTATCCAAACTTTCAAAGACTTTCATAGAATTAGAACTATACAGGACAAATAAACGGGCCCTTCGGCTCAACCTATCCATGCCAACTAAGTTACCTAATGCCCCTGTCCCACTTGGAAACCTGAACGGAAACCTCTGGTGACCTTGCGCCTCACCCAAGGTTTCCATGAGTCGCCAGAGGTTTTGGTCACTTGCCTGGAAAGCCTCGACCAAAGCGTGAGCTGCATCTACTGACCAAAGATCCTACAGGTTCTTTGTTACCGACCGCACACACACACAAACACATCGCTAAGGTGGGGGCCAGTGACAGCGGAGGAGTGCTGTCTGCACGATGAAGAGGAGGAAGGTAAACGGCTGCCACAGAGCATGGTAGTCCTTCAGAGAGTGGGGAAGGAGGGGAGAGAGAGTAGAGGGAAGGAGGGGAGAGAGGGAAGGGTAGAGGGAAGGGGAGAGGGAAGGGGAGAGGGAAGGGGAGAGGGAAGGGAAGGGTAGAGGGAAGGGGAGAGGGAAGGGGAGAGGGAAGGTGAAGTGGAGAGGGAAGGGGGAGGGAAGGGGGGAGAGGGAAGGGGAGAGGGAAGGGGGAGGGAAGGGGGAGGGAGGGAAGGGGAGAGGGAGAGGGAAGGGGAGAGGGAAGGGGAGAGGGAAGGGGAGAGGGAAGGGGAGAGGGAAGGGAGAGGGAGGGGGAGGGGGAGGGGGAGAGGGAAGGGGAGAGGGAAGGAGGGAGGGAAGGGGGGAGGGAAGGGGGGGGAAGGGGGGAGAGGAGGGGAGAGAAATGGGGAGAAGGGGAGAGAAGGAGAAATAATGGGGAGAGAATAGGGAGAGAAGGGGGAGAGAATGGGGAGAGAAGTGGGGAGAAGGAGTGAAGACAGTTTTAAGAAGTTTAATAAAGTTTAGCGGGCATTTTACCTTCCGGCGGGTCTTCTAAGTCCTGAAAACTCCAAAGAGCCAATCAAACTGGCCGGTCAGCGAAGGAGATGGCCTTCGACTGCCTGTACGTAAATAGCGACCCCACTCCACTGGTTTCGACCAAACGGCAACCTATTTTTAGTTGAGGCCGGTTTTGATTTTGTTGAAATAATCGAAAGAACATAGAAGGAGCCTCGACCACGTGGAAACCACTTTCGACCATTAGGGAGAGTGACCAAAACTTCCGGGAACCTCATGGAAACCTTGGGTGGGGCGCAAGGTCACCAGAGGTTTCTGTTCAGGTTTCCTAAGTGGGACAGGGGCATAACCGAGCTAGTCCCATTTTGCCTGCACTGGGCCCCTATCACTCGTAATCTTTTCATAATAGTGCGTAATGTGTAATTTATGTTTTTTGCGTCCGAGCTAGTGACAATAAACACAAGTTGACGATCACTACTAGCCATATTTCCTCAGATTTTATCTTTGCAAAGTCATGTAGGGCAAAAGAAAATGTTTTACTCAAAATGAGCTTACTCTCACCATTCTAGTGTAATATGCAGAAATTAGTGATTTCTGAAAAATTACAAATTGACAAATTTAAAATAATCCAACATCAGAATTTTGTGGGGTGGAATTAAAAATGTTACTGATTTTTAAGAGGAAAACCTTGTGTCAGAATTTTAATAGACTCCAACTGCCGACAATCAAAACAAGAAATCCTGTACAGTCAATACAAACAGCAGCAATGTAGCCCGCTGCACTTAGTAGACAAGAACTCTGGCTGATTGTTGAAGTGAGAGGTTGAAGATGCTGACAAAGACTGTGGCCAATTGATTGGTGCGCGATTTCAAAACACATCCAGGGACTCCACCCGGAACAGCCACTTTCCAAGAACCATTGTCGCCTTTGTGAAAGCAGATCTGACTTCTGCTGCTAAGATGTATGGAATAGAGCTAGTGGGGGATGGGAGAAACTTTGTTTGCTTGTTCAAAACTGTTCATAAAATGCACTGAGTTCATCTGGTAAAAATGCAATCACCTCAGATTTTGTTTTGTAACCCATGATCGTATTTGGGTCAGGTCAGTCACCTGTTATCCGACTGTAATAGTGTTTTGTGAAATTGAGGAGCAAGGTGAATTTAGGAGGGAGATGCAAGATGCTGCAGATGCTGGAATCTTGTGCAAATTAGAAGGGATTGCTTTTTCCCAATTTGTTAAATCAGTGAGGAATTTCATCAAACTGAGAAATGAAAAGGGTCGATGGAATTAATTAACACAGCAGAAAGCCAGAATGCAAAATGCTTTGTCCCAAGGATGCCTTAAAAATGGAGAAAACGGTGAAGCACTGGGAATAAATATGGATAACTCCAAAGATAATACTGTTCTTCTTAGTAAGCTTTGAGACATTATTAAATGCACAATGTGGTAACTAAATGTAAAAGATGTCACTGCATTTTTAGTTTTACAACTGTGACAAATAATATTAGATTGTTCTACTCCTTTCCTCATGACAAAGCCCCTTGAATGTCGTAAAATGAACAACAGATGATGCAAGTGACAAATGGAGCACTCTTTACAGGGGCTCATAAGAGCAACAATTCTCAGGGTATGCATAAGATGTTTTAGATTCAGAGGATAGCTTTGTGCTTCAACAACACATTGTAGTTTCAAATCTCAGAGGAGTGCACTATCTGCACCAGGGTGACATTTCTATTTTCCACTCCAACCACCCTTGTGGCATATTTGAATTAGGTAACTAGTTCAGTGCCAATTAGTCTCAGGTCCCAGAGCAAAAGATCTTTATGTTCAATCCCCTGCACCACCTGATAACTTTACTATTCTATCTTGCAAACCACGAACTATGGTTTATAAAACCTACACCGTCCACTATACAAAACAAAATGGTTTTAATGTGTTTCAGTGAAATACCTGGGCACAAGCCAAACCCATTGAAGCATTCATATTCAGCAGCAATATAAACACATACAGAAAATAGCAAGGTTGGAGACAAGACACTGCAGATGCTGGAATCTGAAGCAAAAGCCAAACTGTTGGAGGAACTAAGCAGGTCAAGCAGCATCTGTGGCGGGAAATTGTCAGTTTTGGATTATGGTCCATCATCCAGACTGAAGGAGTAGAAGGAAGATGACCAATATAAAGAGGTGTGGGAAGGTGGCTAAAACTGCAGCAATAGGCTGATTGGAAGACAGTGAGAGGGGTGAGGGAGGTGGAGAAGAAATAAGGTTGAGGAGCTGAACAGCAGAAGATATTACTGAGGGGTAGCAGTTAAAGCGGGTCTCTCAGAACCCCTGTCAAAGAGAGGAAGAAAGCTTCTTCAGAGTGGGCATAACCAGGAGACTTTGCAGGGGAGCAATGGAATAGAAACACAAGAGACTGCAGATGCGGGAATTTGGACCAGGAACCAAACTGTTAGAAGAACTCAGCAGCATCTGTGGCAGGAAATTGGACAGTCAACGTTTCAGGATGAGAACCTTTATTTAGACTGAAAGAGCAAGGGCGGATACCAGTATAAATATAAATGGTGAGGGGTTGGGCAAGAGGTCTGAAGAAGGGTTCTGAACCAAATCATCACCTATCCATGTTCTCCGGAATCACTGCCTGCCATCACGTGTCCTTTTTTGTAAACCAGCATCTGCAGTTCCTTGTGACTACAAGAGATGATAATAGGTTAGAATTGATAGAATTAATGAACAAATGGGAAGAATGTTTAATCAGCACTGGCTACAGAACAAGCAGATAAACAGCAGAGCATTTAATTTGCACTTGGTACATGACTCTGGTCAGAGAGGAAGTGGCATTGAAAGCTGAGGTGGAATATGATCTAAAGGATGCCAACAATTTAGTTCAACACAAGACGGCGGCAGGAGGTTGACATCAAAATCTTTGTCATCTTTATCTTATGTTAACAGCACTTTATTGCATTATTGTGGATGAGCATCACCAGTATTTAGAGTAAAATACAATCATACTGATTGTAGCAAAGTCAATACTACAGCAACAACTGAAATTACTTCCAAAGGATTTCTATGGAAATGCCAAAATGTAAAAGCCTGTGTCACTACTTCAAACTCAGAATCACTTCCACACCTTAAAGAACTCGGTAACAATTCTACCATCCTTTTTAAATTAACTCATGTATACACATGAAGTAATTTGTCAACTTAACGTTAAAGAGTCGTTCAACATTTATTTCAAATACTCTCAGTACTTAGAGCTCTTGAAAGATTAAGAAAAAAACAAACTTTAAGCCGATTCTTTTATCCTTGTGTAATTCAGCTCTTCAGGAAAATCTGCAGACCTCAAAACACCATTCACCAAATGATATCTCAACCATATTGTGTCGGTTCAGCCAAAAGGTTGAGTTCCAAATTTAATCTTATAAAACGTGTGGCGAAAGGGACTGACAGAAAATGAGAAAATAAATTGAAAAATCTGTAATTAGTTTAACATTGGAAAGCCAATCAACTGAAAGTGACGAATCTGTTACTCAATCACAAAAGTTTAAAAAAATTGAATGCCCCAATGTAAAATATTCATTCTAATATCTTCCTTTAAAGCAACGTGTGTTCCAATAGGTTGAAGGAGTTTCTCCAATTTAAACCGAGTAATTATTTCATACTTTGAATTAATCTACCAATGTTGCTGCAGCAACTAACTATAAAATAATTGAGTGTAAACTGGGAAAGGAGGCCGATTTAAAAAAAATATATTTTCATTCACCTCCTGGGTGGCTGGCATTCCTTCAAAAACTTCATAGACCCATAATTAAATATTCAGAATTCTATACAATGACTACATAAATGCGTCAGCATTCACTGAAACATAATTACCTCCTTTTATTAAAATGCACAAAAATGCGTCCGAAAATATAATGCTATAAAGTAAAAGCTTCATGACATGTCTCATATTATAGTTCACTGTTTATTTTGATTCCCTTTATATGCAAAGCAGATTATTGCCTAGGTATTGCTATGATTAGAATCAGAACAAGCCTTTTGAAAGGTCCATCTACCCATCTCTGCACAAGGAAAGAACTAAATGTCAAGTACTCAGAGGTGAAAAGTGCAAACACCACACAGACAGCACAGAGATCATGATTAAAACTGTGCGTCCTGGGCGGTTTAGCACCAGTGCTAATTCTGCACCACTCCATTGAGTGAGAGACTCACGCATTTCGCCCAATTCTCACGCTGATCACAGAATTTCTCACGCTCTGTCGAGAAATTCGAGAATTTCAAAACTAATATCAACTGCTTGTGTGTGCATCTGTTGACAAGACAGCAGCATTCTTATTCTCCGTTATTTCCGCTTGACCGAACCGTCACACACCTTCAAACCATGTCCCCAGCACAGCAAGTAAGGCCACGTCCTGCTCCTGGCGGCAGTCGGAATTTAAGGATTTGCGGGAAGTGGCTGACATGAGCGAGGCCGGCGAGCGGCAGGAGGGAGGTACATGGGCCGCAGAACATGTTGCAATATCTCTGGCTTTGGACGAGGCGCTGCTGTGCTGTGAACAACCTGGTCGCGGGTGTTGGAGAGCTGGGGCGGAGGGAGGGATGGAAGCAAAAGCAGCGACAGGGGCAGATGCGGACAGGGAGCTGGGGCTGGCGAATGTTTGCCGGCCATGGAGCAGCCTCAGTGCAAGAGTCCCGGACCGTCGGAGGCTTCGGAACCTTAGCGCCGCTGCCGTGAGAGTCTCTGTGCCTAATTTGCTCTGGTGACCGGCATGGACCAGGCTGCTGGAAGAAGTGGCTGTGGAAGTAGGTACCAAGCACTGGGTAGAAGCGATGGAAGATAGTAGCCTTCAAATGGGGGTGTTTGGAGAAAGCATCCTGCTAGATCTTCACTTACTGTAACTGCAGGAAATATGTTCCCGATGTTGGGGGAGTTCAGAACCAGGGGCCACAGTTTAACAATAAGGGGTAGGCCATTTAGGACTGAGATGAGGACAAACTTTCTTCCCCCAGAGAGATGTGAATCTGTGGAATTCTCTGCCACAGAAGGCAGTGGAGGCCAATTCACTGAATGTTTTCAAGAGAGAGTTACATCCATTAAATGTGAAGCTGAATTGTAAAATGACACAGCAGTATTGATCAGAAGATGAAAAATGAAAAATTGGTGACAATTCATATGGCAAATGTGAATAAACTCCATAGTCCATCTTCAAACGCCAAGCATAAATCAATACTCTGGAAGGAAATTGCTGCAATTAAAAATGTGCAGAAATGTACAGACACTCCCTGATTTACGCAAGGGTTTACCTCCTGTAAACTCTTACGCGTCAGATTTTTCGCAAGTTGGAATTACCTGCAAACCAAGTCGAAGCAAAGAATTGCCGATGCTAGTTAGTACTCAAAATGACACAATGTGCTGGAGTAACCCAGCTGGTAAGGCAGTATCTTCGGAGAACATGGATAGGTGATGTTTCGGTTTGGGACCCTTCTTCAGATTGATTCAGTCTGCTGAGTTACTCGAGCACAATGTTGTTTCACCTATAAGCTAAGCGCTGATGGCGCTGGTCTGCATCAGCGAGACCTTTTTCATCAGCTGCTGCACTGTCCGGTTGATGGGACTCACGTTGTAGCCTCTGGATGACAGAACTTTCTTCAGGCCGCTGCCACCGACAGGACGCGTGCCTTCACCATGAGGCTCCCTCCCCTCTCAGCTGCCGCTTCTACCTGTGGGCCATCGCTTTGTCTGGTCCGCCGCTCCCCCCTTCACTGCCGCTGCCTCCTCCTCCTCCCCCAGTGGAAGGATATCAGTGACTCCGAAGAAGGAAGTGGAGGGGGTGCGGGCAAAGCGATGGCTGACAGGAAGAAGCGGCAGCTGGTGAGAGGGAAGGGAGCCCCACAGTGACTGAGCGTGACCTGTTAGTGGCGGCAGCCTTAAGAAAACGGCATCGGCCAGGGGCTACAACGACAGAGTCCCAACAACAGCCGCGTCAACTGGACAGTGCGGTAACTGGTGAAGGGCTTGCTGGTGCACCTTGTGGAAGATGTTGGTGACTCGGCTGGGAGCTGCTCTGCACTGCTTCCCTCGTTCTTGCTTGCCTTCCCAGTGTCGCACCGACAATGGCCAAGACTGGAAGAGCACTTGGCCCAGACTGCTTTATATCTCTGAAGCAGACGGGAAGCCCACGCCATACTCACGTTGCAATAACACAGGTCATCCAGGAAATAGACCCTAGGTGAATAGTTTATGCGAGTTCATGTAACTTGCCTATTATGCAAGTTGGAGAGTTCCTGTATTAGAATAATACAAATACCATCATTTGTTGCAGCTACTTCAATTCCATTGTATAATGAGTGCTGTGTTTGCATATCTGTTGTGCTGCAAGTAAGAATTTCATTGTTCAGTTTTGGGATCCGTGACTATCAAACACTTGTCTCTTGACTAATGCCTCAATAATTTGAATTATTCATTTGCATAGGGTGAAATGGTTCACATTTTGCAATAATACTAAAATGTGAGAATATGACAATTATTTATTTAATTAGAGCACAAAACAAGAGATGGTCTCAGAAATTTTGGTTTGTCTAAATAATAAGTGTAATGGCCTTATGCAATACGATTTCAATGCATGCAATCATTTGTTTGATTGCACTGGACACTTTACTAGCTCACTTTAATTTCCATTGGAAGCAAACAGTTTTCTTCTTATGCTCGACAATTTTCAAATTTTGTTGAGATAGGTATGGGCAGGCATGTGCAGAACCCAATTCAAAAGAGATTATTACTTTTCCAGGCAGGCAGAAGTTAACAAGATTAACTTTCCAAGCAGGTAGAAGCAATGTGACCACGGTGCTGTCTGGTTGGAACTCAAACTGCATCTAACATATCCTCATGCTGCAGTGTAAAAGCACCTTCAGACTGACTTAAAATCATTGTTCGTGGATTTAACTTTAAACCTATTCCAGGAGGCACTGCAACATAATAAAATATTCATCAGTAATTTTGCAAAGAGAAAAGAACCTTCAGCCAAACGACTGCCACAATTGTGCTAGCTGTCATCTCTGATTCACGCACATTGCAAAAAGGAAATTATATACATGCTTCTGCTGCATAGAATTTTTGAAAAGAGCAAAATACAAAAACAGCAGGAAAATATTTGGGTAATAATATCAATGTAATGATGCTATTACCATCCAGCTACAACTTGAATGATTTATATCCTGAATAAATGGAAACCAAATATGTAATTACATAGTGCATTAAGGAGCGTACACGCAAGTCCAATAGATTTGTTGAAATACAAGGGCCGTCTAATGAACCCGAATCTGAAACAATAAGGGCATTTACTTGAGCACCATTTGAGAACACAATTTAATTCCCGAGAAATGACAGACATTGTTCAGGAAGAAAGGACCGAGCAAGCACAAATCCAAGCATTTACCGGAGACCATTTCATTCATTTATTCGTAACACAGCAAAGCTCCGAGTATGTGTGTGCGTCACAGCTGAAAACTAAAAATCAGACCAGGTTTTTAGGGAAACAAATTAGCTACTTGAGCAAAGAGCAAAGAGCAAAGAAAAAAAAGAATTAACTTTAAAAATTCCCCTCTGTTTGAACTAAAAAAAAAGAAACATTTTCCCCCACACAATTATTGAACCTACGATTTCATTACCAGAAACGTAGATTGAATACTTTAATTAGCAGCTTTACCTGAGTACAACTGCCACCTGCAGAAATACAGTCAATAAAGTAGTGCCTGCGGGTAAAAAACGCCAGCAACGCCTGCCAGCGTGTAGATTCCACTTCATTCTGTCGCGAGCTTAACTCATCAGCCGAACTCCTCTTAGCATATTGCTTTAGTTTCAGCCCGGTAGAATTCAGGCCAGCACTGGCATTGCCTCTGTTGGGGCGCGAATACACAAGTGGTGTGTTGTTGCCGAAGATGTAATTCATCTCTGCAGCACTGCAGGTGGTTGCCAGGCAGAGTCTACCACTACCAGCTGCCAAATCGTGTATGTAAAAACAACTGCGGGTAGAATTTCATCAGCATCACTTTAAGTATGGGAGACAAAATCTGGCTACCTGCTGCAGTTGAAGATCATATCTTGAAATTATTTAAGACCAGACAACGTCGTTTTAAAAGCTTTGCACAATCATAGCTCTTTGAAAAATCTCAGCGTTGAATATCCTAATCCCATTTAGCTCGAGTTACTCCTTTCCATGAACCGATGTTTTCTGGAGATGCTAAAGTAGAAGTAAACACAGTTGCTCCTTGCTGATCATTCGGCATAATGAAAGACAGGATGTGAGGTCAATAATCAGGTAAGATTGAGCAGACATTGGGCTGGCAATCTGGAACTGGCTAATATTGGTGAGAGGCGGGGGGAGGGGGGGGGGGTGAGCGGAGTGGAGAATGGACTGCAATAACTTGGTTGTGACCTTTCTGGTTAGTAGGAGCATCAATGAAAAGTGACAATTGGAGCATGATTACATGAACCCATTTACTTCACACACCAAGAATTTAAACTCTCTAAAAGTGCTCACAATCAGTATCCGTTTTAATGTACACATAAAACGGACACTGCAAGCAGCATCTTATCCCCTCGTAATTTTTTCCAATAGTGTTTTCTCGAAGATATTGACAATTGCTTCCGTTGAAAAGCCAACAGGGGATAGCCACAGGAAACAAAAATATTATAGGGCTATTAAACTGTGATATCAACAGCACGTAATGCTACTAATCACTTAAAAGTGAACAGTGCGGTTAATATGCCCACTTCAGCACCATTTGAAATTGAATAAATATTTCACAGCAATGCCCCAGATTGTGCTGAAGAGCTTCTGAAACCAGAATCTTCCTGCAAAGCTTTAATGGATACCCATTAAAAGCAAGAAGCATGCACTCAAGATGCAAAACCGCCAGATTAGGCCCCTTTGCCACAGGCGGCCATTAAGTCATTTTCATATGGCATTACATCAAAATAGAGGCAAAGAAACTTTTTGGGGAAGATTATCCACTGCCATTAAAGTTCTGGTAGTTCCCTTTTTGAGACTACATTGTTGCTCTCAGCACAGTCTGAGTGCGGTCTTCAGATGGGAAGATCGAACCCACTTCATTGGCATGGGCCAAATATAACAGAGCAGTTGCTGAACAACAAAATTAATGGAGAGGGTGGGTATTTGTCAGAGAGCAGATGGTACTGTTAAGGGCCTGTCCCACTTGGTGACATTTTCGGCGATAGCCTGAAAAGAGGTTGTCGCGGCGTGGTCGGGGCGTGACGCGGGGTGACGCATGTAGTGAAGCGCGGTGTCTCCCTGCCGCCCCTGGATTTTGGAATGTTCAAAATATTCAGGCGACATCTGGGTGTCTTATCATGTCGTGCGCCCTGTCACACGCTGACGTACGCTGTCCTGCAGGTGAAGCCCGGTTAGGGTCAGGGTCAGAGATAGGGCTAGGGCTGGGGTCAGGGACCACAGATGGGCTGTAAAATATTCTTCCTTCAATGCATGGATTTTAAATATTAATATATTAAAATTAACACAATAAAATCAATTGTGCAAATGAAAAGATGGCTGCCATTCAGGTTTATTTACAGATGTATTGGTCCGCTTCCAGATCCAATCACCGTCTCTAACTTTTCACAGGGATGGACTCAGTGAGTGTAGACTGAACTCCCCTCTCTCTTCCACCCCCTCCCGCCCCCAGCACTCGTGCTCCTCTCCCGCCGCTTCTCCCCTCCCCTCTCCCTTCCTTGTCCCCGCTCCACTCTTCGACCCCTTCTCCACTCCCCACCTTTGGGAACACACCCCCCCCGCCTCCCCCCCCCCCCTTGCTTTAAAAGTGGGTGGTGGGTATTTAAACTCAGTGGCCGGAGCAGGTGGGTGGCACTGGTACATTGACAACATTGCCTGTACCCAGTTGACAGGCCCACTGCCTCTGGGAGAGACCATTGGAAGAGAGATCTCCGCCCTCTGGGACAACTCGTGGCCAACAGTTTAGTTCCCATGAGGAGCAGGTAGAACAATGGGGGTTCGAGTCCAACCCCTAGGGCCCCTGTGTCACATTTAGTTCAGAGACACAGTGCCCTTCGGCCCACCGAGTCCGCACCGACCAGCGATCCCCGCACACTAACATGAACTCACACATGCTAGGGACAATTTATACTTATACCAAGCCTATCAACATACAAACCTGTGCACCATTGGAGTGCGGGAGGAAACACTAGCCCTAGCACTGACCTTGATCCTAGCCCTGACCCAAACCGGGCTACCCTATCCCTCTAAACCTTTCCATCGATGTACTGGGAGTCACCCGCAGGACAGCATACGTCAGCGTGTATGTCGTACAACTTGACGGTTTTTAGGGCGACTACGGGCGTTAGTCACTCACGCTCGCAGTCGCTGAAAAAAATCATAAAGTGGGTTAGGCCCTTTAGAGCTTTGGAGGCTTGAGCCTCAGCCTAAATTGGAGTCTTCGATAGTCGCTTGGATATCACAACGATGCCAAAAGTGGAAAATGGAAACATCTACCAGAGAAAATGAAAGAGCTTTATTATCAAGCTCAATGATAATTTTGATTTCCATTTCTGGGTGCAAACTAAGATATTCCATTTCCCCAGAAAATCTCCACTGTCAAAGTTCAACCACAGAAAGCCAAAAGTTTGGAATCAGTAAATTTTCATAAATTCTTAAGTGCAGATGTAATTTAATTATATTATCCACAAGGGCTCTTGTTTCTGTCTAAGACAAATATACATTTTTGTAAGTGATTTATTGTGAATCTTAATCCAATGCAATTCCTGGCAGGTCCAACGCCACATGGATTATACTACAAGGGCTGGAGGATGAACAGTGTGTGCATGCACTCAATTATAAATATTTGTAGGAGATGGAAGCAACCATCAATCAAGTGAAACATATGGCACCCTAAATCTCATCTGGTGACAGCCTTTCCAATGGAAAATAACTTGTTAATTCTTTGTGATTTGTGACCAGAAATGTTTTTGGCTCTTACGGAGACAAAACAAATCTTCATATTGAGATCGCCCTCCACAATGCTGTATGGGATAGACTCAGTACAGCTATGGCGGCTCAAAATAGGACATCCCATGAAGCTGCGGATTGTCATCAGTTGCAGAAAGTGTCATCACTGCGACCTGTACCTTTGTGATCCACCACACAAAAAGATTAAAATTTATTCAATCCAGCTTATTACTAACCAATCACTCTACTCTGAAACTTCCAGCTTCCAACCCTACCATCTCTACTTCTGAAGAGGACAAGATCAGCATAAATAAAAACACAAAATGCTGGAAATACTGTGGCCAGGTTGCATCTTCAACCTTGAAATGTTGCAGTCCTTCTTCAATGTTAGAACGAGGTATTAGCATTACATTTCCAAAATTTCAATAACGTTCAATTATATTGGAAAAAAAAAACAAATGCATCTCAATTTAGAATCAGATAAATACAGATAATTAGATTAATATTTTATACAGCAAAACTATTCGAAGCTATTACTAAGACATACAGTGCCCTCCATAATGTTTGGGATAAAGACACATCATTTATTTATTTGCCTCTGTGCTCCACAATTTGAGATTTGTAATAGAAAAAAATCACATGTAGTTAAAGTGCACATTGTCAGATTACATTAAAGTCCATTTTTGACATTTTGGTTTCACCACGTAGAAATTATAGCAGTGTTTATATATAGTCCCCCCATTTTAGGGCACCATAATGCAGGGCTGCCAACTCTCATGCCTTGAGTGTGAGACTCACGCATTTCACGATTTAAAAAAAAAAAAAAAAATAGTCACGAACAATTCAATTCGTCCAAGGCTTCCAGATCTCCTCCACACTCACCAATAAGAATTATTTTCTATTGGCGGGTTTCCCGAAAAGAATGAGCAATTTGATTGTCTTAAGCCCATCGCAGACTATTTAAAATGGCAATGTAACTGCAGTACTAATGATTCTATTTGACATTCATGGAACCAAAATCTGCAGATGCTTGAAATTCAAAATAAAGCAAAAATTGTTTTAGAGGCGAGTAAAAAAAATGAGGGGAATATATAAGGTGAATGCATAGTCTTTTTCCCGGGATATGCGATTCAAGAACTAGAGGGCATTGGTTTAAAGCAGGGGTGTCAAATTACCGGCCCGCGTAGGATTCCAATCCGGCCCGCGGGATGATTTGGGGGCAAAAAAAGTAGTTTAGTTTAGAGTCTCAATTACACATTCCCGTGCAGATGGTGTGACAGGTGAGACATGGCGGTGGTCCCAGCACCGACCCCTGAGGCACCGCTCACACCCTCACCTCCAGCGGCTCTGTATCCGTCGGCCGTTCTGTCCACACCGCATGGAGTTTTAACCCCGGCCCGGAGCCAGGGGCGGACCGGGTGAGTGGGGGCGTCGGTACCGCCTCCAGAGCCACGAGGATGAATCTAGGGCTAAGGCTCCGCTTCGTCACGGACCCTCACCTTCCACCTCCCCTGGACCCCCGCTGGACACAGAGCACCTGGGCCGGCCCGCATTCACGGGGGGGGGGGGGGGGGGGGGGGGAGAGGAGACCGGGGAGACCGGGGGGGGGGGGGGGGGGGGGGGAACGCTACCCGGGTCTCCGAATTCCGCTCACTCCGCTGTCGCCGCTTCTCTGTCCCACACTCTCACGCACAACCTAACACACACTGACACTCGCCCTTAGGCAAACCCTCACACACGCCAGCACCCCCCCTCACACATATATTCTCACACACTCACAAACACTTACACACACACTCACACACCCTCACATATACTCTCACACACCCTCACACACTAATACACTCTCACACACACACACTCTCATACATACTGACACACACTCTCACACACTGATACGCACTCTCACACAGTCTCACACACCCTCACACACACACACACACACACACTCTCAACCCTTCATACACTTCAATCACTTCAATAAAATTTAGAGGCTAACTGCGTTCATTGTCTGAGTTTGATTGTTGGAAGTAGGCTAATAAAAATTAGGTGCAGTTGTGTAGCCTACATTTACAATTTGTTTCGTTAGGTCTGCTAATGTTCGATTTCAAATGGTTTATTAATGCAAAGGGCGCGTTCGCGCGTGTACAACTGATCCGGCCCGCATGAAATCGCATTTTGCCCAATCCGGCCCGTGAACTAAAATGAGTTTAACACCCCTTGTTTAAAGTGAGAGAGGAACGATTTAATAGGAACCCGAGGGACAACATTTTCAAGCAGAGGATGGTGGGTATGTGGAACGAGCTGCCAGGGGGAGTTGGCAGGTAAAATGATAGCATTTAAAAGACATTTGGACAGCTCCGTGGAAAGGAAAGGTTTAAAGGGATATGGGCCAAATGCGGATAAAAGGGACTAGTTTAGATGGGGCATGTTGATCCGCATGGGGAAGTTGGGATGAAGGGCTGTTTCCATGCTGTAAAACTGTGACATATTGTAGAAAGGTGCCATTGCTCTGGAGAGGATCCAGAGGGTGATTTATGAAAATGTTGGCAGGGCTGGAATTTTTATTTCACTTTGAAGATAGATTTGATAACTGGGATTGTATTCTCTGCAGCAACGGAGGTGATGAAAAGACTTAGTTGAGGTGAATAATATTATGAGAATAGGACCCGTTTCGCTTCACAAAGAGTGTTGGAAGGAACTGCAGGTGCTGGTTTAAACTGAAGATATTCACAAAAAGCTGGAGTGACTCAGCGGGACAGGCAGCATCTCTGGAGAGAAAGAATAGGTGTTGTTTCAGGTCGAGGCCTTCAGACTGAAGAGATTGAAACCAGCCATATAGATGTAAAACACAATGACTGGAGGAGATGTGTGTTATCCAACTATGGGCAGAAATCGGAATCATGTGTTCATCGTTATTGACGTGACCTAAAAATAAATATATTACAGAAATATATTACAGATATTCCGGTTTCTCCCACATCCAAAAGAAGTGCAAGTTTGTAGTTTAATTGGATTCTGTAAATTGTCCCTGGCATGTAGGATAGAACTGGTGTGTGGTAGATTGCTGGTCAGTGTGGACTTGGTGGGCCGAAAGGCCTATTTCCATAACATGTTTTATATATATATATCTCAATTTAATTGAACCATATACTTGGTTGAATATGTGGCATTATTTTCATTTTGTTTCTATAGTCAAAGGATAAGGTTGATTGATTATTTTGTGCAGAACAGTGCTGGAAGTCTGACTCCTCTTACCTTGTTTCTATGTTTTTGTTTCTCTATATAAATGCATAACAGCATGAATTATAATCTGATTTCCATACATGAATATACTAAGGTCATTCATGTGCTGCACTTGTTGATCAGAGCCTGGCTCTACAGTGGAATGTGATTAGGAATGCAATTTAGCCAAACCTTATTCATACCCTATCCAATTTAAAGCATAAATGTTGCATTCAAGTGTAAGTTAAAAGACTCGCTACAGTATGCACCAGATTGCACAATTTCAAGGTGAAAAATGCAAAAGCTGCCAACCATAGCAGGGGACACACCTACCCCCCCCTCTCCCCCCCCCCCCCCAGGTTACTATGCTCCGTAGCAATTTCTGACTCTCAACTTTCACCCAATGTTGGCAGCCCTGCCGTAATGTTTGGGACACATGGCTTCATAGGCGTTTGTAATTGCGCAGGAGCGCTTAATTGTCTCCTTAATGCAGGAATAAGAGAGCTCTCAGCACCTAGTCCTTCCTCCAGTCTTTCCATCACCTTTGGAAAATTTTATTGCTATCAACATGAGGACCAAAGTTGTGCCAATGAAAGTCAAATAAACTATTATTTGACTGAGAAACAAGAATAAAACTGTTGGAGACATCAGCCAACCCTTAGGCTTACCAAAATCAATTGTTTGGAACTGAAGAAATAAAGCACTGGTGAGCTTACTAATCCCAAAAGGACTGGCAGGCCAAGGAAGACCTCCACAACTGATGACAGAAGAATTCTCTCCATAATATAGAAAAATCCCCAAATACCTGTCCGATAGATCAGAAAAACTCTTCAGGCGTCAGATGTGGATTTGTCAATGACCACTGTGTGCAGAAGACTTAATGAACAGAAATACAGAGGCTACACTGCAAATAGGATGGCCAGGTTAGTTTGCCAAGAAGTACTTAAATGAGCAACCACAGTTCTGGAAAAAGGTCTTGTGGACAGATGAGACGGGTGATATATCAGAGTGATGACAAGATTAAAGTATGGAGGAGTGAAGGAACTGCCCAAGATCCAAAGCATACCACCTCATCTGTGAAACACGGTGGTAGGTGTTACGGCCTGGGCCTGTATGGTTGCTGATGGTACTGGCTCACATCCTCATTGATGATACAACTGCTGATGGTAGTAGCATAATGAATTCTGAAATGTACAGACACATCCTATCTGTTCAAGTTCAAACAAATGCCTCAATGCTCATTAGCCGACGGTTCATTCTCCAGCAAGCCAATTATCCCACACTGCTAAAGCAACAAAGGAGTTTTACAAAGCTAAAAAAGGTCAATTCTTGAGTGGCCAAGTCAATCACCCGATTGAGCACGTCGTTTAGACAATAGACAATAGGTGCAGGAGTAGGCCATTCGGCCCTTTGAGCCAACACCGCCATTCAATGTGATCATGGCTGAAGAGAATTTTGTATACTGAAGAGAAACCTAAAGGGGGCTAGCCCCCAAAACAAGCATAAGCTAACGATGGCTGCAATACAGGCCTGGCAGAGCAACACCAGAGAAGACATTCAGCAACTGGTGATGTCCATGAATCGCAGACTTCAAGCAGTCTTTGCATGCAAAGGATATGCAACAAAATACTAAACATGCCAACTTTCATTTACATGACATTGCTGTATCGCAAACATTATGGTGCTGTGAAATGGGGGAGACTACCTATAAACACTGCTATAACTTCTACGTGGTGAAACCAAAATGTATAAAAATGGCCTGATTAAAATCTGGCAATGGGCACTTTAACCACATGTGATTTTTTCTATTACAAATCTCCAATTGTGGAGTAGAGGCAAATAAATAAATGATAGGTCTTTGTCCCAAATATTATGGAGGACACTGTAGTATGACACTTTGAAAAAAATGAAGGGTGATCACGCAAAGTGAATATGCTTTTATGAAAGGAAAATCATGTTTGAGCAGGTTATTGGAATTTGCTGAAGTAATATATGCTGTGGATAAAGTGGAACCAACGGATGTACTAGAAAGTACACAAAAAAGCTGGAGAAACTCAGCAGATGCAGCAGCATCTATGGAGCAAAGGAAATAGGCAACGTTTCGGGCCAAAACCCTTCTTCAGACTGATCGGGGGGGGGGGGGGGGGGGGGGGACAAGAAAGGAAAAAGGAGGAGGAGCCCGAAGGGGGGGGGGGTGGGAGGAGACAGCAGGGGGACTGAGGAAGGGGAGGAGACAGCAAGGACTAATAAAATTGGGAGAATTCGATGTTCATGCCCCCAGGATGCAGACTCCCCAAGGTGCTGTTCCTCCAATTTCCGGTGTTGCTCGCTGTGGCCATGGAGGAGACCCAGGACAGAGAGGTCGGAGACGGAGTGGGAGGGGGAGTTGAAGTGCTGAGCCACCGGGAGGTCAGCTTGGTTATTGCGGACCGAGCGGAGGTGTTCGGCGAAACGATCGCCCAACCTCCACTTGGTCTCACCGATATAGATCTGATGTACTAGAAAGTGTTTGACAAGCAGCAGCATCAAAGGTCATGGCAAGAAAGAAAAGGTTCACGATATAGAAGATAATACATTGGCACGGTTAGAAAATTGATGGACTGACTTTTTACTATTTACATAAGTGACTTGAAAAGATTAATGGCAATGTTGCAAAACAAGTGAGAAAGTAAGCTGTGAGGACATAAGCGATACGAAAGTTGAATGGGGCTGGGATCTGGCAGACGGAGAATAATGTACAAATTTGTAAGATTGGAGATTTTGAGGGAAAAAGCCCAATACCTAAATTGAAGGAGACAGCAGACCAGATAGTCATTAAGCACTGACTATCAAGTGCCTAATTTTCCAAAGTCCACTTTGCAGGAATAGGAAGTGATTATGATGTTTTAATTTAAAGCTGGTGGAACTAAATGAAAAAACGGGGGAAGATATTCTTCAGTTAGTTTATTGTCATATGTTCAAGAATGGAGAGGTACATGTACAATGAAAATCTTAATTTTAGCAACATCAGAGGCAGAGAGGCAGAGACCCAGGCAATACACAAACCATGTCATGCAATCAAAGATTGTGCAAAAAAAACAAGCCATTAGTTCAAAAAATATAATTGGAAAACAAGACCATGGCAGTGCAAGAGGTGGTCTGTTGTGTTGCGTTGTTGAAATAGGATCAGGGTTTTGCAGGTCAGTTCAAGAACCTGATGGTTGTAGGAAAGAAGCAGTTCCTGAACCTGGTGGTGTGGGACTTCAGGCTTCTGTGCCTCCTATCTGATGGTAGCATTGCCCAGAGGGCAAGGATCCTTGATGATGGCCTCATGCAAATGCTTTCGATGGAGGGGAGGCCCGTGATGAACATGGTTGAGTCCACCAATCTCTGCAGCCTCTTGCATTCCTGTGCTATGAAACTGCTGTTCATGAGAATACAACCAGTCAGAACACTTTCCAGAGTGCATCTGGAGAAATTTGGTGACATCTCAAATCTCTTTAAACTTCTAAAAGTAGAGGTGCTGGTACATTTTTTGTGATTATATGTGTGTACTTAGAATAGGTCATCCAAGAAGTTAACACCCAGGAATTTGAAGTTGCTACATCTCTCAGCCACCAATTCGCCAATAAAACTGGCACGTCTCCCCCAAATTTCTCCTTCGGAAATCACCGATTGGTTCCTTGGTTTAGAGTTAATTATTATTGCAACAACTCTCAATCAGACGTTCTCTCTCTCCCCTGTGCTGACTCATCATCTCTGTGATAATTAGCCAACAACAATGGTGCCATCAGCAAATTTATAGATTGCATTGGAGCTGTGTTTAGTCACACAGTCATGGGCGAATGGATCGCGCATTAAGTGTTCCTGATGGTAGTGTAGCAGCGGTCAAGTGTAATGGTGTTAAAGGTGATATCCTGATAGTTAGGCAGATACTTCTTCAAGCCAGCCTGGTTGAAGTCCCCAGTGATGATATGAAAGGCTCCAGGGTATGCTGTTTCATGCTTGTTGATTGTGGCGCTCAATTCCCCAAGCGCTAACTAGACATCTGCCTGAGACAGTATGTTGACTGCAGTCAGGCTGGCGACGGTGAATTCTCCTGGTAGGTAGAACAGTTGGCGCTTGTCACCAGATGTTTCCCTTTGAGCGCCACGATGAGTTTATCCTGAAGCAGACGTTACTGCCTCTCCCTCTTCCAGACATCGGAGTCCAGACCATACAGTGAATGGAAAAATCCTGAAGCAGGAGCGCAGAGTAGGATGAGCCATGTCTCTGTGAAAGAGAACACAGCAATTGCTCATATCCCTCTGATACAGGAGTCTTTCTCTCGTCTTCCGTCTTGTCTCTAATTATTGTATATTGGCTAGAATGTTGCTGAGGGGGTGGGGGGGGGGGGGGGGGGGGGGGGGGGAATGCATTGCATGCTAATACATTTAAATGTCATGTAAGTCCATTTCTACTTTTGTAGTTCTGGCTGCAGATTTCAGCTCTAAGAGATCTAAATGTGGGTATTACGAGTGTTGTCCTGCATGCTGCATGCTGCCTGCAAAATGGTATCTTGTCAAAACAAATGACACAAAGCTTTATGTAACGACAATCTGGAGTACTGTGTACAATATTAGTTCCTTGTCGACGAAAATATGTTAATGCACTGGAAGCAGTTCAGAGAATATTTACCAGACTTACAACCAGAAACGAAAGGCTGCTGTTCAGAAACATTTGGTCATTGTAGACTTATATCTACTCGAGTTTAGAAGAGAGAGTGGTAACTTTATTGAAACATACAAGTTCTGAAGGGTCTTAGCTGGGTAGCTGGGGAGAGAATATTTATTTGTGAGAAATCTGGATCTCAGGATCACTGTTTAAAAATAAGGGGTTCCACTCAACACAGATGAAGCAAAACTTTTTACTTCGAGTAGTATCTTCGGAATTGTTTCTCAAGAGGACGGCAAAAGCAATTTATTTGAATACCTTTAAGTCAGTGTTAAAGCAAGAACGTGAAAGGATATCATGAGTAAATCGAATGAGGAATTGAGATTAAATCCAGGTAAGCTATGATCTTAATGAATGGCATCACTGATGTTTCATCTCAGTGCCAGTAAATCAGTGCAGGATGTCATTCATTCCTCAAACTACTGTCTTAAGGTCAATCGCTTTCAGTTGCTTCAGCAAGAAACTCCCACCACATTCTCATAAGAGAAGAAATGGGCATGATTTGTGACAACAGTTCTATGCTTCCTTTGAAACTCTTCAGAAATAGAAACTGTCCATTCCTGTACACAACAAACCCTAGATAACATTTAGGTCTAGGTTGTTAAGTGGCAAAGAACATTTATGGCACTACTTGGAACAAGAGTCAACTGCCTATCTTCAACATTCAATGGCATTACCATCATAGAGAAATCCATTATCAACACCTACAGGAGTGACCCACTATCAAAACCACAGGAGTCAACTTTCCACGACCTAGAGGCACCTCAAAAGCAAGACCCCTTTTTACTTGCTTACATTAGTGCAGTTATACACACACAGTTCAGCATCATCAGAACAAAGCAGTCCCATTTTACTGGCATCCTTGGCACAATCTTAAGCATACATTCCCTGCACTATCAGCTCCACCATCAAGCAGTGGCTGCTGAATGCACCATCTCCACAATGTAACAGCACCATCGGCACCCATGATTTCTTCCATCTAAGGAAGACTTGAGTATCATGGGAAGACAACCACATGCATATTATCTTCCAAGTTGCACACCTGTCCTTTGTCTTTACTCAGTCTAAATCCTGGAGGTCCTACCAACAGCAAATCCTGGAAGTCCTACCAACAGCACTAGAAGAACCACTACACCTACTCAAATGCATTAATCATTAAGGAATCGGCATATGGATTTTGCCAATGAAACTCACATCCCACAAAATGAAAACATAAGAAATAAATGTCCTCTGTATTTAATGTGGCACAGGGCAACTCATTTTAAATTCAGACAAAAATGGAAACAACAGAGCAAGGAAAAGACACAAATTAAGTTTCATTGAAAGTGGCATCACAAGTGTATAGTCAAAAAGGCTTTTGGCACACTAGCCTTCAGCAGAGTATTGAGTAGAGAAGTTGGGAGGTCATGTTACACAATGTTGGGAGGCTCAGTTCTGGGCACCTTGTCACATGAAAGATATTGGTAAGCAGGAAAGGGTGCAGAAAAGATTTACAAGGATGTTGCCAGAACTCGAGGGCCTGAGCTACAGGGATCGGTTCAGCAGGCTAGGACTCTATTTCTTGGAGCACAGTAGGGTGAGGGGTTATCTTACAGAGGTTTACAAGGTCGTGAGAGGAATAGATTGAGTAGACGCAGAGTCTATTGCCCAGAGAAGGAGAATCGAGAACCAGAGGACACAACTTTAAGGTGAGGGGGGAATAGATTTAAAAGGAACTTGAGGGGTAATCTTTTCACACAAAGAGTGGTGGGTGTACAGAACAATCTGACGGAGGAAGTAGTCGTGGCCGGTGCTATTGCAACAGTTAAGAAACATTTAGACAGGTACATGGAAAGGGCAGGTTTAGTGGGATATGGGCCAAACACAGGCAGGTGGGACAAGTGTAGATGGAACATGTTCGTTGGTGTGAGCAAGTTGGATAGAAGGGCCTGTTTCCACACTGTAAGACTCTATGACTAAATCTTCCTTGGGGATAGGTATAACCTTTTGTAAAATCTCATTAAGGAGCATGGTGATTCCATTATTTTGCATCTTCGCACACGAACAGATTGTTTGTTTGCATATCTTTGCCAATGCCACGGGCCATAAAGGGGTCGTTGATAGTCAGAATCACAATAGGCTGGTGGAAAGAGAAAGATGGAATGCAGGATAAAATTAGATTTCAAATGCCTGCTTACCCTGAATCACAGTCAAACCATCAAGCTTAAGAGATTTTACTTAGGTCTGGAAAGAGCAAATCCACATCCGTTTGCAGATTTACATTACAGCACTTAGCATACATTGCTCTTAATGACGACAATGGAGTTGGTGAATCACAACTAATTTGATTACCTTCTAAATTTTGGAGCATTTTGCAATATCCCTGCTGATTGTTGTGATTCATACCCCATTCATACAAAAACAAGACCGTGTTGCAGTGAACTCAAATTTAATAAAAGAGCATCAACATTTTAAGAACGAAAATTTGATTATTGCTAATAAACAAACATGAAACTCACTATGTGCATTTAGCCCTCATCCATTCGAGCTGTTAAAGGCAGTGTAGGAAATACACATACACCCCTCAACCTGCTAAATGTTCATCTGTGGCATTACCTAAACACATTACATTTTCTCAAATGCCCTTCATGTCTTGCAGAAGATCAACATATTTCCAGGCAAGAGCAACCTGGTGAGGAACAAGTGTGTTGGCCCAGTATCTTGGCGAAAAGAGTCCTTGTTTTGCAGGTATCATAGCTAAAATCATAATCACAGGAAACAGAAGCAAAGCCACATTCTGTGCTGCAGAAACAAGACTGCTGCAGATGCTGGTTAACAAAACAAACACTGTGCTCCCATCTTCAAACCTAGATATCTTCCGCAGACTCCTTGGTTCGGTTTGTACTCGCTAGAATTTAGAAGATTGAGGGGGGATCTTACAGAAACTTACAAAATTCTTAAGGGGTTGGACAGGCTAGATGCAGGAAAATTGTTCCCGATGTTGGGGAAGTCCAGGACAAGGAATCACAGATTAAGGATAGAGGGGAAATCCTTTAGGACCGAGATGAGAAAAACATTTTTCACACAGAGAGTGGTGAATCTCTGGAACTCTCTGCCACACAAGGTAGTTGAGGCCAATTCATTGGCTATATTTAAGAGGGAGTTAGATATGGCCCTTGTGGCTAAATGGATCCGGGGGTATGGAGAGAAGGCAGGTACGGGATACTGAGTTGGATGATCAGCCATGATCATATTGAATGGCGGTGCAGGCTCGAAGGGCCGAATGGCCTACTCCTGCACCTATTTTCTATTTGTACTCATCACTTACCACCCAGACCACCCCCTCCCCAGGTATTTTCCCTTAGAACTGCAAGAGATGTAACACTTGTCCTTATACCTCTTTTTTTGCCTCCATCCAGGGACCACAGCAGTCCTTCCAGGTGAGACAGGTTCACACGCACCACCTCTAACCTCATCCACTACATCCGGTATTCCCAATGTGGCCTCCTACACATCGGCGAGAGCAAGCGGAGATTCAGTTACTGTTTCGCTGAACACTTGCATTCAGTCTGTCAAGGTCTACTGGATCTGCCCGTTGCTACCATTACTCCCCTTCCCATTCCCATGCTAACCTTTCTGTTCTGGGCCTCCTCCATTGCCAGAGGCCACATGCAAACTGGAGAAAAATCTCATTCCACTTGGTGATTTACAAGCCAACAGTATGAACATTGAATTCTCCAAGTTTAGGTGACACCCACCCTTCCCTCCCCTCTCTCCTGTGCCCCTCACACACATTTCTCTCCTCACCCTACCTTCCTTCCTTCCTCTGGCTTCACAAATTGCAGCTCTTCAAATCTTTTGTCTCACATCTTTTTTCCCCATCTTTGAGCTTTGTACAACCATCTGTTTATCAAAAACCTGGCCCACCTGTGTTCGCCTATTGCCTGTCACATTTTGTCCTCCCCCACTTTTCTTCTAACTTTCTTTCCACCTGCCCCACTTTACCATCAATCTGAAGAAGGGTCCCGACCCAAAACTGAACCTATCTATGTTCCCCAAGGAAGCTGTTTGATACATCAAGCAGCTCAGATACTCCACAAATGGCTCGATTTGGTTGCTCAAGGCGAACTGACATGTGTTAAATCACTGGCAACTAGTGGTAGTTGGTGTTAAAGGATGGTCCTAAAGGAGGGAAAGTTTGCATGACAATTCTGGTATGAATAAAGGCTGAAGACAACCAAGCTATCAAAGAGGGCAGCTGATAAGCATGCTCACATGCTTAAGCAGTTGCTTGCATATTGGAAAGCCTAATTGCAATGTTCAAATGCAGGGACACAAGATGCAATGTTGCACAAGGCTGGGTGTAGAGCTGGAATCCTTTGTTTCCAACACTGGACTAGCCTGATCTCTTGTACGTTTTCAGAACAAATTATCACCTTACAGTACCTGTGTTAAATGGGTCTATGAGTGAATAAGAGCAATTCAGCTGTTTAAGAGGGAACTGTAGATGCAGGAAAAGTGGTTATAGTTACACAAAAAAGCTGGAGGATCAGCTGTTGCAGCATCATTATGGAGTTTTCAAATATACAACGTTTCGGGCCAAACCCTTCTTCAGTGATAGCTATTACTAGTTAATGGGGTGGGGACAAGAAACCAGGAAAAGTGTGGAGTAGCCTGAAGGCTGGGGGATGGGAGGAGACAGCAGGGGGGCATGAGAAGGGGAGGAGACAGCAAGGATTAACAAACATGGGAAAATCGATGTTCAAGGGAATGGGTGCAGACTCCCCAATTTTGATAGAGCGTTTATGATTCCTTATTTTGTCCTGAAGCATTAGCAATGATGAGGAAAGGGGAGGGACCAGGGAGAGAGGTGGCGGGGGGAGGGAAAGGGGGTTGAGTGCTGCCACCGGGAGGTCACACGGTGCAACATTGCGGACCGAGCATTTTGATCGGCGAAACGATCGCCCAGCCTCCGCTTGGTCTCACCGATATAGATCTGCTGACATCTAGAGCAGCGGACGCAATAGATGAGGTTGGAAGAGATGCAGGTAAACCTCTGTCGCACCTGGAACGATTGCTTGGGTCCTTGAACGGAGTCGAGGGGGGAGGTAAAGGGACAAGTGTTGCATCTCTTGTGGTTGCAAGGGAAAGTGCCCGGGGAGGGGGTGGACCGAGAGGGAAGGGAAGAATTGACAAGGGAGTTATGGAGGGGGCGGTCTTTGCGGAAGGCAGATATGGGGGGAGATGGGAAGATGTGGCGAGTAGTGGGGTCACGTTGGAGGTGGCGAAACTGACGGAGGATTACTTTTTGTATGTGACGGCTGGTGGGGTGAAAGGTGAGGACTAGGGGGACTCGGCCCTTGTTGCGAGTGCGGGGATGGGGAGAGAGAGCAGTGTTGCGGGGTATGGAAGAGACCCTGGCGCGAGCCTCATTTATGGTGGAGGAGGGGAACCCCCGTTCCCTGAATAGTGAGGACATTTCAGATGTCCTGGTGTGGAACGCCTCATCCGTGGAGCAGATGCGGCGTAGACGGAGGAATTGGGAGTAGGGGATGGAGTCCTTACAGGAAGCAGGGTGGGAAGAAGTGTAGTCCAGATAGCCATGGGAGTCAGTGGGTTTATAGTGTATGTCGGTTAGAAGTCTATCACCTGCAATGGAGCAATTCAGCTGTTTTGTTCATCCGGTACTCAGTAAAAGTGGTTATAGTTTCCGGCATCCTGGATCAGCTGTTCTCTTATCATTAATAGTTTTCAAGCATACTACCCCTGCCAATCCAATTAAGTCTAGCTATTACTAGTTAATCAACACAAACTGAAACCAGGCCCTGTGTGGACATCTGCAGCTGCCACAACAGCTACTGAACAAGCAATGCATAGCGAGAGAGGACACAAGTGGACACATGGAAAATAGGTACCAAGGGAATGCAAAACATGAGCAGTGGCCCAATTTTGATAGAGCGTTTATGATTCCTTATTTTTCCATGAAGCATTAGCAATGATGAGGAAAGGGGAGGGGGCAGGGAAAGAGGTGGCGGGGGCCAGGGAAAGCCGGGGAGCGTTGTCTGAAATTCACACGGTGCAACATATAACAAGCTATTTTGATCAATTCTTGTTGAACTACCTTCTTAGGCATTTGCCTTCAGGTGGGTGGATATTCGAGAGGCACTCTTGAAATATCTTATGTGGATAGAGCTCCAGCTATCATCATCATGGCTTGATGCCACCAAAACTACAGGAGGTGAGATGAACTTCCTGTTGCTAAATAAAGTACCCAAGTGGAAACTATGGATTTGGGTGGTTGTCAAAGCCTAATTTGGCTTGATTAACATAAAGTCTGCAATTCCCAAGGATTGATATCATCAATTGACGGCTTCACATTTTGTCTGCACCACATTTCTTCTGAATGAGTGTGAACCCGTAGCAAAGGGGCAGCAACATGATGCAGCGGTAGAGACCCAGGTTCGATCCTGCCTGCATATGATATCTATACGGACTTTGTACATTCTCCCCTGACTAAGTGGGTTTCCCCAGATTCTCTAGTTTCCTCCCAAATTCAAAAGACGTAGAGGTTTGCAGCTTAATTGGCTTTGGTGAAGATTGTAAATTGTCCCTGGTGTGTAGGATAGTGTTAGTGCACAGAGATCGCTGGTCGGCGCAGACTCTGTGGGCCAAGGGGATTGTTTCCATGCTATATTCTAAAAGAAACAAAATCTCTTGCACATAGAAAAGGAAAATATTGGTGAAAATCTGAGAAAGAATGCAGGAAGCATTGTTGATCAGGTGTGATCTGTAAAGGGAAAAGTGTTGACACAATTGCACAATCATCTATTCCTTCAACAGAATCAGATTATACTAAAAGACACTGAAGGTAAAGTGAGTAAAAGGGAAGAAGCAAAGTAACAATCAGATCGATTAATCATTTCATGCTCCCCACTTCGTAAGCCATTCCTTTTCATTAATAACAAAAGAAACACGTTTTTATTTCTCTACAAATGCTAGCATATTTTCTTATTTCCATCCTCTATAAGTTTCAAAACTTGTCTGGCATTTTGGCATACTCAAAGGATAAACATCATCTGGTACATCGAGAAATGTTGACAGTGACATAATGAACTGCAGATGCTGGAAACTTGAGCAAGTCAAAGTGCTGGAGGAACTTGGCACTTCAGGCAGCAACTGTTGGGGGAATGGGCAGGTGACATTTTGGGTCAGGACCCTTCTTGTTTGGGCAGAAGTCAGAAGTCTTTGTCCGTTACGTGTATTGTGAAGTACAGTGGAATGTTCCATGGAATAATGCAAGGAAGAATGCACGAGTATTCAGAATAACAAGTCTTCCCTTTCATTTATTTATGACTCTGCCAATGTGAGCAATTATTGCCTTTCCCTAATTGCTACCGAACAGAAAAGGAGTTAAGGGCCTGTCCCACTTAGGCGACTTTTCAGCGGCCTTCAAGCTCGCGCCACTCGCCTGAAAAACCACAAACTGGAATGGCGACCGTCAGATTGACACACACACACGCACACACACACACACACAGCAAAAGCGGGAGCCAGGGAAAGCGGGGGAGCGTGTGTTATCTGAAATTCACACGGTGCAAAGCCAAGGTGATACAGACACACACCGCGATGAACAGGAAGGTTAAAGACGGCTAGCACAGTGTGCGGTAAAGGAGCTGTCCCACTGCGGCGACCTAATCCGCGAGTTCTGGCCTCTGGGAGGAGAAGAGAAGGGGGGAGACGGAGTGGAGACACCTTTAAGAAGCCAGACAACTTTTAATAAGCCAACAGTTGTGAAGTTTAGTGGGTATTTTACATTACAACCGTTTTCCTTGGTTCTGAAAACTTATGGTTACGTTTTATTCCCCCGCAATGAGCCAATGAAAATGCCCGTACTGATACCATACTGAGGCTGCGACTAATTCCCAGAATGTGGGAACTCCTCTCGACCATGAAGGAGACCAGCAGCGAACATGTGGCGACTATGTGGCGAGTGCCTTATGCCCCTGTCCCACTTAGGAAACCTGAACGGAAACCTCTGCTGACCTTCTGGCCCGCCCAAGGTTTCCATGAGTCGCCAAAGGTTTTGGTCAAAGATCTTACAGGGGGACGGGGGACGGGGGGGGGGGGGGGACGGGGGGGACGGGACAGACAGACAGACAGACACACACACACAGAAGGGGAGAGAAAACAGGAGACAGAGTCAGAGAGAAGGGGGAGAGAGAAGGGGGAGAGAGAGGGGGGGAGAGAGAAGGGGGGGAGAGAAGGGGGGGGAGAGAGAGAAGGGGGGAGAGAGAGGGGGGGGGAGGGGGAGAGAAGGGGGGGAGGGAAGGGGGGAGAGAAGGGGGGGAGAGAAGGGGGGGAGAGAAGGGGGGGGGGGGGGGAGAAGGGGGGGGAGAGAAGGGGGGGGAGAAGGGGGGAGAGGGGGGGAGGGAAAGGGGGGAGAGAAGGGGGGGAGAGAAGGGGGGGAGAGAAGGGGGGGAGAGAAGGGGGAGAGGAAAAGGGGGGGGAGAGGGGGGGGGGAGAGAAGGGGGGGAGGGAAAGGGGGGAGAGAAGGGGGGAGAGAAGGGGGGGGAGAGAGGGGGGGGGGAAGGGGGGAGGGAAAGGGGGGAGAGAAGGGGGGGGGAGAAGGGGGGGAGGAGAGAAGGGGGGGGGAGAGAAGGGGGGGAGGGGGAAAGGGGGAGAGAAAGGGGGGGAGAAAAGGGGAGAGAGAGAAAAGGGGGAGAGAGAAAAGGGGGAGAGAAGGGGGGGGTGGGAACAAGGAATGGAGACAGTTTTAAGAAGTTTATTAAAGAGCGGGCATTTTACCTTCCGGCGGATGTTCTAGGTCCTGAAAACCAAAGATCTTTGCTGAAAACTCCAATGAGCCAGTCAAAATGGCCGGTCAGCGAAGGAGATTGCCTTCGACTGCCTGCAAGTAAATAGCAACCCCACTCCACTGGCTTTGAACAAACGGCAACCTATTTTTAGTCGAGGCCGTTTTTTTTTGTTTTTTTTAAAATAATCGCAGGAACATAGAAGAAGCCTCGACTACGTGGAAACCACTTTCCACCATTAGGGAGAGTGACCAAAACCTCCGGGAACCTCACGGAAACCTTGTGTGGGGCGCAAGGTCTCCAGAGGTTTCCGTTCAGGTTTCCTAAGTGGGACAAGGCACAAGTGGGGCAGGCCCTTTAAGAATCAACTGCATCAGTGGCTCTTTCAGCATAAGTGTGCAAAGTCCCCGATTATTATCAAGTCTTGCTTTTTTTTTTTTTTTAAACTCTTACCTACTTCGGTTTAGATTTTTCAATTTTTAGGTTGGGATTCAATTTCAGTCCCTGTAACAATGGTCCAGCAGTCTGGCTAGTAGTCTAGTAATGTAATCACGATGCCAGCATACGCACAGCACAGTATCTGGTGTAAGAGCATCTGGTAGCATTACAAATAAGTACAGGCACCACGTGCCAAGAAAAAAATACCTTGGAAGTGAAAGCTCAGGAACCTGGTTGTAGAAATGGTCAATTCTGCATGGATTGTATCTTATCCAGACTCGCACTTGAAATATATTCAATAGCTGGCGAGATATACACACTTCCAAAATAAATTGCATGTTAAAGATCTCAGGACGTCCTGAAGTCTTTATTGCTTACGAAATATTTCAGTGTAATAACTGTCGGGAGAATGCTCTCACAAATAACTGACCAGATAATAGTTTTAAGGATAACTTGTGAAGAGGAACTCTTGAAAATTGCAGCACAAATAATCCTATGACATCTTTGTACATCTGAAACGACAGGAGTGTTCTTGTTTAATGTCTTAGCTGAAAGACAGCATGTGTAATGGCATAACGTTTTCTCAGAACTGCACTTAAATGTCAGGCCATGTTATGTAATGTATGGAGTGGGACTTGAATATACAACTTTCTATCTTAGCAGCAGCCGAACTGACACTGAGCTATAACAGGCAACAGATTAACAATCGAGTACAGAAAGATTGCAATGAGGCCATGACAGATCATGCCCACTATGCTGCAATTTCTCACAGATCTTTTTCAAAAAAATCAGTTCAAAATATTCAATATATCTGGCAGGTTAGATAATATCCATCACGACAGCGGTTTTCCTTACAACAGGATATTTTTTTAAATGGGAGTCACCAGTAAGTGTGTCACCCCCCCTCTGTTTCCCAATGTCCTCAGGAAGACTATGCTTACTTCTCAAACTGCTGTAATAATCCTGGTGAAAATGTTCCCACAGTTCAGCTGCCCAATACACGTCACAATGAAGCAATAATTTGAACGAGTGAGTGAGCATCTGGACGAGAGCTTGAGATTCGATGATTTGCCCTGTACTAACCTGCTTCCTTCGTACATATTTGAGGTCATGATTCTGGGAGACATGGCAAAACTATCGTGGTGCGTAACTTGTACAGTGAAACAGCAGAATGATGGAAGTAATGGGTATTCAATTCAATGCACATTTTTTTCAAAACAGCATTGCTCAAGTGTTGTTGGAACTACACCCCAGGAAAGTGGGGAGTGCTTGCTCACAGTCAAATTCTTCCTTGTCAAAGCTTCCAGGGAATTAGAAAGTTAATCATTCGTGACAGATATGCAAGCAACTGAACTGCCTCCAATGCTGTAGCTGTGCAACTCGATGTAGCTCCGTTCCTCAATGCTCATAGAAGTGGCCAATGGCTAAACTAGCATTTCATCTCTGACACACTTCTCGCAGCCGTAGAGCTAATGGGAAGCTGTACAATCCATATGAAAAGTCTGCAGAGATATGGACCAAGTGCTGGCAAGTGGGGTAGCTCAGTTATACATCTTGGCCAGCATGAACACGCTGGGCCATTGGTCAACTTCCATGCTGTATAACTCTATAACTGACTCTTTACAGTAATTATTTCAAGGCACTGGAAAAATTCATAAAGCTATCTCCACAAAATCCTCCAAATTCAATAGGATGAAAAGCAAATTAATATCAGCAACCATAGTGGATGCAAGTCCTAGTTATATTCATTTTGCCATGTCCTTCATCTGCCAAACACACTATTCTGATTGGGAAGAGATTACTAGGTAAAGAGAAAGGTTCAATGGCATGCTGGAACCCTATACCAAGAAATGCAATCTCTCTAAAAGGTCGATGTGACCAAAAAGGTCGATGAGGGCAGAGCTGCAGATGTTGTATATATGGAGTTCAGCTAAGCATTCGACAAGGTTCCACGTGGTAGGCTGCTCTGGAAGGTTAGATCGCATGGGATCCAAGGAGAGATAGCTGGTAGACACAAAATGCTAGAGTAACTCAGCAGGACATGCAGCATCTCCGGAGAGAAGGAATGGGCGACGTTTCGGGCCGTGACCCTTCTTCAGCTGAATGGATAGGAAATTGGCTTCATGAAAGGAAGCAGATGATGATAGTGGAAGGTTGCTTCCCGGACTGGAGGCCTGTGACCAGTGGTGTGCCTCAGGGTTCGGTGCTAGGCCCGTTACTGTTTGTCATCTCCATCATTGACTTGAATGAGAACGTACAAGGCAAGATTAGCAAGTTTGCTGATGATACAAAAGTGAGTGGTTTTGCAGATAGTGAAGATGGTTATGATAAATTGCAGAAATGATCTTGATCGATTGGCCTGGTGGGCTGAGGAATGGTTGATGGAATTTAATACAGAGAAGTGTAAGGTGTTGCATTTTGGAAAATCTAACAGGGGCAGTGAATGGTAGGCCTCTGTGGAGTGTTGTAGAGCTGAGGGATCTAGGAGTGCAGGTGCATGGTTCCTAGAAGGTAGAGTCGCAGGTGGATAGAGTGGGCAAAAAGGCTTTTGGCACATTGGCCTTCATCAGTCAGAGTATTGAGTATAGGTGGTCATGTTGTAGTAGTATAAGGCGTTGGTGAGGCCACATTTAGAATATTGTGTTCCGTTCTGGGACACCGTGTTATAGAAAATATGTTATCAAGCTGGAAAGGGTACAGTGAAGATTTACAAGCATGTTGCCAGGACTAGAGGGTCAGAGCTATAGGGAAAGAGTGAGTAGGCTGCGACTCTATTCCTTGGAGCGCAGAAGGTTGAGTGGTGATCTTATAGAGGTGTATAAAATCATGAGAGGAATAGATCGGGTAGATGCACAGTCTCTTAGGTGAATCGAGGACCAGAGGACATAGGTTTAAGGTGAAGGGGAAAATAGTTAATAGGAGCTAAGGGGTAACTTTTTCACACTGAGGGTGGTGGGTGTATGGAACAAGCTACCAGAGGAACCAGTTGAGGCAGGGACTGTCCCAATGTTTAAGAAACAGTTGGACAGGTACATGAATAGGACAGGTTTGTAGGGATATGGACCAAATGCGTGCGGGTAGGACTAGTGTAGCTGGGACATGTTGGCCGGTGTGGGCAAGTTGAGCCGCAGGGCCAGTTTCCACACTGTATTACTCCATGACTCTAGTCAATAGACAATAGGTGCAGGAGTAGGCCATTCAGCCCTTTGAGCCAGCACCGCCATTCAATGTGATCATGGCTGATCATCCACAATCAGTACCCCATTCCTGCCTTCACCCCATATCCCCCATCTTTAAGAGCCCTATCTAGTTCTCCCTTGAAAGTATCCAGAGAACCGGCCTCCACTGCCCTCCGAGGCAGAGAATTCCACAAACTCACAACTCTCTGTGTGAAAAAGTGTTTCCTCATCTCCGTTCTAAATGGCTTACTCCTTATTCTTTAACAGTGGCCCCTGGTTCTGGACTCCCCCAACATCGGGAACATGTTTCCTGCCTCTAGCGTGTCCAAACCCTTAATAATCTTATATGTTTCAATAAGATCCCCGCTCATCTTTCTAAACTCCAGAGTATACAAGCCCAGCCGCTCCATACTCTCAGCATATGACAGTCCCGCCATCGGGGGAATTAACCTTGTAAACCTACGCTGCACTCCCTCAATAGCAAGAATGTCCTTCCTCAAATTAGGGGACCTAAACTGCACACAATACTCCAGGTGTGGTCTCACTAGGGCCCTATACAACTGCAGGAGGACCTCTTTGCTCCTATACGCAACTCCTCTTGTTATGAAAGCCAACATGCCATTCACTTCTTCACTGCCTGCTGTACCTACCAAAATCTGTCTGAGATGGCTCCAAATAGAGAAGGAACAACCGGAATGCATCGACAACACAGGTGCCCTGCACAAACAGTGTCCCTCACAAACTACCCACCTACCACCAACCCCTTCTGTGGAATACTCCAAGGTTCCCACATTGACCTGGTTACACATCTCAGCGCTCAAACATGAACAGCAAGTTAGTCCCTCAAGCTTGGGGGACTAAGAGTATTGGAACTTGACACCTTGTGTTTGCAGTTTACTTTTGTCAGCCCAAACGTGCATGATCAGGGTGTTGCTGCAAGTACACACAAATTAATTTTTCTGAGAAACTATAAATGGAGCTGATGACTCTAATCATCAGCCAATATCAACTCATTTTATCAAAGGCATTGCGAGCTGTGGTGGTTGATGGGATGGAAGATTGATGGCACAGCTGAACATGGCTGTGAGGAGGAAACATTTCTCGACTAATTCCTGTGGTGATGAGTAAGATTAAGATGATTGATTTGAAATAACATTACAATTTTTGCACCAAATATGACACCAATAGGGTTGCCAACTTTCTCACTCCCAAATAATGGACAAAAGATGGCGTGCTGCCACGGTGTGGGTATGGTGCAGGCCCGGGATGAAGTGAACTTTGTTAGCCTTTCCGTGGGAGGAAGCGACGAGGGAGGGACTTTGTGAGGAACCTTGCAGGAGGCGAGATGGACATCGAACGGCAACAGATCTGATGAGCCGGTTGATAAAATCTCAGAGCTGCTACCTGCTGAGACAATTCGCCATGTGTTCTCTCCTGCGGGGGCTGGCACTCGGGAGATTTAAGGGGCGTCAGCGTTCAGGGAATTGGTGAGCGCTCCAACCAAAGAGGCGGTGGTGGGAGTGGGGTGGGCATTTGAGAGACGCCAAAGAGATTTCATAATTAAAATGCGGAAATTAAAACACTTCCAGAGGCAGAGGACTGAAGGGGGGGGGAACTAACCCGGAGAATGAAACCCCACAAGCACCTGGCGGTCCAACCCTGAACAATCTCGTGCTGGGAGGTTAGGTGTATTACATGAACGTAACCCCATCGTAGGTTGAGGAGCACCTGGTCGTAGCGGTCAAATACGGGACAAACCAATTTAGCCCAATATATGGGATGTCCCGGCTAATATGGGACAGGTGACAACCCTAGACACCTAACATAATGCTATTTCACCCTTGCTGTTACTTATATGCTTATATCCCACTGCAGTCAAAATCAGCCTTCTGTGTTAAAGGTAGTTAATCTCATCTCAATTCTCGAATTCTATTATTGTGCTCAGAATGATTCTGGCAAAACCAAAATGGAGAGGCAGGTAGGGAGAGAGCAAAATAAATAATTCAATCAACTAGCATGAAGCTTTTCACTCTTAAATTGTTCCTTTTAGATTAAACAAAAATTACCTCTATATTTCATGAATCCTGTCATTTCTTGATGTGTATAGAACATACAGCCAATGGCGATCCCAAATTAAAATTGCCAGATATCCAAAAGCACAGCCTTGGGTTAACTTGATGAATCTCTTTTGCCCATCTTACTGAAATGGGAAATAGCTGTATCTCCCTGCCACATGTTTACAAATGTAACTGAAGATTCATTCTGAAATGCTATCAATCAAACAACAATTCACTTCTATGAGCCAAGAGCCAAGTGAGAATGGTTTAAAGAAGCATGTCATCCATGACACAACTTGCAAGACATTTAATTGATTTTGGGGTATTTTTGGACAAATATAACCTCAGTTTAATAATTAAACATTAGACCAGAAGTGGGGTTTCAGAGGGGTTTAAAACTCAGCACAGGCTTTGACCAAATACAATTAGAATACCCCAACACACATTGGTAGGATTGAGACCATATGCTTCTAAAGTGTCAGGGAGCATCTCAGTGGCAACTGAGGGACATGTCTATTCCAAATGAACTAAAACATTGATTTGGCTGCAACTGGGGTATCCTGTTCTGTTTTGGCCACACGTTTTAGGAATAGTAGCCTTGGATAGAAAATATTAAATAGCATGATTCCAAGGATGTGGGATTTTAGTTACTGGGATGACTAAGTTCTTTCTTTGCAGCAAAGTTATTGACCGGGGTTGCAATGGAAAGCTTTTGATATCAAAACGAGTTTGAACCATTGAGTGAAACTGTTCACACTGTCAGAGGGATTATGAATCAGAGGGATATGGGCCAAATGCAAGCAAATGGGATCAGCTTAGATAAGTATGTTGGTTGACATGAATGAGTTGAACCAAAAGGTTTATTTCTGTGTAGTATTACTCTATTTACTAAGCTTTTGAAAGGAAAAACATACATGCAGGAATCTGGGAAGTAAGGGGAATGGGATAAAGGAAGTAAGGGGAGTGGGATAAGGCAAGTGGGAGAAGCTGAATTGCTCTTGCATCGAGCTAACACATTCTGTGGGCCAAACAGCTTTCTTCCATGCTCTCATGCTTGTACATTTTGTAATTTTATGTAGAACGACTGACTGCCAAAGCACAAGAAATCACATCCAAGCAGGAGTGAGGATACAAGAAAAGTGCACTGAATCAACTGCAGACCACCAATCTGTTCAAAGCAGACATTGCTGAAATGCCACCCATTCCTTCTCTGAGTTCCAAGCTCCACAAAGAGACATAACCTTGAGAAACTTATGTTTCCACAATTACGGGACGTTTAAAAATTTGCATAGCTTCTGAATGGAGTCCCGATAAGACAGAATAATAATGTAACATTGGATAGAAACACTGCTTTGTATAAATATAAACTTATGCCCATAAAGTGGAAACACAAGAAAATGCAAATGTTGGAATCTTGAGCAAAACAGTGCGAGAGGCACCTTGGTCTCCTCCAATGTCAGTGACACCAAATGCCATTTTAATTCCTTTTGCCATACTGACCTCTGTCTTTAGCCTCCTTCTTTGCCAGTTGGGCCTCATGCCATTTTAATTCATCTTCCCATTCCGACCTTTCTGTCCTTATCGTTCTCCAATGCCAGAGTGAAGCCATACACAAACTGAAAGAGCTGCACCTCATATTCCACTTGAGTACCTTATAGCCAAACCGTAGGAACATTCAATTCCCCAGATTCAAGTAATGCAACCCCTACCCTCTCCCTTTGTCCCCTGCCCCCCTCCAATCTTGATGTGCACCCACCTGTCCCACCATCCCAGTCACTCCGCTTCTCCCTCCCACCAACTGCACTGCACATCACCTCTTCCATCCCCTTGTCCTATACATCCTTTTATGTCGTCATCCATTACCCGTCCAGACATATAGCCTTCCCTCCGGCTCTACATTCCACTCTCACTTTTCTTTTCTCTGTATCAGGCACCCTTTCATCTCCTTTTCACCTCAAACCTTTATCATCCTTCCACCCCCGCTCCACCTGCATCCACCTATCACTCACCTGGCTTTGCCCCACACCCCTCCTCTCTTTTCTAGCTTTCTCCCCCTACTCTATCAGACTGAAAGATGGTCCTGCACCAAAATATTGCAGATCCATTCCCTCTACAGATGCTGCCTGATCCACTGAGTTATCCAGCCCCCAAGGTTTTGGGACCTCACTGCCTACAGTAGAACAAAAAACTAAGAGTAACATTAGTTTTGTTATTCTGCTACTTTTGTATTGATGCTCATCTAAAAAACACAGAGCAATCCAAAAACAAAATATTTCCATCATTTTGTTAGCAACTCAATACTCAGACCAGCACCAGTACAGTGAACAATTCTTCACCAAATGCTTACAAAAGTTGTATTCACAGCCTGTTAGTTTGTATTGAATTCTGCATTGTTAAATTAAAATGGACCTGTTAACATTAACAATTTTGGCTCCTTCAAAATGTTCAATCTAAAGAGGAAAGATCATATTAAATGCATCAATGGTAACATTAGTTAAACCCAACAAATTTTAAACACAAATTGGCAAATTACACAAGTTCAGAAATTCAAAAGTACAAAAAAATTACTCATATCATGTAAGTATTGAATTTTTACATACAGAAAAAGATCATGAACTGTAATGTAGCGTAAGAAGCCAGTTTCAACAGTGCCAAGTGGTTACTTGATCTTTAGCTGTGTGCACGTCTCATTGCAGCACTCATCTCTCCTACAGTATGTCAAAAGGCCTGTCAAAAAGCTGTTTGCTCTTCAGACTGCTGCAACTTAACACTGCAAGTTTAATTGTTCCAGGTGCAGCAGACCTTTTAAAATTGCGATCGATCATGGAGGTTTGGGCGAACAATTAACTTTTAAATTAGGTTAATCTCGAGTCTATGTGCAATGCACAACTGCTCATGGTTTAACTCCACATAGATGTTTTCTGAGGATTAATTTTCAAATTAAATGATTTTGTAGCTAGATTCATTCAATAATAGCTGATAAATACATCTGTATAGGCTAACTCAGTATCATGAGCACACACAGCCTGGCTCATGTTTACTAGTAAGTAATCAATGCAATGCAATATTTACCCTTCCCGCAGCATTTCCCCAAGCAGGTTTATCCTCAAAGCACCAGCAGATCATCAACTAACTTGATAATGGAATACCATGTAACCTTTCACGCACCATCTATAACTTCACCTGTGCATGGGAGATTGTTAGCATGGAATACTAAAAATTTTCTTCCAGAAAATAAAGCAGCACCAGACCAGAGCCACGCGAAGATAAAGAGAAAAAAACAGTCTGCAGAAATATCTAAACTGGAAGCTTCTTTTTAAAAAAATGTAGATTTTTAAGAGTTTGACAGAAATAAGTCAAGGATATCATATTTCAGTTGAACAGAAATATGGCCTCTACTTTAGCAATTCTTGTTGAGATCTACACAAACCATGAAGCATTCACTGTCCTTTTCAATAACTTACCGATAGATGAAGATGCTGCTGTCTAGATCTCACATTCTTGACAAAGCGACGACCCAGCTTTTTGGCATACCAAACAGAAGCAAACATACTTTCCCTGCTGCTTTTATTCTACCTCCTCTATAACGGTACTGCTGTATTAGATCTCACTTTATTGCACAACATCTGACGATAGCTGGTACTTTAGGAAGATAAACTAGATTGTGCTGCGTCACACAGTCACAGGTTGGTTATAAAAAAGGGGGGGGAACCCGATTCCTTGCAATAAATTAGATTGTGTCACACTCTCTGTTTGCAGGGCACCCCTGACCCATACCTAACAGCTTGTGTTAAGATCGAGCCCACTTTATATGCTTAATGTTTTGCACTTTTAAAAGCACAGTCGGAGGAGAGCTCGTTTGCAGACTGAGCTGATTTGATTGCAAATAGATTTAATTTAGAATGCGGCTCAATCCAATTTAAACCAGCAGTTAGGAGGCAAGGAGTTGGTGAGTTGCGCCAAGTCTGGTAAAGCTATGACAAGGAACAAAGCTAGTTTTCCACAGGCATGCGTGATTCAGCAAATAAACCCTGTAAGTGCTGACTGGGTGCATTGGTTGCAGAGTCACAAGCGTTGACTTGTGCCAGGGAACTACAAGACACACGACCATCTGCAAATATGCTGCAGGATAAACTGTAAATTCACTCCTTAGAACGGCATCCCTGAATGCTGGGTAAGCACATGACACTTTAACCTTGGCAATCAAATAATCCCCTGTCAAACACCATTCACGACTTAAAGCCACTTTTTGCATGCATTAGGTTAATTGATTTAACTATTTATGCAGAATAATTAGTTGCACGAAGCTTTACGTTTTAAGAAAATCAGGTTAAGTTAAAGGAAAAAAAGCCCATTATTTCTCCCACATGTCAAAGAAAAAATTGCCCAAGCATCATATTTACATAGCATTGCAATTCATTTATTACAAGAGTACCCTGTGTGAGACCGCAGAATTCATTTCCCAATGCTCATCCGCACCAACTTACCACTACCTGTTTAGTGAATAAAATACGATATCATGAAGAGCTTTCACTCAGGTTAGTCGTGACCTGCATATATTAAATTCTTATTTTAAAAAGTCAAGAAGTGTACAAAAAGCCTGTTATTTGGGAAATGAGGGAGGGTAAAGAACACTATGGCTTCACTGTTGGAGAAGTAAACCCTGTTGCACTGGACTAGATTAAAGAAACAGTCCAATTGAGAATAATGAGCAATATCCATGATACGAAGACTGTACAGTATCACGGCATAGAGGGGGTGGTACTGTATTTATTTTATTAGGCTCCCAATGAGGGAAAAATAAATAATGCATGCTGCATCAAATTATGCAGTATGTCAGGTAGGGCTATATTTAAAATATATCATCAAAATCACACATTGATATAAAACAACCTTGTTTAGAATGACTGTGATGACAGCAACAGCAATCAGAACCATATGGAACAGCAATAAGGGACTGGTGAATTAACCCCTTAGATAGTGCAAGTGAAAGAAGGTATAATCCATTTTATTTCAACCACACCAATTATAGATAATATTAGGGCTAAAGATGGGGATGCAAATAAAACAATAATTGAATTACCATCATTTAAGGGAGGGGAGGAAAATAAGGCAGCACAACAATCTGTATTTTGTGAGGTCTAAATTGACCATAGCCAAAGGGATGGATTGTTCATTTATGCTCACAAAATGTACAAGGTCATTATCTCATTTCAAGAATTAATGGTTTAGTGAGAGCAATGTCCATTCTCAAATTTTATGGCCGTGGACACAATATCAAGCCATTGCGAAAAGATTGAAAATCATTACTCAAGTTTTCTTAGAATTATAAAATCAGGGAGACACGTCATGGAAATTGGCCCTTTGGCCCACTGAATTCATGCCATCAACCACCAATTTACACTACATAGAACAGTTCAGCACAGGAGCAGACACTTTGGCCTACAATGTGACAAATAAATTTGACTTTGAATTTGACAATGCCTATGCTGACCACAATGTCTATACCGACCACAATACCACGATAAAGTAATCTCACCCGCCTACATGTGATCCTTATCCCATTATATCCATGAACCTATCTAAAAGCATCAAATACCACTATTGCAACTGCCACCATCACCACCACTACCACTGAGAGCACATTATCTGCATCCACCACCTTCTGCAGAAAAACTTGCTCAGCACATCTTTAAACTTTGCCTTATACCTGAAAGCTAAGCCCTCTAGTCTTTGACATTTCCATCATGGGGAAAGGGTTCTGACTTTATTTATTTCTATCAGGTCTTCCCTTGACCATTCACATCCTTCGTATAATGGGGGTAACCAGAACTCCACGCAGTACTTTAACTATGTCCTAGCCAAAGCCTTATAGAGCTGCATCATGGCTTCTTGGCTCTTATACTCAATGCCCCAACCAATGGAGGCGAGCACAGCATACGCCTTCTTGACCACTCTATCTACTTGTATTGCCACTTCCAGGGAGCTGCAGAACTGGACCCCAAGGTACTACTGCTCATTAATGCTTTTAAGGTTGTGCCACCAACCATGTACCTTCCCTCGCATTCACATTCATCCCATTTATTTTTTATTCTCCTCGTGTGTTCATCAACTGCCCCCAAATTCTATCCTCGCCTAGACATCACTTTTATGGTGGCCATTTAATCTACCAAACTGAACATCTTTTTTGAATGTGGGAGGAAAACACAGATACACCATGGAAAACAACCATGTGGAATTACATTGGTAGAATAATAATCCAAATGTTCAGTTCTTCATTTTTGTGCTCCTTGGCTAAACCCCACACAGATAGCACGGATTTCAAGGTCAGGATTGAAAAATCGAGTTTGCAAAAACTCTGGAGGGATTTTATGAGGTGGTGCTAGGGGGAGGGGGACTTAGTTCCCTCATATTGAGTTACTCGGGCGGCGCCATAGCTCCGACCCGGCAACTTTTGAAAATCCAGCGAATCCAAATGTTCAGTTCCTCGCTTTTTGTGCCTCCTTGCTAATTGCGCCCACAGCCCCACAAGTAGATCAACCCGATTCAGTTTTGTTTATAGATGGAGCACGGAAACATACCCTTTGGCCCATTAAGTCCGAGCAATCATACATTCACACTTGTTCTATGTTATTCCAATTGTGCTTTAAAGTCCCTACCCATCAGGGACAATTTTCAGAGGCTAATTGACATACAAATCTGCACATCTCCCAGTAAGGAAACCCACACTGTCACTGGGAGAATGGGCAAAAGTGCACACAAACAGCCCCAGAGGTCAAGATCCAAACCAGGTCTCTGGCGCTGTGAGGCAGCAGCTCGACCAGCTGTACCACTGCCTTATCCTCTGGGAAGGATTGGCATCTTAAAATTAACTCTTGTCTATTCTTGCGCAACTGAATCTTACATTTTTCTCCCCAAGTTACAGAAATTCAATTACTGTCCAAACAATAGTCATTCAAGCAAATAGGCAGTGTTTTAGATCCATGAGATTACAAATGTGTTATAAAACTGCAGCCTTATTTTATGGGTTAACAGTCCAGTACAGTCAGCAGCCAAATGAAAACTATGACCCATGCTAGCCATATTCAAGGACAGTTAAAAAGCAGTGAAATAAATGATCTTGGTTCCAACCCTCAATGTCACTCAATCAAGTTGTCCAGCAGTATAATGTCAACTCATTAAAAACTTCTCATTTTGGCCCATTTAGAGCACATCTGAAAATCAGCAAATTAGCTTCAATATCAACAAAACTGCAAAATACATTTTTAGAGTGATAACATATATTTTAAAAATGTAACCTGCGAAAGCACAGTGTCATTTAAATAACAAATGCTAATACCTCAATAAAGTGAGTATAGGAAGGTGTTTTAAAATGGCAGAAAAGCCACGAGTTTTTTAAAATAATGCACTGGGATACCAAGATATCATACATGAAAATATGTGGGAAACAAGATCAAATATCAATGTACGCGATGACATTCATTGCTTGCGCCATTTGGCATCAAATGTGAAGATCAAGGGCAACATAGTTTCTAAACAAGAACACATCTTTATTGTACATCAGTAAGGATATTTTATAATATCATTTGTTATCTGCACACTGCCAAATATATTTTAGTCTGATAACCATTCCTGATGACAAATTCAAGTCTTTGTTTTTTACAATCAAATTTTAACATACCATGTGTCGGAAGGAAGTGCAGATGCTGGTTTAAACTAAAGATAGACACAAAAAGCTGGAGTAACTCAGTGGGTCGGACAGCGTCTCTGGAGAAAAGGAATACGTGACGTTTCGGATAGAGACTCTTCTTCAGATGTTCCACTGTTCTTTTTTTGGATTTTTCGTTTTAATCCAAAAATGGCAAAGGGTTACTTCTAAAATGTACGTTTACCTTCTTAGGTCAAATTCACAAGTAGCAGGGTTGACCCTTGTACACTATCCCTGGATATGTCTGAGCCAATAACATTAAAATTATCAGACAATAAAGTGAAAAGGGTTTAAGGACAAAGATAATACATTTCGAGCACTGAAAGACCAGAAATCAATGTGCATCAGCTAATCTAGGCACATTGGGAAGGAGAGACTTGGGATGATTTAAGGCATTAGTAGCAGAATTTTATACAAGCTGAAGTTTATGGAGTGTTGTTAAAAGGAGTGATAAGTGGAGATGGAAGTCAGTAGCCTAATGCAGTCGATAGCTCATCATAGAATGTTACTTCATTCCAGTTCAAGCTGAAACAATGACCAGAGTGGAAGATGGAGTCCATGGCGGGGCGGGAGAGTATTTGAGGTATGTGGGTTGTGTGCTTGGTGCATGAATGCCATGTTTACATGTTACACAAAGATGACAGCGATGGTGCTGACTGCAAGAGAGCCAGTGAAGGAGGTTTGTTCTCCCCACTACTGAATGCAAGAAATTGTTTCTCCACAAACGGTTCAGTGGACATGCCAGGAAACAAGAGGAAAGGTGTCACCAGAATCGTGGGCCAATCTAGGAAACTAACAAAAGCTACTTGGCAACATCTCAATAAAGACAATTATGCTAATAGCAATAGCACTTTTCAACAATGCCTTACACTGGGGGTGGGGAGCCTGCAGCGCCTTCTAGGCCACAAAGTTTACCCCCTTCACCCCCCTTCACATAAAAGCCTTTTGATGATTTGATGTTTAAGCGTCTCCCGGTCTCCGGGGAATTTTGTAGAACAAATCCGTTTTTATTTTGGCGCCAAACGCGAGCTTTTAGTGGAAAAAATGGCCGGTTTTCGGAGCTTTTGGTTTCTGGAACACCGGATTTTACCTGTAGTTGTGTTTGTTTGTCTTTTATTATTTTTATTTTAATCTTAAAAGGATCATATTTAAAATACTAAAGAGTAAAAGAAGATTCATCAAAATAATCCTCCTCGACTGATAGTCACATTTAAAACATTAGTAAGTCATGAGGGCTATTTTAACAAAATAATGTACATTTTGAAGTATACCTAATTGAAGTTTCTTGGATTTGGCTTTATTAGATTACAGCTAACATAATGCGGCATTCCAACATGAAAAGGTTCCCCACCCCTGCCTTACACCTTAAGAGCCAACCCTTTACCATACTAATAACCAGGTGAATAGCTGTCTCATGGTAGAAAGCATACTGGCAGCATGCATCACAGCCTGGTTCAGCAACTCGAACGCCCAAGGATAAAGGAAGCTGCAGAAAGTGGTGGGCATTGCCCAGTCCATCACAGGCATTGACCTCTCCACCATCCAAGGGATTTCCAGGAAACATTGCCTAGAAAAGGAAGCGAGCATTTTCAAAGAACTACACAACTGTGGCCACACTCTCATCTCACTGTTACCATGGGAAGAATGTACAGTAGCCTGAGAACTGTGACCTCCGGGTTCAAGAACAACTTTTCTCCATCAACCAATTGGGTCTTGAACCACAATGAGACTTTTGGATGTTTAATTGACTTTCTGGAGTTTTTTCCAAAAATGCATTCAGAAACTGATTTTACTTCAACCAAAGCCTTCTTCATTGCCAGTCTTCTGACCACAGGTTAGAGTTATTCGGCCTCTCCCACCTATCCTTAATATAATTTAAAACAAAATGCTGCAGATACTCTTTAAGCAACCAAATGACCCAATTATGATCAGTATTTTCTTACCTTATAGTGAAGAACTACATTAACATTTTCTATTTTAAAGACACCATATAAAAAACAAGTTGTTTCCGTTATGATACTCTGCTGTTGTCCTGAATACAACCAGAAAGAAAACAGCCACTTCCTGATGACTATCAATAAACATTAAATAGAAAAACACATTATTTTTATATTACAATCAAAGATAGCCAACCATCACTGACTTTCCCCAAGATAACCCGTAATGTTTTGTTGAAGTTGTTATCAAAACTTATTTTAAAAGGCAGAGTACACCAATTTCACTTCTACACTGTTGCTATGATCATAACTAGGTAATTGTAAGGACAGATTAAGAAGCCTGTAAACCTAGTAACAAAAGAGATATTATCAACTGAAACAAACACTAATTTACTGTGCTGCTGACATAATTTGAAAACACTTGCCTGCATATCCTAAGATAAACACAAAAAGCTGGAGTAACTCAGCGGGACAGGCAGCAGCTCTGAAGAGAAGGAATGGGTAACGTTTCGGGTTGAGACCCTTCTCTAGATTCTCGACCCGAAACGTCACCCATTCCTTCTCTCCAGAGATACTGCCTGTTACTGAGTTACTCCAGCTTTTTGTGTCTATCATCGGTTTAAACCAGCATCTGCAGTTCCTTCCTACACATTTTGCCTGCATATCCTGTATGATACTGCCATATACTGGTGAATCCAAAAAACACAGCTATGAAAACACTATCATTTATTGACAAATTTAATTTATACATATAATTTTGAAGCTAGGCTCATATTCAAACGCTCACTTTCAGCTGTTTGACAATACAGAGACAGAAACACAGCTTGTCAAATGTTTGGCCATTGTGACAGTTCCAATGGTAGCACACAAATTCAAATTGAGTTCAAGCTGAAACAATGACCAGTTGTACATAGGGTTCTAGTCCAGTTATACATAGGGTTCCTTGCAGTTGTATCGTCAGTCAAAATGGTCATAAATGAGATTTGTAGAAACAAGGGACTTCAGATGCTGGTTTACAACAAAGATAAAGTGCTGGAGTAATTCAGCAGGTCAGGCAGCATCCCTGGAGCAAAAGGAGGGTGACGTTTCTGTTCTGGACCCTTCAGACCCTTTAATCTCAATATCACTTTCCTATACTAACTCGATATGCTTTGATTCCTTTAATAGTTAAGCATCAATTGACCTTTGCATCAAATATATTGAATGATTTCCTTGCAAGGAACTAGAAGCCATTTTGGTACATGTAGTCAAGACTCATTCACTGACCAAACTCATTCTGTGACTATTCTCTGGAACCTATTCTTGTCATATTCCCATCTCTTTCCCCAGACTATCACTCACCTACACACCAGGGGAAACTTGCAGAGTTCACACAAACTCCACACACACAACACTGAATGATTCATGATCGAAAGTGGGCTACTAGGAAAGTGAGCAAAAGGAATGACAGTTGGAATTCAACTCAGACAAAGTTCAATCTAGGCAGGGACATATATACATTGAATGGTCGTTGTAGTGTTGTAGAAAAAAGGCTTGGAGTTACATGTACTAGTTCCCTGAAAGTGGCAACACCGTTAGACAGAGTGTGATGAATGCATGTGGCATGGTTGCCTTCACTGATCAGGACAATAACCGCAAGAGTTGGGACATCATTAGTGAGACCATACTTTGAGTGTCCACTAGTTCCAGTTGCCATATAGAAAGATTAAGCAAGAGAGGATGCAGTAAGATTCACAACAATGTTGCTGGGACTGAATCTCTGGAATGATGAATGATCACATAAGGGTTTATAAAATCACAAGGCATTGATAAGAGGTAGGTGGTTCAGTCTTTTCCCCCAGGGAGGGCGCTCTAAAATTAGAGAGTATTAAATTAAGATGGGGGGGGAGATTTAAAAGAGGCCCGATGGGAAATTTCTCCACACATGGTAGTATATATCGAACAAATTGCCAGAGAAAATAGCAGAGGTAGGATCAATTATGTTTAAAAGACATTTGAACAGGTACATGGTTAAGAAATGTTTAGAGGTGGTCTATGTTTCTGGACCTATTACAAGTATGAGGTGCAATAGTAATTTAAAAAAAACAAATATATAAATAAGTGGTATCAGGACCTGGTAACGGGAGGTAAAACAACAAAAACAGACTTGGTTGGTAGTCCCCTTTCTGCGGAGTTTAATGTTATAATAGAGCGATTGTTTCTATTTTCTCTTTCTTTCTTTTCTAGGGTCTATTTTCTCACTTTACTTCCTTCTCTAACTTCTTTTCTAAGGGGCTTTCTTTTCCCAACACTCTTGCACTTCACGACTCTCACGCACTTTCTTTACTTTCCTTACTTCTACCTTTCTCTTAAAGCTCAAAAAAAATGAAGCGGTACAAAAAATGTATTAAGATATATGTGTTGTGTAGTATTGTAATTTACCGTACTTCTAATAAAAATAAAATTTAAAAAAAAAAAGAAATGTTTAGAGGGACATGGGCCAAGTGCAGGCAAAATGAGACAATGAGGTAGCTTGGTTGGCATGGGTGCATTGGGCCAAAAAGCTTGTTTTCAGTGCTATGTAACTCTGACTATGTACTGGAGCTGTGAGACAACACCTACATAACACAGGCCACGTGCCACCTAATTGATCTGCACAGGCCTCGAGTAGAAAGTTGTAGATTCACCATCTTCGGCGCAAATCATTTTTTCCTCTTGTCAGAAATGAAAGATCAACCTTTGGTTCTTGGCATGCAGATAGATAAACCACTTAACCCAAAATGTAAACCAGTCAAGAACTTTGCATAATTCAATAATATTGATTGTTATTTAACCAAACTCTGGAGAATAGACTGGTCTGATTAGTCAACCCCTCCATTCCAGGAATCCCTCTGATGAACATTCTCCATGCTCGCTCAATCAAAGAGTCCAGGTGTGGTTCACCAGAGCCCTGACATAAATGCGTTATAGGCTAATCTTGCAAAAAGGCCAATGCAATAAGTGACTTCCTAATTGTTTGCCGTAACTCTTCTCTTTGAGTGATTTATTTTCAAGGCTGGCCAGATTCCTCCAAACATCAGCACTCAATCTTTCCCCATTTAAAATATCCTTTCTGTCACCTAAGCAGCAAACTTAAATATGATGCAGTCCCATTGATAAATTTTGAACAGCTGGGGCCACTCATTTATAACCTCCCAACCTGATATTGATCTGTGTATTTCTACTGTTTGTTCTGTCCTGAACCAATCTACAGGCCACACTGGTATATTATCCCCAATCTTATGTGCTCCAAATTCTATTTGATAACCTTGGGTGGCATCTCGCCAAAGATTCTTAACAAGCATGCGCTCACCCTCGCCCTCTGCTGTTAGTTCCACTCTCATGAAGATGTCAGATTTGATTTGTCACAACATAATGTCCTGGCCAATTCTACTTTCTAATTGCCCTGTCACCACTTTCAAAAAGTGCGATTATGGCATTTACAAAACCATTGTTCAGACTCTCTGGTCTGCAGATCAGTCATAGAAAGATAAAGTGATCTACACCAAGGAAACAAGCTCTTTCAGCCCACCAAGTCTGCACAAACTATCAACAACCCATGTTTAAGCCAGTCTTACATTAATTCCATATTTTCTAATGCTCTCCCCACATTCTCATCAACTCTCCCCTGCTAGATTAAACAACTCACCTACATAAAAGTAGAAAGGTGAGGTACTCAATTAATGCACCAGCCTGCACGTCTTCATGCGATCACGGGGAGAACGTAGAAACTCCATCCACACGGACATACCTTTGAGGTTTAGTTTAGAGATATAGAGCGGAAACAGGCCCTTCGGCCCACCGGGTCCGCGTTAACCTGCAATCCCCGCACATTAACACTGTCCTAAACCAACTAAGGACAATTTTTACATTTACCAAGCCAATTAACCTGCAAACCTGTACATCTTTGGAGTGTGGGAGGACACCGAAGATTTCGGAGAAAAACATGCAGGTCACTGGGAGAACGTAAAACTCCGTACAAACTCCGTACGTACAGATCCCATAGTCGGGATCAAACCCGGGTCTCCGGTGCTGCTTTGGTGTAAGGCAGCAACTCTACCACTGCGCCACCGTGACCTCTACCGCTGTGCCACTGTGACGGTCAGGATTGAACCAAGATTTCTGATATTTTAAGGCTGCAACTCTACTAGCTACGCCACTCCTGGTCTTCCTCCTTTCTTCAGTATTGGAGTAATGTACAGATTATACAGCACAGAAAACAGGCACTTCAACACAACTCCACATCAACCAAGGTATCTAGTGAGCTAGTCATATTTGCCTGTGCTTGACCAATATCCCTCTGAACCATTCTGTTCACCTGTCCAAATGTCTTTTGAATGTTGCAATTGCTCCTGCCTCCACCAGTTCGTCTGGTAGCTTGTTCCATTTACCCACCACCATGTGTGAAGAAATTACCCCTCAAGCCTCTTAGATCTTTCTCCTCTCTCTCTTTACATCTATGCTTTCTAGTTTTTGGCTCCCAGACCCTGGGGAAAAGACTGTGACCATCCACCTAATCTACGCCCCTCATGATTTTATAAGCCACTGTATGGCCATCCCTTACCATCCTTCGATCCAAGAAAAACTGTTGCAAACTATCCAGTTTCTCCTTGGAACACAAGCCCTTCAGTCCGAGCAACATCATTAGGCATCATCTCTAACTTGGACGGACATAACATGATGTCCTAACTCTTGCACTCAATGCCATATGCCTTTATCACAACCTAATTTTGTTGTCACATTTAGGGAACTATGTACTTTACCCCTCCTAGTACATGTTATTCATCACTCCCCAGGATCCCACCATACACTGTATATGTTCTACACAGAATGATAAGACCCTGGAGAGCATTGTGGAACAGACTTGTAGATACAAGTACATAGTCCTTCCCAAAGTGCACGACTTTGCACTTTTTAATTAAATTCCAACTGTTGTTGCTATGCCCCCCTTACCCAGTTGTTCAAGCTTCTGCTGTTCTGTCCACCGTACCACCAACTTGGGTGTCTGACGAAGGGTCTCGACCAGAAACGTCACCTCTCCATTTTTTCCAGTGAAGCTTCCTGACTAGCTGAGTTACTCCAGCTTTTTGTATCTATCTTTGGTATAAACCAGCATCTGCAGTTCCTTGTTATTACCAATTTTGGCGTCCCTTGCAAATTTCCTAATCATCCAAATCATTTATATTTATGACATTTGTTACCTTATAAATTTGTGGGAACCATTATAAAACCAATGGAACTAAATCATTTCCTTTTTTTAAATCCTATAATAAGATGACTATTCATTAACAGGAAAGTTAATTTCTCCTCTCTCATTGTACAAAATAAGACCTAAACTTGCCCGTTCCCCAATTGGACTAGTGAAATTATATAAACCCATCTATTAAATCAATGAACCAGTTGGCAAGTCTCTCTAGAATTTGAGGTTCCTGCTACATGAGCATTATTTACACCAGCAGAGGGAGCACTACACTAACCTAAGGCAGGAGTTTTCAAATTAAATGCTTAATTCTATGCAGGAAGGTGGGCTGATCTTATGTTTAACAATTGCGCCTTAAACGTCAAAAAATATTTTGTCCTTACTTCATTTTATGAGGGGGTCTTGGCTTGGCACAACATCTGTTTTATAATACTGACTGCACTTCAACAATTTGAAAGCATTGCTAAAAAGCTTTGGGATGCCCAGAGGTCATCAAAAGGTACTTAATGTAAGTTTCCTTTCATTGTTGAATACAATTAAGCTTCGGTCCTGCAAAAATTGGATGCCAAATACCAACTTTCAGATTTATCAGTTGTCAGGTTACCCCTGACATGGTTACATTTTTACCCAGTCAATTATCTTAGAATGGATGTTAAACACTGACAGCTAGTAAAACATATGACAAAAAAATGCATTTTATCTTTTCAATGAACAACCTATATAGTTAAATTAGAGGAAGCCAGTTACTAAAAAAACAAATTTTACAATTAAAAATTACATCTAAAAGAAAGCTGTGAAACACCATGAACATATCACAAAGGCATTACATAAATACAATACATTATTCCTTTATAAGGTATGGTTTCTGACCAACATAGGCTGAAAAATACAATAGTTAGGTGTCCTTGAGACTTGAAAGGCGGCGATAAATAAAATTTATTATTTATTATTATTATTAATAGTTAATTAAACTCTTTCTAGAGTAATTCAGTATTTCATGTTTCTAGCTATAGCAGAAGCTGACAATAAAAAACACATTTCAATACCAGTATGATGACAGCTAGTAAAATGAACACAGCAGGCATCTTGTTCTCTGGCATGGTTTCTGCTCTTTATTTTCTAATTTAGGAGCACAGCTGGTAATTCTAGGTTGCCCGAGTGTCTATTTTTAAAGAAAGCTTCACAGAAAGAACATGAGAGAATCACCTGTAGAGATCCCTATGTTAAGGGAACCTGGAGGCATCATAATAAAAATGAACTCCACTGTCACAAAGCTCTTAAAGCTACTCTTCACAAGGATGGCTTGCTTACCCCAGGGATGAGCACCCTGCAATTTAGACGCTGCTGGTGTACATCTTTGAAATCTTCACTAAGTTCAACGCTCCTGCAAGTTTGCAAACATCAAATTTGCTGGCCATGTTTGGCTGGTAATTCCTCGGTTGCACTCTACTGCTGGGCCATGTGCAGTCCAACCACAAAGCTGGAGTTTGATAGAGGATCCTGCTTATTGATTCACCATCCCACACATCGTGAATGACTGCCCACTGAGGCTTTTCCCTGGTGGCATCCAAGCAGTAACTGATGCTGTCCTGGCCTGGATGTCTACCCTTGACTTACAGCTTTAGGCTGTGCACGCCATATGCAAGAAGAAGTAGTATTGATCTCATGCAAGGTAAAATTAACTTCATGTTCAAATTGAATGCTAAGCTGCTTGGAACTGATGGCATACAGCCAGCGACTCAGTATCATCTCTCATCAGTTCCCTAAAGTACAGAAGAAAGTGTCAACAAACAATGACACTTTACATTGCTTACAGTAATTTTAAAGAGCAACTGAATAGATTCTGCATTGAAACATCATAAAATCTTTCAGACAGAAGTAGGCCACATGCTGCAACTCCACAAGTGGAATCAACCAATCTTACATTACGCCTTCAGGTGTAATTCAACTACCAACTCGAAACATGATGAGGAAAATAGAAGATAGACACAAAATGCTGGAGTAATGCAGGCAGCATCTCTGGAGAGAAGGAACGGGTGACATTTCGGGTCGAGACCCTTCAGAGTTCCCCATCCTTTTTCTCCAGAGATGCTTCTCGCTGAGTTACATTGTGTCCATCTTCAAAATATGATCAAGCCATCTCAAAGAACAGATGAAAAAAAAAGCTGAAACACTCCGATCACATAGCAACCGATTAAAGAAAAACAAGATTAATGTTTTAGATCTTCATCTCAACGGCCTGAAATGTTAACCATCTCTTTTTCAAGTTTTTCCTTTTAATTTCAGATTTCCAGCATCTGAGGTGCTTTGATGATCGTAGAAGGGCTACAATCGAGTTGTCTAAACAAATGATTAGCGACATTCATTATAGTTTGATTTGTATTTTTAACTCCAAATGAATCAAAGACAAAACAAACTTAATCGCTACACCAAATTACAGGGTCCAAACCAACAAACTACACTAAAAATCCATATTGCTACAGATTTTTCTCATTATATTGAAGGCAATGAAGGCAATGCACGCTGCTGCAAGTTGAATTTATAAAAAATACTTACAACCCTAAAGAACTTAGAACTTCCCTCATCTGTCTCTTGTCACGTTGACTTAATATCGTCCAAATTCCTCAAGATCAACTCCCAAGCCAACATCCCTGGCATGGATGCCCTAGTTAGACTCAGTTGCTTAGGTTGATGTGTCAGTCTCCCAAGATTGACTCTAATCTGTAAATTTTCATTAAGACCAACTGTCAAACAGAGAACATTCAAGACTCTATCCCCTACTCCCAATTCCTCCGTCTACGCCGCATCTGTGCCCAGGATGAGGTTTTCCATACCAGGTCATTGGAGATGTCCTCATTCTTTAGGAAACGGGGCTTCCCCATCTCTATTATAGATGAGGCTCTCCTCGATATCTCTCAACTCCGCTCTTGCTCCCCCTCCCCCCTTTCGTAACAAGGACCGAGTCCCCCTTGCCCTCACCTTCCACCCCATCAGCCGTCGCATACAGCATATAATCCTCCGTCATTTTCGCCACCTCCAACGGGACCCCACTACTGGTTACATCTTCCCATCTCCACCCCTTTCTGCTTTCCGCAATTCCCTGCTTCCCAAACCACCCCCTCCCCAGGTACTTTCCCCTGCAACCACAGGAGATGCAACACCTGTCCCTTTACCTCCCCCCTCGACTCCATCCAAGGACCCAGACAGTATTTTCAGGTGAGGCAGAGGTTCCCATGCACCTCCTCCAACCTCAACTACTGTATCCGTTGTTCCAGGTGTCAACTCCTGTACATCGGCGAGACCAAGCGCAGGCTCAGAGATAGTTTTGCTGAACACCTTCACTCAGTCCGCCTTAACCTACCTGATCACCCGGTTACCCAGCATTTTAACCCCAGCATCCCATTCCCAATCTGAGCTTTCTGTCCTGGGCCTCCTCCATTGTCAGAGTGAGGCCCAGCGCAAATTGGAGGAACAGCACCTCATATTTTGCTTGGGTAGCTTACACCCCAGCGGTATGAACAATGACTTCTCATAACTTCAAGTAGCCCTTGCTTTCCATCTCTCTCCATCCCCTCCCCCTACCCAGTTCTCCCACCAGTCTGACTACATGCTATCTCTGTCCCGCTCACTCCCCTGACAGTCTGAAGAAAGGTCTCACCCGGAAAGTCACCCATCCCTTCTCTTCAGAGATGCGGCCTGTCCCGCTGAGTTAATCCAGTATTTCGTATATAACTTTGATTTAAAACAGCATCTGCAGTTCTTTCCTACAGAGAACATTCAAGGATTTGCTCAAAATGTTATTGAGGAAACATATCATTCTTACAGACATCTGGGACCACCTGGCCCATTGCTGCTTGAAGTGAAGCAGCTACCTTTGGGGTGGCATTGGGACCAAGGATGCCTTGCATAAGCCGTGGAAGTAGCTGTCTGCCTCACAAAATAACCATCTGCCTGTCCCCTTAGCTAGCTTTCAGCCCATTAATGGGGAGTCTGCGATTCTCACTTTGGCCGCATGAGTTGCCTCAGGACTCAAGTGGAAGCAAGTCATCCTGAGGAACTGTGTAACAAGACGACAACATAATTCTAATGCATTGCATTCGAAGAGATACCATTTAACTTTTAGCCCTTTGAAAAAAGAGGTAAGATTAAGACTGGACAACTGACTGGTCAGGGGAACAGCCTTTACTGGCAGACAGCAGTTAGAAAAGTGAAGAGCGGCATAGAGAGCAGCTTCGGTGAAGACCACTTTATGTAGTACATGCTGTATAAACAGATTCTACAGCACATGACAAATGGGGCAAACATTGCTGACACAACACATTCAAGATATGATGGATAAAAAGGTTGAGGTGGATATATTCTATTTCCAGATGGATCTGATAAGATGAGAAGCAGATAGAGTGGTCAACAAGGCTTCTGGCACATTGGCCTTCATCAGTCAGAGCACTGTATATAAGTTGGGAGATCATGTTGCAGTTATATAAGACGTTGGTGAGGCCGCACTTAGAATACTGTGTTCAGTTATGGGCACCATCTTATAGGAAAGATATTATCAAGCTGGAATGGGGGCAGAGAATATTTACGAGGATGTTGCCAGGACTCAAGGGCCTGAGCTAAAGCGAGCACTTGAGCAAGATAGGACTCTATTCCTTGGAGCTCAGGAGGATGAGGGGTGATCTTAGAGGTATATAAAAATCATGAGAGAAATAGATCGGGCAAATGCACAGAGTCTCTTGCCCAGAGTATGGGAATCAAGAACCAGGGGATATAGGTTTATGGTGAGGATGAAAGAATTAATAGGAATCTGATGGGTAACATTTTGCACACAAAGGGAGGTATGTGAATGGAATGAGCTGCCGGAGAAGGTAGTTGCAGCGGATACTATCGCAACGTTTAAGAAACAGTTAGACACGTCCATGGATAGGACAGGTTTAGAGGGATATGGACCAAATGCAATCAGGTGGGATTTGTGTAGATGGGACAAGTTGGCCAGTGTGGGGAAGTTGGGTCAAAGGGCCCGTTTTCACGCAGCAAGATTCAATTACTCTATGATACAAAGATTACTGCAAAAAAATAAAAGCTCAGGCATAATAGGCAGCATATTAGAGTCGAGGGATGATTAGCTAGTTTACAAAAAGCAGAAAATAAACAAAAATGTGTGCTGGTTTGCAAGATATTGAGTGGTATTTCGACTTTGTACAATTTATATCAATGAGGGACAAGGGACTGAAGCATCTATATTATTAAAAGTCTCATCTTGACCACTTCCTGTCTGCACTGTATATTGATTTTAGAAAAAATACTACCCTGTATCGCTGTGATATTTGGCCATCTTACTCACAGTCCTCCTCCGCTGAGCCAGCCCCAAGGATTTTTCCCATCAATGAAAAATAAAAAAGTTATGAGTGTTTAAAAAACCTTCATATCAGCTGATTGGTTCTCTCGCCAGTCAATCACCGCAATGAAGGTAACGCCCCTTCCGGGGGAGGGGGTCAGGACTATAAAACCCCGGATGCCGAGACGAGAGTGAGTCACTCTGCAAAATCGCTGAGGAAGGGGCCACGACTATCATTCTAAGCTGTGGATCAACTAAACTGTGAGTTTGCAATGTACTTGCAATAAATTATTTGTTAGCCCTTAATGACAATGCCATGAGTTGTTTGGCCTGCAGCCCTGCATGTGCTTGAAAGTGCAATGCTTAATTGGAAATTAAATGACAATGCCATGAGTTGTTTGGCCTGCTGCCCTGCCTGTGCTTGAAACTGCAATGCTTCATTAGGTCCGACTGTGTTTGGAAGGAATAAATGCTTTATTAGGTCCGACTGTGTTTAGTCCAAAAGTCACGTTCATTTCGTCATTGTTTAGTGAACAGGTCGTGCTGATTGCGTAATTTCCGGTGAGTGCAGGTCGCGCTGATTGCGTAATTGCCGGTAAGTACTGAAGTCACACTGATTGCGGAAGTGCTGCTGACTGCGGAAGCCCCACAGTGGAGGGAGGGCCGCGCTCAGCCGTGTGAGTAGATTCAAGAAAGTTTACTGTCATATATATGGTGTGTGAGTCTGTGTGTGAGTGTGTGAGTCTGTGTGTGTGTATGTGTGAGTCTGTGTGTGTGTATGTGTGAGTCTGTGTGTGTGAGAGTGTATGTGTCTGTGAGTGTGTGTGAGTGTGTGTGTGTGTGAGTGTGAGTGTTGGAATTGGTGGAGAGGTGGAACATTGCTTTGGGGGACCAGCCCTCCCGTGTGAAGCTGGGACCCAACGGGTCCCACTTAGTCTAGTAGGTGTTAAATTTGAAGATGTGGAAAGAAGGTAAAGTGAAGAGAGGATACAAGGAACTTATTAGATAGGTAAATAGGTTAAATGAGCAGGAAAAGCTCTGTCAGATGTAGGATAATGTAGGAAAATGTGAATCTGTTCGTTTTGGCAGGATGTCCTACTGTACGATTCTCAGCTTTTGCTTTATTTATCTAGGGCACTAATGTGACCACAAATGGACAGGCGCATCTTGTAGTTTAGTAGAGTGGAAGTGACATGATTGAACCATTCAGGATCCCAAGGGTTCTTGGAAAGAGTTGATATGGAGAGGATGTTTCCTCGTGTGGGAGAAATCTACAATTAGGAATTGCTGTTTAAATATAAAAGGTTGCCATTCAAGACAAATGGGGCTCGGATTAGAGCACCGTGTCTTTGAAATCAGACTTTTATGGATATTTTTAATGGTAGATAAATGTTTAACAAACAAGGTGGTAAAAATATACAGCTACTAGTTAACAAGGATGCAGAGTTGAGGTTATAATTAGATCAGCTGCGATCTTATTAAATAACAGAGCAGTCTTAAGACTTAAGAGACAGGCGGGTCTATTCTTACTCCAATGTTGTACGTTATTATACATAAATTATGTTAGGTTTTAAGTATGTATGCAAGACAAGGAATAAGAATACTTAAAAATGGAGAACATTATTTTCAATGAAAGGGTACTGAGGTAAATACAAAAACAGCTTCCTTTCACGCTGTGATTAAGACAATCCCTCCCCCCACACCGCCCCCCTTAGAAGGTGGCGCTGACTTCACTTGGCTTTGAAGTCAGCGCACTGAAATGGTCATTGATCAACTCGCCCATGCTGACCAAGATGCCCCATCTAAACTAGCCCTATTTCTTGCATGTGGTCCAACCTTTCCTCTCCGTCCTGTCCACCAATGTTGGATATACTTTACAAATTCATTGGCTGGAATTTCCCTTGGCAAAGTGGAGATTTGAACTCATTCCTCTAGATCATTTGGAAAGTATCAGGAATTGGGTCTGCAACATTTTGAAGTGAAGTGTAAGCTGCACCTCACTCAGGCCTTCTCACAGTTTCTATGGTCGTTCCATTTTAACATTTCCATTGTGGAAATATCCATCTTCTTAGAGACACAAATTAGTATTTTGGCAAAATGGCAATTAAATCCAGAGTGGCAAAACCAGACAATGGACTCTCACAGTCATTTGCACAAACAACATGCAGGAACACTAGTGCATGTTTTTGAAAGCTCAGTAAACTGAAGCTTACTTTGACAGGTCATTAACCCAAAACTTTATTCCTCTCTCTGCCGATAACTCTATGCAGAGAAACGTCACATCCTGAGAGAGAGATCTTTGTTTTAAACAGAACTAAATGCAATTTCTCTATCAAGGGGAAACCATTTCTCAGTATCCATTCTGTCAGTTCCTCTCAGAAAGAAATGCAGAAACCATTTATTATGCAACAGATGGATGCAGCTGGAAGAGCTGCTGCCTCAGCGCCAAAGACAGGGGTTTGACTCATCTGACTCGGGTTCTGTCTGTGTGGAGTTTGCACATTCAAAGTATGGGTTTTCTCCGAGTGTTCCGGTTTAATCCCACATTCCAAAGACGTGTGGGTTTGCAGGTTAATTGGCCACTGTAAAATTGCCCCAGTATGTAAGGTGTGGATGAGAAAGAGGAACAACATAGAACTAATGTGAACGGATAATCAATGGTTGGCTTGGACATAGTAGGTCGAAGGATTTGTTTCCATGCTTCAGATGTAAAATCATTTTTAGTGTTTGTAAGCTGTTTCAGGTCCCACTCAAAGTGCATTCAGAAAGTATTCAGACCCCTTCACTTTTTCCACATTTTGTTACGTTACAGCCTTATTTTAAAATGGATTAAATTCATTTTTTTTTAAATCATCAATCCACACACAATACCTCAGAATGAAGAAGCAAAAACAGCTGTTTAGAAATTTTTGCAAAGTAATTAAAAAGAAATAACTGAAACTATCACATTTACATAAGTATCCAGACCGTTTGCTATGACACTCAAAATTGAGCTTTGGTTCAGCCGGCTTCCATTGATTATCCTTGAGATGTTTCTACAACTTGATTGGAGTCCACCAGTGGTAAATTACATTGATTGGACATGATTTAGAAAGGCACACACCTGTAACAAAATGTGGAAAAAGTGAAGGGGCCTGAATACTTTCTGAATGCAAGGTATAAGTTGCTTCAAGTGGGCTACTAGAGAGAACTATGGCAAACTGAGCATGAATGAAAGCACAATGTTAAATATCCAAGTTTATTGCTGACACAAAGGTAGGTGAGAAAGTTGCCTTTGAAGAGCAGATCTGCTAAAGGACAGGAGACAAGGGATTGCTGGCGCTGGAATTTTAAGCATTAAATTAAACAAACTGCTGGAGGAATTCAGCAGCTCTGGTGATATCTGTGGAGGAAATAGACAGATGGCATTTCAGGTCGGGACCTTTCTTCAGTCATCTGTCCATTTCCCTCCACAGATACTTGCTGAGGTCTTTCAGCTGTTTGTTTTATGCTAAAGCACAGACAGGTAAAACAATTAGGCAAACTGGTAGCAGTTGCAAGTATTTTGGGGAAAATAGAGATAGTACAGTTGCATAGAGGATAGAAAGACATCCTTAAGCAGTGAAGAAAACAATGAACATTGGTATGCTGGGATATCTTGTTGTACTGGTTCAGGATAAGAAAACAAACGTTTTTGATGCGATTGTACTGGGCTTTAGTAAAACAACATATGGAGTATTCCAGTCTGCATATCGGCAATGATATGCTGACCTTGGCGTCAGGTCAGTGCAGCACAGAAACGCCAAATTGATTTGTCATGTCAGTTATCTGGCAATGACAGATGGAGGAAGATTAACCTATACGAGAGAGATTCAAAGGATGAGAGGAAATCTCATTGAGATGCAAGATGTTGACAAGGAATGATGGAGAAGGTGCTGAGAAACTGTTTCCTCTTGGTAAAGAGAGTCTGTCTGAGTGTAAGTGGTCAAACATTTCTCTCCAAGAGACTTCTATATATCCATGGAATATTTTCAAGGCTGAACAATAGATTTCTGGAGACCAAGGGAAGCAGGGGACAGAGTGATCTGCTGAGGGGACAAAGCACAGATGTCAGTCAAGATTGTCAATGGTGATACCACTTTAACAGGCTATTAGACCTGCTCTTCTGCGTCTAAGATGTCATGAATGAACAACTGGGAGGTTGCTGCAGTAGGAGCCTGCTTATTGACCTCAATGCCAGCTAAATTCCTTATGTTCCATTATACTTATGACGAGTTCATGTCCAAGTTTATTGACTCGTGTACGAGGTGGTATCTCCTTCCCTTTGTGCAGGAAGGAACTGCTAATGCTGGTTTATAACGATGCTCAAGAACCAAGATAGGCACAAAATGCTGGAGTAACTCAGTGGGACAGGCAGCATCTCTGGAGTGAAGGAATGGGTGTCTGAAGAAGGCTCTCGACCCCAAACGTCACCCATTCTTTCTCTCGAGAGATGTTCCCAGCCCCACTGAGTTATGCCAGCATTTTATGTCTATCTCCTCTACATCAGTTCTGATGCAGGGATTCAACCTGAATCTCCTGAGCACACAGAAGAATTCCAAGGAAGCAGGAAATGAACAGATTTGTTCCATGTTATTCAACTGGCCTGGATCCAGCCATTTCTGGCGGGTCACAGAACTGTACTGCCACAGGATCATGTAAAAACAAGGCACCAACTGTTTTCTCATTTTAACCAAGATCATTTTGAACCGATGAGGCTGCCATCTGGTGTTAAAAGAACCAAACTGTAACAGGGTTCTATTGTTTGTCATCTTTAAGTAGTTTTAATGCAAGATTAAACAACTGAGCATTCAAAAGACCTCGCCAGCAAAACTCGTTACCAAGGAAGGGAGAGATAAAGAACCAACGACTTGAAGCAGTCACTTCTTCCATCAAAAATATCCCAAGAAAACATTTAATATTGAATAGTGTGTTTCACCACTAGCCCACTGTATAGCGGAGACTATCATATTGTTCATCCTGTCCATCATAACCATCCTGCAGGGCAGAGTACAATTAGGTTTGATTAATCCATGGGTTTTCAGACCTCAAACCGATATCTCGAAAGATCCACTAGGCTGTCAGATTTGTGACATCCTTTGATAAATTACACAGTTGATCTGAAGCTTGCAATATTTTCTTTGGACAGCATTCAGAATGTAAGCCTTTTCTTTACAAACACACTTCCTGTACACTAAAAAAATATATAATTTCAAGGACAAATTGAAAAAATTCTACTGGAAATTAATTACCAATCTTGTGTGCCACTGAATAATTTCAGAAGAATGGCAATTTGTGCATGTGAAGACACGAAGAAAAATGTATATAAAATCTCCAGCAGGAATCACGAAGGGCAGTCAGCTACAAGACATACAATTAAATATTCTACCGAGGTTCACCACCACAAGATACCATAAATTATATACCTCAAGGAATCAAAATACTAAGATGTTCCACTGAAGAAAAAAAATTGTATTTAATTTATAAAGAGGGGAAGATTAATTGTGTGAAGCACGCCCAAACTCAAAGGATCAGGATATTTAACTGGAGCAAACAAATTGGTTTTGACTCCAGCCCCCAGGGTAGATATGCCGTTGAATTATTTCTGTTGCCATCTGGACTGTGCAACTGTTCACCTGGCACCATGCAGTCTAATCCTTCTCCATCCGCCACCTCTCAAAACAAAATGGATTGAAGAGGTACATTTAAAATATTGGGGGGAAAAAACAAAACTTGCTTTTTTTAAGTTCCACACATTAGTTAACCTTTTGCTGCATTCTAATTTTTCATAATAGATTATTTTTGTATCAGATTTTTAATTTGATGCATCTCAAGATGCGCGATTGGAAGACTTGTTCAAGATAAAAGTTAAGAATCAGGAAGGTTATGGGGCTGTCCCACTGTTCGACCTAATTCAAGAGTTCTCCCGAGCTTCCCCTGATTCGAACTCGAATTACGGTAATAGCCGCTCGTATGTACTCGGGGCTCTCGTTTGATTTTTTTTTTAACTCAGGAGAGCTCTTTAAGGCTGTCCCACTGTACGAGTTAATTCAAAAGCTCTCCCGAGTTTTTAAAAAAATCAAACTCGTTGTAAGCAAGTAGAATGTACGGAGCGGGTACGTCAGAGCTCGGGGACGTCTCTTAGCGGCTCGTAACGCTAACGGCAGGTACTCGGGAAACGCAGTAAGCTCGGGAAGACTCGAGAAGATTTTTCAACATGTTGAAAAATGTCCATGAGAGCCCCGAGTACCTACAAGCGGCTATTACCGTAATTCCCTGAGTTCGAATCAGGGGAAACTCGGGAGAACTCTTGAATTAGCTCGTACTGTGGGACAACCCCAATTAACAGAGTAAATGCAGAATTATTGAACATTTAGTTGCACCAGACCAGCATGCTTACCAGACAATTGGATGTTACTCCTGTGAATACTTAAATGTATTTTCTTTAACAAATATAGACATTAAACATGTTAAAAATACACGTTAAGTGTGTCAGGGGTTAATGTGAGAAGGCAGGAAACAGGAGAATGGGTTTGAGAGGGATAGATCAGCCAGAATTGAATGGCGGAGTAGACTTGATGGGACGAATGGCCCATCAACTGTTTGCAAAAACTTATGATATTAAACAGCAGTATCTGTATCCATCTATATATCTATCTATACTATTACCAAAACTCTCATCTTGTCCTCTTCCGGTTTGTGTTGTTTTTAAATTTGCGTAAAAACAGTACCCTATATCGCTAGGATTCTTTCGCCACCTTACTCGCCGTTCTCTGCCCCAAGCGCACCAAGTTTTGTTCCGATTGGTGAAATATTTACAAAAGTTATTGATCTGTTTTTCGCCAGGACGGCGACACCCCTTCTGGCACCCGCTGTCAATCACCACCGCCGAGAATAAAGTTGAAGGAGCAGAGTGTGGGCGGGGGCTGGCTGTCTTCGCGGAAGGGGGATGTGATCGCGACAGGCGCTGGGGACAGGAGCCACTTAGTGAGTTCGGAGCCGGGTCCTGGAACCGGTGACCCTCACACCCCCCCCATCCCACACCCTCCCCTACCACCCCACGCCCTCCCCCCCCACACCACCCCCCTTACCACCCCACCCTTATCTCCCACACAAGTCTCCCCTCCCCTCACACACCCTTCCCCCTCCCCCGCCACACACCCTCGCGCACACCCCCCCCCCCCACCCCCTCCCCCCCACACCTCCTCCCCCCCACACACACACACCCTTCCCCCCCACACACCCCACCGCCTCCCTTGGCTGCAGGACGCTTCCCGCCTGAAGCCGTGCCCGTCCCCCAGTTACAGAACGCTCCCACCATTGCGTTGGGAGAACAGGTGTGTGGTGGAATATTGCATGGTGGAATGCGTTGCGTTGGGGGACCAGGCCTCCTGTGTGACTGGGACCCAACGGGTCCCACTTAGTCTAGTATAAAACGAAAACTCTCATCTTGTTTGTTTGTGTGCTTGGCTGTTCTCCAAATTCCGCCAAAACGGTACACGATAGCGCTACAGTTTTTAGCCTACCTTACTCACACCATTGTCCTGTGATGTGCCGTAGCAAGTTCCCTTCAGATTGAAAGTGGAAGGTAAGACCTTTTTTTCAACCAGTTTTATCCCACCAGGGAGGTCTTACCTTCCACTACCAGCAACCTCCGGCAACCACCTTCAACTAGCATCGCAACCGGCTTCAACTAAAAAATTACCGATTTTTAAAACGGCGACCTATTTTTAGTCGCGGCCAGTTTTTAATTTTTTGAAATAATCGCCGGAACATAGAAGAAGTGGAAACCACTTTCGACGATTAGGGAGACTGACAAAAACCTTTGGGAACCACACGGAAACCTTGGGTAGGGCGCAAAGTCTCCAGAGGATTCAGTTCAGATTTCCTAAGTGGGACAGGGGCATTATATACTTCTATCAGATCTCTCCACAACCTCTGGCATTCCCGAGAAAACCATCAGTTTGTTCAACCTCATCTTGCAGCTAATACCCCTAATCCAGGCATCATTCCGGCAAACCACTTCTGCACCATTTCCAAAGCTTCCAAAATCTTCCTGCAGTGAGCAGGCCATAACAGCACACAATACTCCAAATGTGGCCTAATCAAAGTCTGATAAAGCTGCATCATGACTTCCTGACTGTTATATGCTCAATTTAAAGAGCTAATAGTCAAATCTAAAATGGAGTTGTTCTTCTACAAAAGCATGATCTAGTAGAACAAAAGAATGCCTCAGTGCCAAGTCTGAATTACTTTAAAAATGATATGGAGCACAATATGGAGGACAGGTTGTCTATTCAATAAAGAAATTAAGATGGCAGCCTGCAGTAATGACATATGCTTATTTTCAAGCCATAAAGAAGCCAAGATTGCAAAAATAGCTGATGCTCCAGAGATAAGTAACAACCTGTTATTGGATGAGCTTGAGTTGGACACAACGTTTCTTATATTCTGAAAGGCTACAGAATCTTTCAGTCATGCCATATTCAGACTTGGTAGGAGTGTTTTACTGATAAGGAAAATGTATAATTGTGCTAACTCTTCTTTGTTCTGTGAGTGGGAGGCTGAGAAGCACTGAGCAGTGTTTGTGCTCTTGTAGATCTCGCCACTCCCTTCTGACGAATCAATTAAATATTGCCACGGTTTACCTTGAACTGTTTTTGTGCTATCTGGTTTTTAAGAAACAAACTTTGACATAATGCCCCAACTTATGAAGGCAACAATACCATATGGCTTCTTTATCAGATCACGAACATCAATATGCCTAATACCATTCCCTGAGGAACAGCATCAGTCACAGACCACCAGCCCAAAAAACAATCTCTGCTTCCAACCATGAAGCCAATTCTCTATCCAGTTAGCTAGCTCAAAAGTACAAAGTAAAATTGATGTTCAAAAAAGAACGGCAGATGCGGGAAAAATCGAAGGTAGACAAAAAATGTTGGAGAAACTCAACGGATGAGGCAGCATCTATGGAGAGAAGGAATAGACGACGTTTCTGGGTGAGGACCCTTCTTCAGACTGATGTCGGTGGGGGGGGGGGGGGAGAATTGATTTTATGTTAGGACATTTATTACAGCAGTTATAACAAACTCAAATGCCATTTATTTTTAAACCAAACAGCAGCTTGGTTCATTAGAACTAAAGCAATTCACAAGCTAGGAAATTTGATTGTGTTTTAATGGTAGCAATTCCTTCAGTGAAGTACGCTGCTGAAGATCAAAGATACTAATCTGACCATTACTCATTGTTTAATGAAATAATGCCATGAGATCCCCGATGATCTCATGAGGGTGGAAATGGTGTTGTTGGATTTTTTTGTTGCAGGATAACAGGTGTGTCACTTCATGCAAATTCTTCCAGCAGTTTGTTTCTGTCAGTCATCACTTCATTTTAAATGAGAGTAATCATAATACATTAAAATGCACTATTTTGGTTAATTCTACTGAACACTGGATGAATGTGGTATTTCACCAATTGGTAGCAAATTCGTCCGAGAAAATATGCAATATGCACTTAAAGCACAGCTATACTTTTAATGGAATACAGGAAGCATTGCGACAAATACAAGGTCATTAAAGTTCATTATACTTCTCAGCTAGAGATGTTGCAAGGCACTTTTATACTAGTGCCTTTTAAACCAACTCTCCATGCATTCACTACTATTCCCTTAAAGCTGAGCTTAATAAATCCTTCCACATTAAGTAGGTTTATAATGCTGCTGCCAGGAAAAGGTAACAAGATAAAGAATTGAACATTTAAAGATTCCAATTTTCCAGAAATTAAAACTGAGTATGCACCAGGGTGAAGTGTCATAAATATACACTATTGAGATTTAATTTGGAGGGTTGACAAAAACTTTTTCAAGTAGTTCAAACAATTGAGCTGCATTTTTAAACATCAAGTTTCAAAGACCTTGAAATATATTCCAAATGCAATATGGTATCATAGACCATTGCCAATGAATTATATCACTTCAGTTTCATTTCCCCAATCCCTTGGTGGCTAGAAAATGTTTTGATGTTACACAGGAACAAAGACTGGTCTCACAAAAGAAATTCCCCTTTGTTAATAAGGGTATGTTTGATTGGATTGGCATTAAACCACCGTGTCAAAAACGGGTTGAACCAGAAAAGTATGACTTCAAAAAGCAGTTTTCAGTCATCCCAGTCAAGATTATGTGGCAACAATAACAAAAAATGATTCAGAGCGTTCATCATTAGGGAAAAAAAATTCTGGCACAGCACACCGCAATCAAGTAGCTTCTGAGCTCTCTACCCTCGAGTTACATTACACCAGCACTCCAAGAGACTCACAAAGTCAGGTTCCTGCAAATAAGTGAATTCTCGCGTATGTTAAGTATTACTTTTTAATAATCTAGTCACACTAAAGTTGCATACTTTCAAATTTGAATTGTTGTAAATTATAAATACTAATTTCTCACTCAACCCATATTCTCTCCTCTTATGCTTCACTGCATAATTTTACACTTAGCTGAATATTCTAACTTGCAGTTTCCAATTTCTATTCCTTCACTAAGGTTTCCTCAATCCAACTGGTTGATGTCAGTGGAAGCACAAGAGACTGACCGCAGTTGCTGTTATCTGTAGCAAATAAAAGGACAGCTATCTATCTATCTATCTATCTATCTATCTGCTGGATGAACAGCAGATCCAGCCATCTAAAGGACAGCTCTGGATGTGGATCCAGCCATACCTGTGGAGGGAAATGTATAGTTGACATTTCAGATTGAGACCCTTCATGTAGACTCAAAGTAGAGTGGAAGTAATCAGTATAAAAAGGTGAGCAAGAGGTGGGGGTGGGAGGTGGACCTTAGGCCTAGATGAAAGGTCTCATACTGAAACGTCAACTCCCCATTTCCCTCCACAGCTGCTGCCTGACCACTGAGTTCCACGAGCAGTCCTCTTTGTATTTTGCTTTAAGTCAGTGACACTTGCCTTTGTGCACCAGTTTCCAGAAATGAAGATAGCGCATAATACTTCAGACCCCTGATAGTGATAGGTTGCTGCTCAAAAGCACAGGTCAAGTCTGTGGTAATCTGCAGGGAAAAGATTGACAAATACCAGACTGACTAAAATCTAGGCCTATTTATTTGCAACCCTTTAAATGAGTATTAAAGATTACTCATTTGAAATATGGGCATTGATCACATTTGGATTTATATCATCTCCCACGGTTAAATATCATTCCAATGCTCAGATATGGAAGCAGCCTTGGAGCCACCTCTGCAAATATATACCATGATTTAGCAAGCATTATAAACTGCATGCAATAGGAAACAAATGGAATGCCACACAGGTTCTGATGCCACAGGCTAGTCAGGTTTCAATCTTGATTCAACTTGCAAAGTTGAAAGCAACCTCAGCTAAGCTGCAGTTGCCACAGCAAGTTAGACTTCACATTCCCAGTCAAAGCTCATGCATGCATGTCAATAATGGTCTTTGCAATATTCCTTAACAAGTCACTGCTTTCAGGGGGCAACAGATTTTTTTTTTTAATTGCTGGAGTTAAGATGAAAGGCATTGTTAAAAAATAAGGCAAGAACCAAGCATGGTACATAGTTATACATGAGCATATCATGCAGTACATTGATTCATAACATGAATAAAGTGTTCCTAGGGTATGTAGAATACAATCAGTGTAACATAATTAAATCTATTATATTTCATGCAAGATTATTTTCTGGTTTACTTTCATCAGAAGGAGGCCACATTTTACAGTAATCTCAGGTGACATATTTTGGTTAATCAGTCAACATAAAACATCTACTATCTGTACAAATGTACAGCAGTGATTCTTTTCCTGAGGTATCATAGACCTTTTTAAAAATGAAATGTCGTCAGGACATGAGCACTGACAGTATAGCCATTAACATTCATTTGATGATGAGGAAGAGACACTTTAAAATGAAATAGATCAATAATTTATCAGAATTTTAAATATTTCAGAGGCAAAAATCAATGGCATTAGTTGGGAATGCCATGTATAACCTACATCAGGTTGTACATCCGATTTCAATTCTCTGAAGATTTGAGGTGAATCACAGCTGGATACCAATGATAATTCCGCAGTTTTGATGGTTAGACTTTCTAGTTCATGTAAAAACCACCAGATTAAATTAAGTTGGAATCTTAACCTACCATATTAGTGTCTGTCTAGTCAGAGAACCACTGGGAAATTGTATATGCGATTGGGAAAGCAAACCATATAATGGACTTAGCGAAAGGATTTAGATTTACAAGAGTAACGTTGATATCTTTCTGCATTCCTAATTTGCATCTGAATAATAAATTGCATCTGAAGTATTGTGTAGAGTTTTGATTGTCTTACCTCAAAGAGGATTTCTTTCCCATCAAAATGTTTGTATGAATGAGAAATCACATTGAAACGTACTGATTCTTACTAGATGGAACAGGCTGGATGGAGGGAAGATGTTTTCCAAGCTGAGGATAGATTCAGTGTCTCAGAAACACAGATAATCCATTTAGGATTGTGATGAGAAGTTTATTCACTGAAAGGATTATGAACTTTTGGAATTCTCCATCTTGGTGGCCCAGTCATTGCAGAGATTGATATTAAGGATATCAGGAGAAACAAGTGCTTAAAATGGCCATGAGGATCAGCCATAATCTCATTAAATGGCTGAGATTAAATGGCTGAGGTTCGTATGACCAGATGGCCTACTCCTGTCTCTCTTTACATTCTTGTATTCTCACTACAAAGCATGCCATTCCAGCCATTCCATTAATAATTCCATGTCCATGAGCCATTTGGTCCTAATTCAACATTCCTACTTGCTCCACAATATTAAATACAAAACTTCTGCTCAAGCCACAAAATCCTTTAACACTAGTTTAACAACCGTGTCCAGATTTCCGTATTTCAAGCAACCTTTGTATCGCCCCAACCCGTATAATTCAACCATTATCCTATTAACTAAATTTGTATCCACTCATTCCCCTCACATGAGCCACTGAAAATAATCCCAGTCTACTTCCACTTATCTTCACCCACCATTCATTTTTTGTTCATTATGTGAGCGTTTAACCTACTCGGCTGCAGAAACGAAACACCCCAATTTCTGAGATCTCCAAAAATACATTACATCTTCTCCGACATTCCTCATTACTGTTTTTGATTCTAGGTAGTATTTAAACAGCATAATGTACATCTCCAATTTAGGTTGCTCGTCGTGTTTTATTTGCACTGTTCTTTTAATAACCTTAATGCATGAACCCATGTAATGTTATTATATAAAGGTGAATTCTTCACAGCAGATTGATGCTCTACCTTCCTTCACATAGTCGCAATCTGCCACAACTTGATAAAGTAACGTTTTGGTGCATTCGCCAATTTTTTAAATATTGTTTTACTTATCCTGATCATTTATCTTTATGATCGTGAACTTTTCACTTTCTGCTTTCCCGTCATAATAAGCACTTCGTGGATAATTTCATGAGTTATCAGAAACATGTCTTTTCCATGAAAACTAAGGGTCTTTAAAAAACCCAATTGAAGAATCTTCAAAAGAAAGAGCAAGCAGAACCAGCCGTAATCAAATCTGTTGTGGCATAAATTAACGCAAACATGTTTGTGTTCCATTTTAGCCAGCATTATAGATACAAGCAATTTATATTAGCAACTATCAGGAAACAAATTGCCTCAATGCCCTGGTTTGTCCCTCTGTCACCTTAAGTTGCCATCACTGTTGCTGCTCATCAATTGGACAATTTTTCTTTCCGCAAAAGTTGGAAACTAGAAGCAGCACACACGCTATGTTTAACCGACTTCAATTCAAGATTCTCATATCAAATAGCTATTAATGAAGAGTTCTTCAGTAGTTTAGGGCACAACGTTTTGTCATTTCTCTTAATAGTAACTCCTAATATTTACAACTACGTCCTATCTTATCTTCTGCCAAGTTAAATTCACACAACGACTTATAAAACTAGATGTGCCAAATAATGACAAGAATATCAAATTAATTCAAGCATAAGTAATGAATTTATATGACCCAGTATTCAAATTTCTTCATTTTGGTTAAACATTATAGTAAACCCTCATTTTAACAGACCCCTTTTGGAATGGATTTTGGTTACAGCAGACTGACTTGCCCATGCCACCCCTGGCTAACACGACCTCACTGGCCCCTTACAGCCCAGGCTTTCCCAATGCAGTCACATTTCTTTCTGGAAGGACATGAAATTGCTCTTAACATTTGCTGCAGGATGGTTAACTTTCAGAGATTTGTCAACTTTTTCCATTATCAATTCAAACAGAAAGAGCATGCACCAAAGCTACATTGTGACTTAATTTATGCAAAGAAATAATCCATTCAGGCTGGTGAAAACATGGTTAATTATGCTGAGAAAAAAAATCTCAGCAGTCATATGAAGATTTCTGAATGTTGTCACAAGAGATAGGAGTATAAAGTAAGTTAAAAAAGCAATTGTCAAGTTAAATTTAGCTCTAAAGCATTTACATTCCCAGGTCAGAATATACAGTTCCCTCCACAAAGGTTGGGATGAACCCATCATTTATTTATTTCCCTCTGTACTCCACAATTTGAGATTTCAAATAGAAACAAATCTGATGTAGTTAAAGTGCACATTGTCAGATTTTAATAAAGGCCATTTTTATACATTTTGGTTTCACCATGTAGAAATTACAGCAGTGTTTATACATAGTCCCTCCCATTTCAGGGCACCATAATGTTTGCACAGCAATGTCATGTAAATGAAAGTAGTCATTTTTAGTATTTTGTTGCATATCCTTTGAATGCAATGACTGCTTGAAGTCTGCGATTCATGGACATCACCAGTTGCTGGGTGACTTCTCTGGTGATGCTCTGCCAGGCCTGTATTGCAGCCATCTTTAGCTTATGCTTGTTTTGGGGGCCAGCCCCCTTCAGTTTTCTCTTCAGCATATAAAAGGCATGCTCAATTGGGTTCAGATCGGATGAATGACTTGGCCACTCAGGAATTGACCATTTTTTAGCTTCGAAAAACTCCTTTGTTGCTTTAGCAGTATGTTTGGGATTATTGCCTTGCTGTAGAATGAATCGCTGGCTAATGCGTTTTGAGACATTTTTTGAACTTGAGCAGATAGGATGTGTTAACACTTCAGAATTAATTATGCTACTACCATCAGCAGTTGTATCATCAATGAAGATAAGCGAGCCAGCGCCTTCAGCAGTTATACATGCCCAGGCGATAACACTCCCACCACCGTGTTTCACACATGAGGTGGTTGCTTTGGATCTTGGGTTCCTTCTCTCCTCCATACTTTGCTCTTGCCATCATTCTGATATAAGTTAATCTCATCTCATCTGTCCACAAGACCATTTCCAAAAACTGTGGTTGCTGATAACCTGGCCATTCTGTTGCAAACTGTAACCTGGCCATCCTATTTTTGCGGCTAACCAGTGGTTTGCATCTTGCAGTGTAGCCTCTGTATTTCTGTTCATGAAGTCTTCTGCGGACAGTGGTCATTGACAAATCCACACCTGACTCTTGAAGAATGTTTCTGATCTGTCGGACAGGTGTTTGGGGACTTTTCTTTATTATAGAGAGAATTCTTCTGTCATCAGCTGTGGAGGTCTTCCATGGCCTGCCAACGTCCCTGTGCAATTAGTAAGCTCACCAGTGCTCTCTTTTCTTCTTAATGATGTTCCAAACAGATGATTTTGGTAAGCCTAAGCTATGGCTGATGTCTCTAGCAATTTTATTCTTTTTTCTCACTAATAATGGGTTAGTTGACTTTCATTGGCATAGCTTTGGTCCTCATGTTGATAAACAGCAATACAAATTTCCAGTGATGGAAAGACTGGAGGAAAGACTAGGCGCTGAGAGCTCTCATATATCTGCATTAAGGAGGCAATTAATCACATCTCAGCAATTACAAACGCCTGTGAAGCCATGTGTCCCAAACATTATGGTGCCCTGAAATGGGTGGGACTATGTATAAACACTGCTGTAATTTCTACATGGTGAAACCAAAATGTGTAAAAACGGCCTTTATTAAAATCTGACAATGTGCACTTTAACCACATCTGATTTTTTTTCTATTACAAATCTCAAATTGTGGAGTACAGAGGCTAATAAATAAATGATGGGTCTTTGTCCCAAACATTATGGAGGGCATTATACACAGCAAACCTGAATTCGCATCAGCATTTAAGAATTTAAACTTATCATCAAAAATCATCCACAACAAACATGAGGACTGAATTATGTAGCATAGCGTGATTTAAATTTGCTTATGATGCCATTTATGTAAAAATAAATCCATTTACAAAGCAAAAACAAATTAGACAACACAATGAAAGACCCCATATTCTACATAGTTGTGTATGTTACAATTTTGAAGATCTGAACAAATGAACAAATTATAAATTGTAATTGATGTTTTTCAAGAATCTACAAATATAATGTAATTTACAGAATTTCCCGCTTTTTAACATTCAAGGGCAATTGGAGGGTAATCTTGTACCTACATAGCATCGGTCAATGTCAAACACTACTAGATTATCTTGAACAATAAATGCAATTCAATGCAATGGTGGCCATTCAATGTGTGCAAAAGTCACATGATGAATCAAAAAGTGAAGCATGATTTTCAGCTACTAGTTCGTCAGCCATCACGTTCATTGCAGACACAAAAGATTGCGGATACAGTATTCTGGAACAAAGACAAACTGATCAAGGAACTCAATATAGAGAGAGAGTTTCCTCTCTCCTTACCTGCCTCTACCTATCACCCAATGGATGCCATCTCCCAACTCGTCCTCTTTCGCATCTGGTTCCTATTGCCCCTCACATCCTTCATGAGCCGACTCCACCCATTGCCTGCAAGCACCTTTAAACTTCACACTGCAATCCTCGTTATTACTGGCCATCTCCCCTCTAAATTCTCAGTCATGATACAAAGTCTTGTCACAAACAGTTGCCTCTCCATCTGCCTCCACAGATGCTGCCTGACCCACTGAGCACCTCCATCTGTTTTTCACATCACATTCATTGTGACAGATTACCAAAATTAATATCTACATCTTGCAGTTCAAGATTGGGCTCTCTATTTTCAACCTTCATGAATCACCATTCAATACTGAAATTGGATACCTCAGAGCAGAAGTAGAAGAGAAATAGATGGATCGATAATCACACTTGTCAGGAACTAAAACTGGCAGAGGAGGTTGTCTTCTAAGTAAAATGTCGCGTTAAACAGATATAAAGGGGGAGGAAAAGGGAAATGCATCATAGTTTACATGCTCGACTAATCTTCAACACAGGAAACAGCTTAAGGCATCTGCATGTAAACATTAAAATATTCAAATCAACATTGTTGAGCTTTTGATGCTTGCAGCAGGCATCCCATGTAATATTAATTTCTAAATACTCAAGGGGCTGTGAAAACAGATGTTAGAAAAGTGAATTCATAAAGAGGATTCAGTTCTTCATCTTGAAAGAAAACTGCAAAGGAACCGATGAATCTCAATCAAAGATTTAAAATTGCTTTGATCTGTAAGCCAGTGAGCTTCTAGCCATAATTTATTAAATGTCTTCAAGATTCTAAAAGGGTTGCTTCACTCCAAATTGACCTGAAATACAGGGCTGCAGCAGGCAAACCATGGTTCAAAGGTCTTCTCCCATCTTTGTGGAAATTTGTAAGCTCGTCTTTTACACAACTTCATTTACTACATTGGCGCAACTTAATAATGTTAAAACATGCATTACAAATATCTTGAAAGCCAACCAAATCTTAAGTTGCTGAAATCTCAGAGTTTATTTCACCATCCTCTGATTTTGTGGCAATACCAAGTGCAATGGCAAAAGTTGGCTTTGCAAAATCAAACAAGTGACTCTCCCACTCTGCACCAAAACACAACTCCAGCAGTTGCAGAATTCTGAACAAAATATTTTTTTGTAAATGTACAGGCTCCTTATTCTTTTGCAACAAAGAAAAATGGTGTGTTATGAAAACAATTCCATTACTATAGCATGTGCATTTCAGCAAGAATTCTACAAGAGTGCAATATTTACAATGTTACATAGTGATACATCATAGTTAAAAAGCCTTAGTTATCATTAAAAATTCATTGTGACAATCTTCTGTAGTCAGAGCATAAATGTAACCCGTTTCAATAAAAAAATAATTCTAAACTAAATATATGATATTGCTATGAAGCTAAAGAACGTTAGTCTGTTAATTGTGTTAAATATCAAATAATTTCCATAAATAATTGTTATATTGCTTGCCTGCTTGCAGAAACGAGTCTCTTACCTTCATTGGAGATATATGTGACTGAGAAACAAAACCATGAATGTTCTCAATCTGAGAGATGTTCTTCTCTGACACATGTACAAGCTCTGGGCCTTTCACGTCATTGCTAATCTGCGGAGAGCCGTGTTCTTGCGGAGATGCATCGTCATCTTGATAACGATACTTCTATAAAAACAAAAGTGAAGAAACAAGGGACATTAACAAAGATAATGGCAAAATCTAAAAATCCAGACCATGATATTAACTTTCCACTTTACAATGTAAATATTTAACATAATTCAATGGAACTATTTTACAATGTATAAATTTGGCAAGTTAATGCAAAGAAAAATGTTAATTATGTTGGAAATAACTCGTGCTGATGAACAAGCTATAACCCAAGACATTAACCACTCATCTTTTCACTGGCACTGCCTAACTTAAATACGACTTGCATTGTTGTTTATTAAATGGCATTTTCAATCATTTCAATCAAAGAAATAACGTTTTATAAACACCAACACAATTCTTGAAATGGCCACTCCAATGTACTAAAGAGTTTTTTTATTGTAACTGTACAATCACCTATATATTAGCACTACCATAGAAAACCAACTTTGAGAAGGGTCTCGACCGAAACATCACCCATTCCTTCTCTCCCGCTGAGTTACTCCAGCATTTTGTGTCTATCTTTGCTTTAGACCAGCATCTGCAGTTCCTTCAGACAAATTTGAGGGGATTTGCTTCTGAACATTTAAGTGGAAGATGCTGATTAGTTAGATAGATATGGTGACATGCTCCAATTTTAAGCACCAGAATCTTACATACACCTCGTGCATACTAATCAAATGTCATCATCATTCAACAACCAGGGAAGGACACACATCAAAATATTGAAACTGTGCTTCATACTTATTACTTAACCAAGAGTATAAAAAGCTCAATGTACAAAGAATGTCAGGGAAGAATGCCGTGGCCTCTTCGAATTACAGAGCTGTTATTTTACAACAACAAATAGCATGCTACTCTAACTGCACAGTGAAATACCCATTAATCAATTTCCCCAGCCTTTCCAACTTCTATCATCTTGTGCAATTAAATGCTTTCCAGGAACACCTATTTCATAATTTGAGGCATAAAGTTAAACAAATTAAACAGTCTGCAGCTGCATGCACTCACCAACACAAGCCAACGCTAGCAGCTCCTCTCAAGGCAGCTCAATATCTTCAGCTGGATACTTCAGGTATGGACAGCATCAAATCAAGACATTTAATGACTCAAGAAACCATTGCTTCTACTCTCAATTACACAACTGCTTCCATTGTAAATTATTCAAAGGGCTCAGCTCACAAAATAAGGTCAATAAGATTGTTAATGGAAACTGAATCATTACAATAACTCAAGGACAATTAAACAAAGGACAGTCTTGAAAAGTCTTATTAGAAAGGACAGATAGTAAAACTCATAGAGAAGGTGAAAATGTGCCATTTGAGGATAACAACAAAATCCACAAGATGAGGATTGGTGGTATTAGAAATTGTAAAAACAGCCTTTCATTTGACACAGGGTTAAACCTAGTATATCACTAAAGTGTCGTGCTTCCTTCGTGAATGTAACGATTAAAAAATGAATCTGGGGAGTCTCGATTCAGTTAAGAATGACTACCTTTTGAAATGACGCAATCTATAATTCAACACAAAACATTGAACCAAAGATGTCAAAAACAAAATGTGCAGATGCTGAAAATAACAAAACAATACCGAAAATGCTGGGAAAATACAGGAATATCAGGGGAAAGAGAAATAGAGTTAATGTTTCAGATTGAATACTCTTCAATTGCACTTCAGAACACTAAATGAGTCATGACTGGTGGTGGAATCTTGCAGGTCAGTGAAGATAACATTCCAAAAACATTTTCCCTTTGTGACACTCTGGCCAGGTCTTTCTCACCTATCTCTCCACTTCCCCATGTAACCACAAGAGAGGCAATATGTGTTTTTTTAATCTTTCGCTATCCAGTGACCGCAAGGAAACTAAATAGTCCTTTCAGATGAAGCAGTGATTCATTGCACTTCTAATCTAGTGCACACGGTGTGGTCTTCCCTACAATTAAGTAACCAAATATCAATTAAATCAGTGCTTCTTAAACTGGTGAATGGTTCACCCAAGGGCGAATTAAATTATTTTGGGGTGAATGAAACTCGAGGGGTGAATGAAGGGTGAATGACTTGATTTATTAGATATAATTTTGTTTTTTCTATACTTAAAAAAGGCATTGCCATTAAAGTGGTTAGTAAGCTCTTATTGGTTTTAATGGCAGAGGACCTGGAAATTTGTTTGGGGGGGGGGGGGGGGGTGGGGGGGGGGGGGGGGGGGGTGGGGGGGGGGGGGGGGGGGGGGGGGGGGGGGGGGTTATCTACCAATGGTTTCTTTACATATTTTTGGGGTGTTCAAAAAGTTGAATAAAATAAACACTTAAGAAATGAGTGAATTTATGTTTGTTGCTCATGTGACAAAATAAATTATAAATGAAATTATACACAAGGGAGAATAAGATGAAAATTACCAAAAAAATTTAGTCGAGGGTGAATTAAATTTTGTGATAAAGACTCATGGGCGAATAACACTGAAATAGTTTAAAAAGCACTGAATTAGATGACCACTTAACAGGAACCTTTCTTCAGTCCGTAGGAGTGACACCAAACTTCTTGTTACCCGTCGCATTAATTTGCCATCCCACTCACATTCCAACCTCAGTTTGTGGCCTCCTGTACTTTCCCCCAGTATAAGTATGACCAGCATCCCATCTTCAGTCTGAGCATGTTGTCACCTTCAGATTTCCAATCAAATTCAACTATTTCAGGTTTTCACTTTAGTTCCGTTTTAGAGAGGCCCTTCGGCCCACTGCATCCGGACCGACCAGCGATCCATGTACACCAGCTCTACCCTACACACTAGGGACCAATTACAATTTTTACCAAAGCCAATTAACCTATATACCTGTATGTCTTTGGGGTGTGGGAGGAAACCAGAGCACACAAGGAAAACCCACATGGTCACAGGGTGAAAGTACAAACTCTGTACAGACAGCACCCGTGGTCAGGATCGAACCCAGGTGTCTAGCGTTGTAAGGCAGCATCTCTGCCTAAGGCGCTACCATCGCCAACAAAGCTCCATTCAAATGTAGTCCCTCATCCCTGGTGATGATGCACCAGGGATGCATACCAATGCATACCAAAACTGCATACCAATACGACAGCCTGCCCTTGACCTATCAAAGATATTACATTTATCCTATTCATCTTTCTCCTGACCTCTTTGCAGCATAAAACCAATTTGTTCTCCAACTTGTAGAAACTTGTAATGCATTTCGTTGTCTCTGTACTGTACACTGACAATGACAATTAAAATTGTAATGCATTTCGTTGTCTCTGTATTGTACACTGACAATGACAATTAAAATTGAATCTGAATCTGCAGTCAAACTTCTCTGCACCCTCACTAACGACCATACGTGCACACACCTCCAGATGCCAACTAACTAGGGAACGATAAGGTAACTCAGTTTATTATCGGAAATGGCCACTTTTGATGCTGCAAGATTATCAACCTATTGAACATTTTGACTATTGTTTTCTGTCTCTTTCCAATTTGTTTAGTATTGCCAACATTCTCGTTTGATTTTAATTCTCTACATCTGTTCCAACCTACATTCAGCAGCTTTTATATCTGCCATATATTTTTGTCTTTCTACATTCTCTTTCTAATTACCCACCCTTACCAAACAGATGGCTTAAAAAACTGCATACCAATACGACAGCCTGCCCTTGCCCTATCAAAGATATTACATTTATCCTATTCATCTTTCTCCTGACCTCTTTGCAGCATAAAACCAATTTGCTCTCCAACTTGTAGAAACAAGGAACTGCAGATGCTGGTTTACAGAAAACCCCCTACAAAGTGTTGAAGTAACTCAGTGGGTCAGGCAGCAGGCAGCATTGCTGGATGACTTGGATAGGTGATGTTTCGGGTCAGATTGATAGTGAGGACAGGAGAGAAAGCTGGAAGAGGGGCAGGAAAAGCCTGGCAGGTAATAGGTTGACTGGTAACTCACCTGCGAGTTGGGTTTTTGATAGGCAGGTGGTTGAACAAAGACCTGAGATGGAAAGATAGAAGGTGCGAGATAAAAGGATTGAAGAGTTGCGAATTATGAGGCTAGAGGAACAAATGTGGGAAGGGGAGAGAAAAATTACAAATCCAGGTGGGGCACTAAGGGGGGGGGGGGGGGGGGGGGGGGTGGATCCCCCTGCCCCCCCCAGGTTTTCCGTCCGGGGGGGAAGGGGGGGGGGGGGGGGCTGTTGCCTATAATTGGACCTCTCGCTGATTTCGACACATTCGTCCTTATCCTTAGCACAGCAAGAGACTACATGTTCCCTGAACATCACATAGTTTGCTTACTTCTCACCAACAGGTTTGATCCGTGGGGATTAAAGCTAACCTGTGCACAGAACATGCCTCCAATCCTGTTTTCTTCAATTCCAGTCGAGTACAGAAGCTTGTGCAAAGGATCAGGTCAAGCGAACAGAAGGTGACAGCGTTTAAAGCAAAAATAGCATCATAGTCCATCAGCCAAAATTGAAACAATGCTGAATGAGGTCACAACAAAATTGGTATTTTTTACCTCCTTGACGTCAATTACATTCACTTCCTTCCTGCCATATGCTTGAGGTTAAACACCACCAACACCAAATGAGGTGAAAACCATCATCTCAAATTGCAACTTCACTTTGCTCGGCAATTTACATTGTGAAACATTGAGAGATAATCAATGAATTCCAGTTCAATGAGCTGCTTTACTATTTGCACCATCTTTTAATAACAAATACACATTTAATGATTTCTAATGTGATGAAAATCTTTGTAACTGTTTAACCTGCACAGCACCCAGATTAAGAACCTAGCCTTGGTTTATTTACTTCAAGAGAGTAGTTCAAATATGTTAAAGATGGCATAGTGACTAATAGAATAAACCTGGCCTCAAGCTTCTCCACTTCTCCTGAGATGTCAGAACAAAACTTAAATGTATGCATGATTCAATTTGGAAATAGGTTATATGCTTCAAATCTGAAGTGCAGGAAATCGTTACTGCAACACCAACCATTGATGATTTGAAAGCATTACAAGTGATCACTAATCATTTTTATTTTTATCATTTTTTATTCATTAAGTATAGGAATTGCTGGCAAGACCAGAATGTTTACAACAGGAGACCATTCAGCATATTAAACATATGCTGACTCGCAGAGTAACCCTATCAATCATATTCCCCCTCATATTCTTTCACAAACATTCTCGTCAGATGCTGCCTGACCCACCAGATGTTGCCTGGGGTAAACGGGACGAAAAAGATTGGGAACCCCTGCCCTAAGTGAAGGCAAGTAACACGGGGACAATCTGGTGGCAGTGGGGAAGGATAGCAAATGTGCATATGAGAGCAAAATCACTAACAGAAAATTATAACCTCAATATTTACTTAGCTGGTTCAGCTGAATTTCTGGCCACTGGCGACCTCCAGGACTGTGTTTCCACTTTGAAGGAAATTGCCCAAAATTCGGGAAATTCAGGTTGTCTTCGAGTAATTTTAGGGAAATGAAATAATTTTGGGAAATCTCCGCATCCGACCCGCAAAGGGGTCCAATCTGGTCCGCGGGATGATTTGGGGGGGAAAAGTATATTTACGACCATCCGTGCCTGCGCAGTTGGGGGAGGCCCGTCTACCTCTTCACAATTTAAAATGCCGTAGATGACACGGTAGAGATGCAAAATGATGCCGTCTCCCCGCACGTACACAGTGGGTCCGGTATCCGCACGTGCCCAATTGGGGCAGCAGTCGCACATGTGCAGTTGGGGGGTGGCTTAGAAAATTTCAGGAAATACCATCAAATTCCATTTTTATTTGAGGTGTGGAAGCACTGCTCCAGGATGCTGATGATGAGAGATTCCACAACAGTAATGCCCAAAACAATTTATTTTAGTTTAGTTTAGTTTACTAGTGTCATATGTACCAAGTTACAGTGAAGCTTTTGGTTGCATGCTACTCAAAGAAAAATAACCATACATGATTCCAATCAAGCCGTCTAGTGTACAGATAAAGGATAAATGGTACAACATTTATTGCAAGATAAAGTCAGATTGAGTCCAATTAAAGATAGTTCAAATGTTTACAATGAGGTAGATGGGAAGTCAGTGCTGCACACTAGCTGACGAGAGAACTGTTCTGTTGCCCAATTGTGTTTACAGCTGGAAGGAAACTGTCCCTACATATGGAGGTATCTATTTTCAAACTCCTGTACCTCGTGCCTAATGGGAGAAGGGAGAAATGACAATGACCAGGATGAGACTGGTCATTGTCATTTGATGAGACTGGTCCTTGATTTGCTGGTGGCCATTGCCTGGCGTTTGTGTGGTGCAACCATTACATGCCACTTACAGGCCAATGCCAAGTATTGCACACTCTTTGCTGCATGTAGGCATGGACTGTTTGGTTTTCTAAAGACATGGTCATGGATTGAACAATGTGCAATTAGCAAACATCCACACTTGACCTTGCCATTGAGGGGAAGTCAACCACGAAACCTTCCTAGTCATCCTACTACTTCTACTGTTCGCACCCTTGTATCCCTGACATGAGCTCATCTTCCCCAGCCAACATTGGGTCATTATGGACTCCACCCTTCCCGACGTCATCTGTTGCCAGCCCTGTTATGTTCTGGCCTTCTCTATTTTCCAGTCTGAACAAGGGTCCGACCCGAAACATCACTTATTCCTTTTCTCCAGAGATACTGCCTGACCCACAGAGTTACTCCAGCATTTTGTATCCATCTTCGGTGTACACCAGCATCTGCAGTTCCTTCCTACACAAAACCATGAAAGATGATCCAACCTGGTACAAAGTCTAAGAAAATCATGTTGCTCTGCCCTGTGGTTAATGGATTTGCAACAACCAAACTATCTTACAATCCATGCCTTTTATCACACTAAAGAAAAGTCTTGACCTGAAACATCGTCTGTCCATTTCCCTCCAAATATACTGCTCAGTCTGCTGAGGTCCTCCAGGACTGTGCGTTTTGCTCTTTTACCCTCTCGATACACATTGGACTGCAGTTCTGACAGGACTCCTCGAAGCTGGACTTGGTCAATAATTGCTTGACATTGAAAAGTAAAAATACTCGCCTCGGAAATTTGGACCGGAGAGAGGTCTAATCAAAGCCAAAAGTGGACACTGCTGTAAACAAGTGTTGTTTGATAATAATGACAACACCTCCTCCTCAGACTTTGATGATTGTAACTGATAACAGACTGATTGGTTGGTAACTAGCCAAATCTTTTTGGAGCTTTTTTTTCCCTCACAGCAAGAACATCCCATGGGATTTTATTTATGAAATAATCAGGCAGATTCCTGGGATTTGGAGTAACTTCTCTGGAAGTGTAGCGGGACAGATGCAAAACTTTGTTGGTACTTTCACTGGGTGTCATTTGGTCCCAATGCCTTTGGTGTATCTAGCACTCTGTTGTTTCATTCCAAAATAAGAAATAAAAATATTCGGCATTTGTATTTTATTTTACTGCAGACATGACCATTTCTGTAGGTAACACATTTTGCAATAAAATGTACCTATAGAGGCAAAGTGTAGGAAGAAACTGCAGATAATGGTTTACATCGAAGATAAGACATAAAATGCTGGAGTTACTCAGCAGGACAGGAGACATCTCTGGAGAGAAGGAATGGGTGCCATTTCGGGTAGAGACCCTTCTTCAGACTGAACAAGGGTCTCGACCTGAAACATCACCCAGACAGCATTTCTCCAGCATTTTGTTTACATCTCTCACAGACGTAAAGCTAGTTCATGTGCTAATTATCTTTATTTAAGGCTTCAAGTCATTAAAATGAAGACAAAATCAATCAACAAAAAAAACTAGTTAAAATTCTGCAGCAGCAAAATAGTGTAGATTTTATCTTTAAGTTCTGAAAAGGTCTGAGGAGAGATCCAGAAGGGCTAGTATTAAAACTTAAATTCTCCCAAGTACAGCATGGAAGAGATTTAATCAAATACTAAAGCAGAATAAAACCTAATAGGTTACAATATTGAAAGTTACAAAACTACAAATCATTCATATGCATCCCTTATTCAGCAAAAATAATACAGCAATCTAGCAAGTGGCAAACCAAAAGCATCAGTATGCTAGTCATGGTTTTCTTATCTACAACTTCTGTGTCTGCCGAGCATAAATTTTCATCCGTATTGATCTCCATGTCACTATAAAATGCCGACGTCAGAAGATCTTTAAGGGGGGTGAACCCTTCACAATTTTTTTTATTGAGCGGTGACATTGCCAAATAAGGGACAGAGTTGGTCGGATACAAAGGGTAGAAATATACCAGTCCAGCAGAGGTGAAGAATGAAATTTGTTCAAAACGATGGCATTTAAAGCATTTAGCACCCCTCCTAAATGGATACTGGCATTTCCACAATGCAAATAGTTCATGCGCTTCAGACAAATTTCCTCTGTCTCATTTATACCTGGGAGCACAACCTGCACAATGTCCACAGCCAGGGATGACAGATCATACTTCCACTAATTTTCAATGGTTAGATTTGTTAAAAAGGTGATTTTTTTAACCTTTCCTCCGATTTATTAGCAACCCAGAAATTTGAAATCATGGACACTTTTTGATGATGAATAAGGATTCATTGCTTGGAAGAAACATCAAGAGCAGGCCAGACAGTCCTCCAATTCCAACATTCTATCGATTGACACATTGCTTGTACATTAACTCATTTTCCATCCCTATCCTTAAATACTTCAATTCCCTTCTTACTACAAATGCTTAAATACACCAAGCAAACCTGTCCTCTGGGCCTCTGTCCACTGCAAAGACTCAGGGACCTTTGAGGAAAGGCATCTAATTTCTGAATGTCGAGACTGACACCTCCTACAAGGCAAAATCAGGATGCAGCTCAATTGTCAGCGAAGCATCACTCCCTGACGATCTCAACGCGTTTTATGCACGATTTGATAGGGAGAACACTGATGTGCCTTCCCGAGGCCCCATTCGCCGTGATGGTATTTCAGCAACAGTCACAGAGGCCGACGTCAGAAGATCTTTAAGGGGGGTGAACCCTCAGAAAGCGCCTGGACCTGATGGTATACCCGGTCGTGTTCTAAAAACCTGTACGGACCAACTGGCTGGAGTTTTTACAGACATTTTCAATCTCTCGCTTCCAGTGATGGAAATGGGGGGGGCGTTCCCCTAGTTTTCAATTTCCAGATTGGGTTTAATGAATACTGCAGAAAGATTCGAGCCGTTGTTAACTTGTTAACAGTAGTTATACAATGTATCATCAATACATCGATCCACATTCCTCAGTAAATGTAATTGTGTTTTAACACCGCGTTCCTTTGAATAAAATTCAAGGGAGAATTTCTTAAACTCACTGTTCGGGCTACCGGACCGCGAGCACGGGCTCAGGTAAAGTCACGTTATTTTATTTGCCTCCCTACCTTTGACATGGATCCTCCCCACTGGTTTCCAGACCCCCCCAAAGAGTAGGAATTAACAGTTCCCTTTCAGAATGGCAGATAGTGACTAGCTCTCTCCACCACTCTCGGTGCTCTCTCCCGCAGCTAGATTATATATTTTGGGAGGTATTTTGATGAGAAGGTAAATGCATAAAATAATCACATTTGCAAAAAAAAATCAGGGTTCAGATATACAAACCTCAAAAGCAAGGATATGCTATACATTTTCAAATGGGAAATAATGCTTAAGAAGCTAATAGAAAACTTATATAAATCATTGGTTGTGCCATAGTTAGAATATTGGGTTCAATTGTTCTGGAACAATATTTTCTTCAGCTAACAAAAATAATGAATAATTAGTCTGAGTTAGTCAATTAGTTAATGGTGCAGCAACGCTTGGCTAGCAGTCACTGTTGAATGGCATTCAATATACTAGTTAAGAGGGAGAAGGATGTCAGAAATAAAGGCTCTACATTTAAGAGAACTTTTGGAAAGCGAGGCAGAAGAGTAGACTATGCAGAACATTGACGAACAATGTGAAATGTTCCAAGATCTTCTGAAAGTAAGCATGCAAGAAACAGCAGGCAGTGAAGAAAACTAATGGCATGTTGGCCTTCATAATGATAGGATTTGAGTATAGGAGCAAAGAAGTCCTTCCGCAGTTGTCCAGGGCCCTGGTGAGACCACACCTGAAGTATTGTGTGCAGTTTTGGTCTCCTAATTTGAGGAAGGACATTCTTGCTATTAAGGGAGCGCAACGTAGGTTCACGAGGTTAATTTCCGGGATGGCAGAAATATCATATGATGAAAGAATGGAATGACTGGGCTTGTATCCACTGGGATTTAGAAGGATGAGAGGATATCTTATGGAAACATAAAATTATTAAGGGATTGGACACGCTAGATGGAGGAAACATGTTCCCGATGTTGGAGGAATCCAGAACCAAGGGCCACAGTTTAAGAATACGAGGTAGGACATGTGGAACTGAGATGAGGAAAAATCTTTTCACCCAGAGTGTTGTGAATTTGTGGAATTATCTGCCTCAGAAGGCAGTGGAGGCCGACTCATTGGATGCATTCAAAAGAGAGTTAGATAGAGCTCTTAGGGCTAGTGGAATCAAGGGATATGGGGAGAAGGCAGGAATAGGGTACTGATTGTGGATGATCAGCCATGATCACATTGAATGGCTCAAAGGGCCTACTCCTGCACCTATTTTCTATGTATCTATGAAACATGCTGGAATAACTCAACGGAACAGGCAGCATCTCTGGAGTGGTGGAATGGGAGATGTTTGGGGTCGGGACCCTTTTTCATACTGATGTCAGGATGAGTGGTACAGAGATAGAATGCAGACGGGGACAGTAAGACTGGTGAGAGAACTGGGAAGGGGGAGGGGATGGAGAGAGAGTGAAAGCAAGGGCTGTTTGAAGTTAGAGAAGTCAATGTTCATACCACTGGGGTGTAAGCTACCCAAGCGAAATATGAGGTGCTGTTCCTCCAATTTGCGCTGGACCTCACTTTGACAATGGAGGAGGCCCAGGACAGAAAGGTCAGATTGGGAATGGGAGGGGAATGGTGTGAATTCACAGCTTTATCCTGCGCTACTTAATACAAGGGCGAGCGAACGAGGGGGACAGACGGACGATAGCAACGATCATAGAGTGGAATAAATGACATTCGGGTCGAGACCCTTCTTCACACTGAGTCAGGGGAAAGGGGAACAAGAGATATCGACGGTACTAAGGACAAATGAATGGAAGATATGCCTATATCTCCCGTTTCCCTTTCTCTTGACTGTCAGTCTGAAGGGTCTCGACCTGAAATGTCATCTATTCCACTCTATGATCGTTGCTTATGTCTGTCTGAGAGAGAGAGCTGCAAGAAAGCAGCTATGACATATAATACACAATAAACTATATTATAAATACACAAAAACAAGTTATGCATTCTTGTACTCTTACATGGGTATGACCACACATAAACCTCCCCCCCCCCCTTCCTTCCCAACCTCACGAACCTTAGAGTACCCCTAGTTCCTAAAACCCATTTCCATCACTGCTTGCTTCTGAGGTCTGTCCGTATTGGTGGAAACGTGTCAGCCTCGATAACAATCAGCACGGGAGAACCTCAAGGCTGCGTGCTCATCCCCCGGCTTTACTCACTCTGTACTCATGTCTGCTTAGCCGGACATAGTGCGAACTCCATCATCAAATTCACCGACGACACCACTGTTGTGGGACGAATCACTGATGGTGACAGGTCAGAGTATAGAAGTGAGATCGACCGATTGACCAAATGGTGCCAGCACAACAACCTGGCCCTCAACACCAGCAAAATCAAGGAACTGATTGTGGACTTTATAATGGGTAGGATAGGGACCCACAATCCTGTTTATATCAAAGGGACGATGGTGGAAAGGGTCAAGAACTTCAAGCTCCTGGGCGTGCATATTTCCAAAGATCTTTCCTGGTCCCAGCACACTGATGCAATTATAAATAAAGCACATCAGTGCCTCTACTTCCTGAGAAGATTACGGAGAGTGGGTATGTCAAAGAGGACACTCTCGAACTTCTACAGGTACACAGTAGAGAGCCTGCTGACTGGTTACATCGTGGCTTGGTTCAGCTACTTGAGCGTCCAAGAATGGAAAGGAATGCAGAAAGTTATGACCACTGCCCAGTCCATCATCAGCTCCGACCTCCCCATCATCGAAGGGATCTATCGCAGTCGCTGCCTCAAAAAGGCTGCCAACATCATCAAGGACCCACACCATCCTGGCCACACGCTCATCTCTCCGCTGCCATCAGGTAGAAGGTACAGGAGCCTAAAATCTGGTACAGCTAGGTTCAGGAACAGCTTCTTCCCCACAGCCATCAGGCTATTAAACTCACCATCAAACAAACTCTGAACTATAACAGCCTATTGCACTTTATCTGTTTATTTATGTGTATATATATGGTCTATGCTATATAGACACACCAAACTGTTCTGGATTTATGTTTACAATACTCTGTTGTGCTGCAGCAAGCAAGAATTTAATTCTCCTATATGGGACACATGACAATAAACTCTCTTGACTTGACTTGATTTATGCAGAACGCAGATCACATAAGGATGGCAGATTCCTTCCCCAAAATGAAAGTGCTGAACCAGTCTTTCACAATACAAATTTTAATAGAAAATGCAGACACTGAAAAGAATCTGAACTAAAACAGGAAGTACTGAAATATTAACTTTCTCTTACCAAAATTGCTCTCGAAATTGTTATTATCAGCTGGTATTTTCAGTCACCATCACTGATGTTGATGTGGTTTCCAAACACATTAGCTACAATTTCCCAAGGCAAACCAGGGGATTTGAACTCAATTCCTGATCTTTACAAAAGGCTATTGATTCTGTAACGTTATTAAGTACAAATTGCAACAGCATTTCACAGCAACCATGGTCCCTCCATTTTCACATTTCCAGTATGTAATTATGAACATTCTTAATAGTAGGACAAATAAATAATTTGACAAAATGGTATCTTAAACCACTTAAAGACCAAAACCACATTATGAACAATTGATGTTCAACAGCACCAAGAACATTCAGGGATATTGGTGTATTGATGGAAGTGTTCTGATGCAAGGTTGTCAATTTAAAACATTACTTCTCTCCCTACTGACATTGTGTAATCTGTTGGGTATTTCCCACATTGTTTTATGCAAGATTTTATTTTTAGATTATTACTTCTATTACTTTTCCAAGAATGCAGCCTTTTTAAGTTCTGCTGCTCTCCCCGATGGTTGATGAAAACCCCTTAGAAATCTCTGAATAAATGTTTTCCCCAATATCCTGGCCAATAATCATTCCTCCACATCATCAACATTGATCATTTATTTCTGCGCTTTTCATAAGAATCATGTTGTACGCATACCGAACAATGCCAACACTTCAAAAGTGATCTGCATTTGTTTAGATTCCATGGCACCTTCTGATCAGAACATTTGAGATTCTTAGAAATTTGCATTTATGGAATGCTTTAAATCCATCTAGGGTACCCAAGACAGAATTCGTAACCAACTGCTTTTTGAAATATTATTGGTTTTTACTTGCCTTGTAATATGCAAACAACCTGCCCAAGCACATAATTGGAAAAAAAAAAGGAAAATGTATTTATGGAACAGGAATGACAGTGAAGGCCAGCATTTATCAGCGGTCTTTAATTGCCTGAGAGGATGCAGGCAAGCTTCCTTCTTGAACGACTGCACACCTTCTGAAGGTACTTTGATATCAGTCCATGGTTACTTAGAGCAAATTGCATTGCCAGTCATCATTAATTAATAGGCCTATCAGTAAGGAGTTGAGCAAAATGAAGGGAAAGGTTGTGAGGTCAGAAGTGGTATATCCATATTGTTAAATTTATGATGACATATTGATAAATTAAAAAAATAATTTGGTACTTCAAATTTTTGACAACAAACTACCAACGCTAGAAGACTAACGCCATAAATCTGGAGGTCAATAGGACTGATACAAATTACACATACCAAAGAGGAAACAAAATAAACAGTTTAGAAACATAGAGAATGGGTGCAGGAGTAGGCCATTCGGCCCTTCGAGTCATATGATCATGGTAGATCATTCAAAATCTGTACTCCGTTCCTGCTTTTTCCCCATATCCCTTGATTCCGTTAGCCCTAAGAGCTAAATCTAACTCTCTTGAAAACATCTAGTGAATTGGCCTCCACTGCCATCTGTGGCAGAGAATTCCACAGGTTCACAGCTCTCTGGGTGAAAATGTTTTTCCTCATCTCAGTCCTAAATGACCTACCCCTTATTCTTAAACTGTGATCCCTGGTTCTGGACTTCCCCAACATCAGGAACATTTTTCCTTCATCTAGCCTGTCCAATCCCTTGAAGTTGATGTTTCTATTAGATTCCCTCTCATCCTTCTAAATTCCAGTGAATACAAGCCCAGATGACATAGAAAGATAGAAATTAGGTGCAGGAGTAGGCCATTCGGCCCTTCGACCCATTCTTTCATCATATGTCAGTGTTCAAGTGCAATAACTGCAATATGTTCTTCCATCCTTCCTTCCCCCCCCCCCCCCCCCCCCAATCACAACCTACTTGCAAACAGCATAACGCTAGCAAGATAAAATCACTGCAACTTTGCAGAACAGTTCAGTGTTTAAATCTTACTATTTGAAGATTCAAATATTTGTTTACATTTGTATTAACAGGCAGATCTCACGGGTTTGAATTCACATCCAGTGCAAGTTCGACCGGCTGCAAAGCTATGAAGTTGCTGATTGATCATTGACAAAGTGCAAAGTACATTGTATTTCCGATGATGTCAATGTCCAAACTACAACTACACAATACATTTTTTAACTAATGGCATCCCACAGTACCGTAGACCACTGGTAAAATGTATTAAACATTTTAAACTTCCCAATGAGACAAATTTGGATAAATAATTGATTGTTGTATTAATCTAGAAGGAGAGTAGAATAATTTCTTGCAAGCTCAAACACTAAGCTATTTCTGCAGTGCTTGCTGATGTTCCAAACCACAATTTACCTCCCATTTTGTATGGGGAGGGGCTAATATTGGAAGGCTCTATACTCTGATAAAAATTTAAGTAAATAAAAACTAATGTGTCTAATAATAAAATTATATAATCGAGAAACAAGTTTCAACATTTTTGGAATGATGGAAAACCAAATCAGAAAAGTCCAGAAGCTAAACACACTAAATGCCCATAAACCACAAGTGCAAAGCTTAAAAGCTGCAGAGTGATAGAACCAATGTATAATCAACTGCTGCTAAAAAAAAATTAAGCGCAAACAACTGCAGGTGCTGGAAACTTGAAACCACCAAATGCTGGGTATATTCAGTAACTTCCGAGAAAGTGAAAAGAGAAAAGTTAGCACATCAGATCGACATCACTTCACTTGAACAACTTTTCAGGTCAAGTGAGGTTAACAACCAGAAATGTTAACATATACTGTCTAACATGCTGAATACTAACGATATTTTCTATTTTAGCTTTAAAAAACTTCTTAAAACAAATTTTATATCGCCAAATGGCTTATAGATCTATTATTGTCTTTGCAAATGAATTCAGTACTCAGTTCAAAGTTTTCATTTAAAAAAATCAGTATATTGAACATGTATCGTATATAAGAAACATTTTGAGTATATTTTCAAGCATCCTATTGTTAGCCACTTGCATTTGCTTGATTTCAACAAAACTATAGCAAATAGTTTTGCCTGTATTCTTAATGGCTAGTATTATTTTTTTCCAATCTCAAACATGAACTTCACCCAGCTGAACAGAAATTTGCAACATGAGAAGTACAGTGCCCCATAAGATGCACATTTCTAATTGCTCTCACGTTGTTAATGTTCAACTGGGCCGACAGTAAGAATAAGTACTGCAATCAGTTGAAGCAAACTTGGGCTGGGGGAAAGAATAAACATCTGGACTGCTACCCAATGGCCTGTTGGAGAAGACATCTGTAGGCTTGAACAAAAGCATCCAAGTTGATACAATGCCACATTTTTAATGCGTGCCCTGCTCAGTGCGCTATACATGGTGAGCATGCCCATCACAATTGCTCCTTATAGGAACTGCCTATGTGAAATGTGGTTATTGTATTTCCCTACAACATACAACTAATTTGTGTTGAACTTAAATCGTTCACAAGTTCTGAAATGTGACATGAATACAACTTTAGAAAAATAACCACAGCAATGGCCACAATTGTGTTATCTTCTACTGTCAGTTTATACACAGGTCACAAAATGAGTGCTTTAAACAGCCACAAACAACCGTGCAAATACATCCTCGCAAAATGAGGAAGATCCAAGGTGCTGGACGAAGGGCCATCAAATTAACCAAAGGCTCTTTAAAAAGACGTTTCAATTATCCCATGCAGATAAAAGTTGTGTTAACTGCACATGTAAACTGGATCTTAAAAGCTAAATGCGTTCAAATGTAAAATAGGGAAGAGCAAAAGAGTCACAGATCATACAGCGTATTTATGCCTGATAAAGAGAAAAACCATTAATACAAATACTCTACTAACCATATATGGTAGTTTCAACCAACCGTCAAATATTAGCTTGGCTCCACAACTGAACTGGCCACATTTTGCTTGGTATAATTGATAATAGACATTAACCTACCATAAGCAATGTTTGTTAATGACGTATTGCATCCTTTCTCTGATCCCACATATTGTGTTTAGTGATACAGTGTGGAAACAGGCCCTTCGGCCCACCAAGTTCACACCGACCAGCTATCCCCGCACACTAACACTATCTGCCACACACTAGGAATAATTTTACATTTATACCAAGCCAATTAACCTCCAAACCTGTACATCTTTGGAGTGTGGGGGAAAACCGAAGATCTCGGAGAAAACCCACGCCGGTCACGAGGAGAAAGTATAAACTCCGTACAGACAAGCACCCGTAGTCAGGATTGAACCCGGGTCTCTGGCGCTGTAAGGCAGGAAATCTACTACTTATATTTAAGTCAATTTACAAAGATACCCTCCAGCTCCAAAAATCACCCCTGAATGCCACAGCAGCCAATAAAGTGAGTCTAGGTTGCAAACCACTGTAGCAAGATGAATGGATGACATGCCACAGGGCAAAAGTAGATTCAGTGCATTACAAAGGCCTTAAACAGACACTACAAATCCCTGGAAAAAAACATTTCCATAATAACAGGAATACCTAGAGAAAGCCCATTAATGCTTAAGATACACAAGTTTCATGCTAAAATCCTTATTTTATTATAACCTCTTGGCACTGGAACAAATACATTTCAAATGGGATTATTTTCCGTGGTAAGGGATGGATACGACATCAGTCATGCAATTATTACGCGTATAATATCATAGCTGAAAATAAATAAGCTCGCTTTTTTGTTCAGGATAAAAATTGTCTTTTATTTAGCTAACATTTGAACACAACATTAATTAACTGCAGCATTTATAGCTGAACTCAAAGACATAAATATATGAAAAATGTTCCATTAGTATTTCCTCCAGTTTTGTTCTAAATTCCATGAATTTCAAAAAACCAACAATTTTATTTTGCTGGACTACATACTAATGCTAGAATATACTAGACCAGAAAATTAGAATATCCAAGTAAGACATGAAATGTCAAAATACCGTACCCTCGCCACTGCTGTAAATATAAAATTCTGTATATGAAAATGAAAATGAAAAGGCTAATGCTCAGACAAGAGTTTCACAAAGATCAAGTTCTAATAGTGTTAAGCATCAATATTATTTTAATATTATTCTTATAATGAAGAGCAGCAGTTTCCATTTGTCTCACTTTACATGCAATAGTTTGGTGCTAGAGCTTAACAGCCGCGTACACTTATCTCCCATTGATTGAATTGCAGTACGTAATCTCAGCACCATTTAAGAGAAGGCTTTTTAATCTACAGTCCTAATATTGACATCAGTTTGCACACACTTAAAAAGGCTTACGAATGCACCAGTGATTCTCACTGTATTTTCAAAATATACATGCAGGAACATCATTTCAACCCACCTTACATCCAAACATCAATGATATAGTATTGTTGGTACACGCCACCTTACAGTGACACAGCATTGGAGAGAAACAATCCAAGTTTTTGATGCTAGGAGACATGTTAATTCCAGGCTAATAAATGATAAATTACAGAAGGACTGAACGGCTCAGCAAGCAACGGCTTAGAGCCTCTCAGCATCTCCACTTCTCTGGCATCTTCACTTTTGAAAGCTCCTTGGCGGACTTGCATTCCTTATAATACTTTTATTTTCTCTACCCGCTCCTCTCATATCCCCCCTCCCCTCCCCATAAAACAACTCTTGTTCACCTTTCGACGTAGATTCACAGTATTTAAAATTTCACAGTAAACCTGCCATCATTTGGCCGTCCTCATTCCCAAGGAACACATTCCTGCCAAGGAATAATTTCTCCAAGGCCAAGGGTGTCCGAGGGGGGCTGAATGTCAGTCAGATGAGCTGAACACACTGCAGCAGCTCCACCTGCTGCAGTGCAACTAATGCCATCTCCTCCATAGGATAAGCAGGAAATACAGCAAAGACACAAAAGCATGGTATGCTGGTTTGCACAAGAGGAGGGGGGAGGGGTAGCTTGTTGCAGTGAGAAACTCATTACATGCCCCGACAGATATGAACCCGACAGCATCCCTGCAAGGTACTTTCATGTTGGGATCACTGGAGCTGCAAGAATCTGGTGAAACCACATAATCACAACTAAGAAGGCAAAGCAATTTTATTGATTGTGTAAAACCCACAGAATAGATTAAATGAAATGACTGACAATCAGATTTTTGCTTTTTTTTGTGAAAATCATCTAAAATATTTTAGCGGAGCCATAAATTAGGTTGGTAATTTAACAGCGTCACTACCTAACCCCACAAATAAGAGCTGTTTATATTCATCTGACTTTAAAGAATGATACTGGAAAATCATGTGCAGCAATGTGATTAACAGTGGGGGTTGTACAGCACAGCTTTTAAACCTAAGGGGTCCTATTATTATGAGCACTCTGCTGTGACAGAACAAGCCTGATCAAACCCTTGGGTAATTTTTCCAGTCGTCTTTATGCCATCCTCAAACCTGTCTCATCGCTACCATCCCAGAACTGACCAATCAAATCACATCGCCTTGTGTCGGACAACGCAAGCCAGCACACGTGACCTGTCGCACACATCATTTTCCCATGGCTGAACAGATTACACAAGCAATGATCTGACAAGCAAGCAGAGAGAGGGTGGTTATTACATTTAGTCTGGCATGGTTATTTTTAAACTTTAATATATTCTTTAAAAGTGCACCATCATAACTAAATCCTTTTAGGATGCATATTACTGAATCAACCGACGCTTTGACAAATACGTTCAGGCCAATTTTTCCATAGCAATTGCTAGTCCAGCAGAATATTAATAGAGAAAGGGCAATGTGGGGGTAGGAAAGTGAAACGGCCTTCTGAGTAAACCAGTCCTATTTAAGAAGTTCTGAAGAAGGGTCTCGACCCAAAACGTCCCCCATTCCTTCTATCCAGCGATGCTGCCTGTCCACTAATTTACTCCAGCATTTTGTGTCTATCTGTCTATATTTAAGAAGTTTATTGGACACAAACCTTATAACAGGTGGGTTCAAAAGATGCTGATCAGCTAAATGTATTGATTCATCCGAATTAATCCCACCCATTGCACTTCACCTTCACCACCACTAAGAGCCTGGAGGCGAGAAAGACCAGGACAAATCAAGGTCAGCAACAAATAACTCAGATAGCGCTTCCCGGAGCCATTGAATGGGTTCGGCTTTTGGGTTGGGGTTGGCGCTCCCTTGAGCCAATCAATCCTTACCACGTGGGGTGGGGTGGGGGTGGGGGAGGGTGCAATCAACGCTTCCCGGAGTCAACGAATGAACTCGACTTTTGGGTCGGCGTCCTCTTGTGCCAATCATTCCTTCCCATGTGTGTGGGGGGTGGGGCAAAAATCTCACTCTCTCCTTACTCCCCTTGAAGCTGCTGATCCCGTTCTCTCTCTTGTCACCTCTCCCTCCCTCTCCTTTTCCCTCCCCTCAGTCACTCCCTCCTTCACCTCTCCCCTTTTGCACTCTCCCATTAAATACAATGTTTAAATAACATTTCTTCTCCTCCCATCCCCCACTCTGTCCAACTCTCATAGTTTCTGTATTGCAGCAATGATCACATTGTAATGTCATTTTCGGTTTTCGGAATCTTCACGGCAGCTTGTGTAAATGCGATCCTATTGTGTTTGGACGACTGTGAGAAGCCATTGTGACATCATCACTGGAAGCTGCTAGAAAAGTCTCACTCTAACAGGCAGTTATTATTTTCAAACTTTAAATATCAATAACTTGTGAAATATAACATCAAATAGAAAGAAACTTGATACTAATGACCACGGGAGAAAGTTAAGTAAGATGCTGCAAAAAGTTTTGCGCTATTGTGTACCGTTTTGGCGTAGTTCCTTGATCTCACAGACAGACAGACAAACAAGGCGAGACGTTTAGTATATAGATGAGGTGCTGTTTTTACAATTTGCATGTGGCCTCACTCAAGCAATGAAAGAGGCCCAGAATAGAAAGGTCAGTATAGGAATGGGAAGGAGAGCTGAAATGGTTAGCAACCAGGAGATCCCATAGGCCTCGGCGAACCAAGCGCACGTGTTCAGCGAAACGATCGCCAAGTCTAGGTTTGGTCTTGCCCACATTGGGTACACCAAGTGCAGTAGATGAGATTAGAGGAGGTGCATGTGAACCTCTTTCTCATATGAAAGGACTGTCAGGGTCCATGGATGGAGTCTAGGGAGGAGGTACAAGGACAGGTTTTGCATCTCCTGCAGTTGCAGGGAAACGTACCTGGAGAGGCAGTGGTTTGTGTGGGAAGGAATGAGTGAACCAGGGAGTTGCAGAAGAAGCAGTGGAGATGGGAACATGATTAGTCGTGGGATCACTGAGGAAATTACGGAAATGTTGGAGGATCATGTGTTGGACGTGGAAGTTGGTGGGGAAAAAGGTGAGAACTAGGGAAACTCTGTCCTTGCTGCATCTGGTGGGAGGTGGAGCGGGAACAGAATTACGGGACACAGGAGACATATGTGAGGGCCCCCAACTATGACAGAAAGGGGGAGTCCACGTTCCCTGGAGGACAAGGACATCTCAGATGTCCTAGTAAAGAAAACCTCATCTTGTGAGTAGATGTGCCGGAGACAAGAGGAATTGAGAGTAGGGAATAGCATTGTTGCAAAAGGCCAAGTGGGAATAAGTTTGGTCCAGATAACTGTGCGAGTCAGTAGTTTTGTAATAGATGTCAGTCGATAGTCTGTGTCCTGAGATGGAGACAGCAAGATCAAGGGGAGTGAGGTTTCCGAAATAGTCCAGATGAATTTAAGGGCAGGGTGGAAGTTAGTGACGTTAAAAAAAAAGTCCACAAGTTCTGCATGGGTGCAGGAGGAAGCCCCGATGTAGTTGATGATGTGGAGAAAGAGTTGCGGGATAGGGCCAGTTAATGCCTGGAATAAGATCTGTTCGACTTACCCAGCAAAAGGGCAGGCATAGCTGGGACCAATGCAAGTGCCCATGGCTACACCATGGAGGTCAAAGAAAAAGTTGTTGAGGGCAAGGACAAGTTTCAAACGGAAAGTTATTAAAGAGTTGAACGGCACCCGAGGTGTCTTGGATGTAGGTGGGAAAGAATTGGACAAAGGAGGATAGGATCGATGTATGTGGCGATTAGTTCAGTGTGGCAGGGACAAGCAGAAAGAATGGATCTGCCAGGGTAGTTCTGTTTTGTGGATTTTCAGGAGAAGGTAGAAGTGGTCCATATGGGAGCTCCCTCCATAGGCACTTTCCCCTGCAACAACAGGAGATGTGACACCTGTCCCTGCACCTCTCTCATTTCCATCCAGGAACCACAACAGCCCTTTCAGGTGGGACAGAGGTTCACATACACCGCGTCGAGCCTCATCTACAGCATTTGGTGCTCCTGATGTGACATTCTTTACACCGGCAAGAATGTAAAGAATTAACTAATAAATGAAAGGATAAAGAAAGAACTTTACATCGCCCCCCCACTCTATATTTAAGCATTCGCCCCCCAGATTCAATCAGTCCAAAGGGTCCTGACTCAAAACTTTGTCTGCCCATTACCTTCACATTTGCTGCCCAACCTGACGAGTTCCTCCACTGCTGTACACTTTGCCCAAAATACCAACATCTGCAGTTTCTTGAGTCTCTAATGTGTAGATGCAAATGGCCCTTAGGTGTACTCGGATCCAAATGTGCAAAAACACTTTATGCTGTTCTGCAGATGTGAATGGCACTTTTGGTTCAGTTGAAGTTGCCTGGTTTAGCCACTATTGATTGGAATTATATGAAATTATTTAATATCTCAAATGCATCATGGCCTTCATTCCTACAGATCAAATTTCATCCTGCAAGAAGTATATTGCAAGAACAGCTTCTTCCCTACAGCCACCAGGCTATTAAACACTACAACCTTCAATAAGCTCTGAACTACAGAGACTTGGGGGACACTCGTTTTGTCTTTTCGCATTATTATTGTTTGTTTGTTTTTTGCGTGTGTGCATGCGTACGTTTAATCATACTAAACTTTTTTTTCTCGTTTATTATATTGTTTACAGTGTACTATGTTTACATATTCGTTGTGCTGCTGCAATTAAAAATGTCATTATTCTATCTGAGACATATGACAACACAACACTCTTTACTGTTGACCGATTCAGAGTTTGACCAGAATTCTACTTGGGTAATAAATTGTTTCCTCTGCAACACAACAGGCGGTCCAGTTTTCTGCCACATTTCAAACATGCATTGTTTGGTTAACTGGCTACTATATATTGTCCCACAGGAAGATAATGGGAATGTGAGAGAGAATGTGACAAAGAAATGAGGGAAATTGTAGGTGGTGTTCTGAGAAGCTGCATTAACTGGACAGGTCAAATAACCTCCTTCCTTAATTCAAGGCCATGGTAGCTTAAGGTTATTTGCAGAAGGGAGATACCAGGAAAAAAATATAAAAGGACAGCTTTTAAAACGGAGACACCAGCTAACAGAACTAGCATAGATGAATAAAACTTAATAAGGGTTCAGTAGTCTGCTACCACCATTATCTATTGTAACAAGTGATGGCTCCCACTGATTGTCGCCGGAAGCTTCCGTCCTTCTCAGGGCGTACGATGACAGCAATGTCAACACTTGAAACTAATGACACGAAACAAGAAGGTTTGATGTGAATTTTAGAAGGAGCAATATAGTTTATTTTATTGTCACGTGCATCAAGGTACAGTGAAAAGATTTTGTGCAATAAAGGACAAGGACTACCAGCCAAGAATGGGATCAGGTTGGTTCTTTACAGACTCAGTTTGTGAGAGGTTCTGAAAAAGATTACAGGTGCTCTGTAAAAAAAGGTTTCAATGTAAAGGAGTAGCAGAGAATTTGGTTGATGGAAATCTGGTGACGAAACGGGGAATAGTCCCAAGGAGGTTTTCAGCAGCTGCAACAACTAGTCTGAAGTCTAACTCCAAGTCTGAAGAAGGGTCTCGACCCAAAACATCATCCATTCCTATCCAGAGATGCTGTCTGTCCTGCTGATTTACTCAAGTATTTTGTGTCTATCTTCAGTTTAAACTAGCATCTGCAGTTCCTTCCTATAACATACTGAAAGTGGTATTGTAATCCTGTAATTGCATTTTGTGCTTTGACATTTTAAACAATACTATTTAGCTTGGGGCTGGTTAGTAAGAGTGAGAACAAAAAGTGAGGTATTTGCTAGTACAAACATCTGGAAAACTGCCAGTGACCAATACATTTTCCTTAAGTTTCAAACAGAATCAAATTATTGGTTCCAATGGAAATTGAATATTTGTATTTGTTTATAATACTCAAATATAATGCTCTTGATATAAACAATGTTCATAATATTCACCACATAAGTATTTGATGCAGTAAACTGGAGCTAGATTAAAAAAACTAGACCAGTTACTAGACCAAATACTCTTGCATTCCATGCAAATGTTAAACAGCAGCAACTTGACATCTACTCAAAGCAGTCACAAGAAATTAATGTGTCTACATGCAAAGCACCATTTTGACACAAATTGGCGCAGTGAATTGGGACGCTAATAGACTGTATACCATGATAGGTCATACAGTGTGGAAACAGGCCCTTCGACCCAACTTGCCCACACCAGCCAACATATCCCAACTACACTCGTCCCACCTGCCTGCATTTGGTCCATATCCCTCCAAACCTGCATGTACCTGTCCAACTGTTTCTTAAATATTGGGATAGTCCCAGCCTCAACTACCTCCATACACCCACCACCGTGTGTGAAATTAACTCCCATCAGCAAGCCAGAGCAGTGAAGCTCTGTCCTAATGGTCAGCAGATAAATACATTGACAGCCAGCAAAGGACCACAGCCAAAGGCCTGCTTTGAGGGGTCCTGTTCAAGGAACAAAGACAGCATTGGCACCACTCAAGGCAGGAGATCAATCTTCGCAAAGAGCAGAGAACGCTAGAGACTGGGAGTCCGACGATACATGACCAGCCCCAAGCGCAAGAGGGTTGGGACTTGGATAGGTAGGGTTTGCCTAAATGGTTCTAATTTTCATGGAGCTGCTTCAATAACAGATTAATGAAGGCATTTGGATAAAAACGTCACGATATGTCAAGTGCTGATCATTACTGACAATTGAAATCAAAAAAGGCTGGGAATGGCCAACAGACAACCATGGGAGCATCAGTACACACAGTCACTGAAGATGTCATATCAGCCTGCCTAAGAGTAAACCCTTGGAAAGCATCCCAGTTACCAAGATGGAATCCCTGGCCCTGTCCAGAGAACACGAGTGGACCAGTTGCCAGGATTATTCGTGGACATTTTGAACTTCTTCCTACTCCATGAGGTTCACACCGGTTTCGAGAGGACCATATGGTGCCAACCAAAAGCAAGGTAGCTTGCCTTAATAACTGCCATCCAGTAGCCCTGACGTCTTGTCATCATGAACTGCTTCAAGAAGCTGGACACAAACGTAATAGGTGCGATCTCGAACAATGATAAGACGGAGTATAAGAAAGATAGAAAGCTTCACAGTGGGGTGTCAAGACGAAAAACCTCACCCTCAATTACTTCGAGGAACGTGGAGGAATACATGCCGCAGTCTGTATCGATGGTGGTGGAGTAGAGATGGTTAAGAGCTTTCATTTCCTAGATCTATTAACTGAACTGCAAGTTCAAATATCACCAATAATTTGTCCTGCTCCAACAACATTGGCACTACAGCCAGGAAAGAACACAGAGATGACACAGGAAATCCAGCATTTCTCCAATGTCATACCAATTGAAAGCACCCATCAAGATGCATCACACCTTGGTAACTGTTCTGCCCAAGACCGCAAGAAATGTACAGTGTTGTGGCGGTCGAAGTCCATCCTGCAAGGTAGCAGATGCTATGGTAGGAATATTCGCAGATGGCGAGGGGGTACAAACAATGAATTGTCCAAATTAAAGTAACTCCATAGCCCCCTTCTTTCCCTCCTCACAGTGCAGACATTTCTCCCACCACCCAAGTCACCATTCCCTTCCCCTCTTCCTCACTCCATTTCCCTTCCCACTTTCCCTTGGCTCAAAGTCTTAATCACTATAACTGTGATGCTGCTCGAATTCATCAGCATTTTCAGTTTCCAGTAGTCGGTTTCTTGACAAGGCACAGATCCAATCAAATTAGCTGAACACTAGATTCTATGATGAGTAGAGAGACATTATTCATTCCTCACCTGTTGTGCTGATAAAAGGAACAGCAGATGCTTGTTTATATCAAAGATAGACACAAATGCTAGAATGGCTGAACGGGTCAAGCAGCATCTTTGGAGAAAATGAATAGGTGACGTTTTGCGTCAGGACTGTCGAAGGGTCCTAACCCAAAACGTCCATTTTCTCCAAAGATGTTTCCTGAACTGCAGCATTTTGTCTATCTGCTGTCTTTCGGGTATCTCAGTAGTCAGCATGTAGGCCACATGCAGAAAATGCTACATTTCCTAGCTGAAATAATGATAAATTCTTCAGTCTTGAATTCTGCACCCATGAGAATGGGGATTTCATTAAGCCATTCCTCAAAGTTGTGTAATTTCCAACAACTATTCAAAACATCATCTGCCAGGGTTGTAAAGCTTTGATCTAATGCCTGGGTGTCAGAATCATTTAGTTCCTTCGTTAGCATGCTCTTGCAATTTAACATTTATGCATTTTAAAATCAGTTGGGCATTTCTGTTAACAACCTTAGTACCTGTATATGGTTATTTTACATTCATTGAATTAGGTTTGGGATCTTGGGTTGACAGTTGATGTACTGTGAAGGATAAGCAAACTCATGAAATAGAGAGGCAGTTAAGACAAAGATATATGACATGAGATTCGCAACAAAGGAAACACGCATTCTGACAGTTTTAGGAAGTCACATGCATCCATACTCTCACAAATAGCCTTAACATTAGATACTTCTAATTTACGTGGAATCAATGCAAGAATTAGTAATGGAAATGTCAAACAGTTTATAATGGACTAGACCAAGTGGGACCCATTGGACCTCGTTCCCTCAACGCAATTTTCCACCACGCACTCATAGCCCCCAACTGCGCAGGTGCAGCTGACGTTTTTAAAAGTTTAAAATGGCAATAACTGGTCAAATATTAGATCAATGTTAAAGCATCTCACTATCCCTCTTCAATCCCCTATTCCTCTCCATTATCCTCCCCCTCCCCACCCTCCCCACCCTCCTCTGGATGTCAACCCTCCTCTGCTTCCTCCACTCACCCCCTCCCTTTTCTCTCTTACCCCTCCTCCATTATCTCGCCATTCCTCTTCCTACCCCTATCCTCCATTCCCTCATCCCACAGGCACTCCCCCCCCCTCCTCTATACCTTGCCTCTTCTTTCCACTCTCTTCCTCCCCTCCCCCATTCTCCTTTACCCCACCTCCGTCCATAACCCCTCCCCCCTCCCTCCTCTATCTCCCTGCTCCCCCACACCTCACCCCCATCCCACTAACCTCCCCCACTGCCCTACTCTCCCTCTATCCCCCACTCCCTACCTCCTCCCCCTCCCCACTCTCCCTCCTCACCTTCCCCATTTCCCTCCCTCTCCTCTCCTTCCCCCCCCCCTCCTCTCCTGCCCCCCCCCCGCTCCCCTCCCTACCCCCCTCATCTTCCTCTATCTCCCTGTTTCCCCACTCCTCATCCCCATCCCACTCCCTCACCTCCCCCACTGCCCAACTCTCCCTCTATCTCCCCCACTACTCCCCTCCCCCAATCCCACCTACTCACAATGAAAATCATAATTTTTCTTTAAAATAACTGAAACACAATGTTAACTGTTAATGAATACTGAAGAATTTGATATTTTATGTAAATGAGGTTCGGGATTCCATTGTGACATCATTGTGAATGAAAACGGTAGAATTTGATTTAAACTTTTTTTTTTAATCGCAATTTTTTTATGTAAATGAGGTTCGGGATACCATTGTGACATCATTGTAACGTGGCTGACGGGCAGGGCAAGTGTAAAAGTGGTTTGAAAAGTGTTTTTTGCAAGGTTAAAAATGTCAATAACTTGTAAAATATAACATCAATCCGAACAAAATGTTTCATTTACATCCCAGGGCAATGGCGAGTATCGTGTACCATTTTGGTCGGGTTTTCGGGTATTACATCCACGTACACATACAAACAAACAAGATGAGAGTTTTATATAGATACTCACGAGATTGAACAGCATGGGGCGTAACTAGAACAAGAGACAACTAGAAAGAATTAACAGAACTGGAGGTTGGAAGAGAGAGCATGAGGATGTTCAACTACGAAAAATCGGAGAAATGAAAGCCAAAATATTTTAGCAAAGCCAAACATCAAAAATTATCAGGCCGCTGGACATGGCCACCAAATTTTAAACTTATTGGCTTTTTATAAAGTTGAGGTTGGGAGATCAACCAGCAAAGTGAGCCTTTGTATTTTGGGGAAAAAAAACCAGGGCAGAACCTTCACTATGAATTGTAGGACCCTGGAGAGAGTTGGAGAGCAAACATTTTCTAATCTCTTACCTCTACAGAGATGCGATTTATTTCCCGTATCGTATCTCCGTCCGCACTGCGACCCAACATCGAGGAGTTGGCTGCCTTTGCTGGAGACCGACATTTGAGAGCTCCACCGTGGGGAGCCTACGTGACTTTAATATCGCGGGGCATGCGATCCCTTTGCCAACAGTGGGTGCTTGTGGACTTCACGGAGGTTGCGGACCCCGGGAGAATAAAGAGAGAAAAAAAAATTGGACTTTGCTTTCCACCACAGTGAGGAATGTGGGGAATCTGCTGTGGTGGATGTTTATGTTAACTTTTATGTAGTTGTGCGCCTTGTTGCTTTTTTTTCCATATGGCTGTAAGGTAATTCGCATATCACTGTACCTTAATTGGCACATGTGACAATAAAAGACCTTTAAAAAGTTTGATTGTGTACTCTATGAAAGCCAATGGGCCTGTTGATGCTGTATCACAAGTAAAAACCAGCGTTTGGGCCACAACTGAGCCAATCATTAATTTGGCAACACACTATCTCTCGTTTACCTTGCATACGGACCAAGTCGCTAACTTTATTCCTTCGTGTCAACTTCTGGAAGCACCATAACGACCATTACGGAGACATTTTAAATACAAAAAAAACCCAGCCCATATCAAACGATCTGACGAATCATCAGCCATCGATTGCCCAAATCCATAACGTAATGTACCGTTTAGATCACATTGGTGAAAATGCTTGGTGCTCGCTAATAATGCAATGTTAGTTTTCTGGGACACCAAACCTTTTAGTGTCCGCTGCAACGCACGTTTGTGTGTATGGTGTAACGCGCATGGCTGTGTCCACTCGGATGGATGCAGTACTCTACTACATGATCAGGTGAATGAAGTGGAAACGGGGTTTCCTTCCTTCTCCCCGCTACCCCCTATCAGTCTGAAGAAGGGTTTCGGCCCGAAACGTTGCCTATTTCCTTCGCTCCATAGATGCTGCTACACCCGCTGAGTTTCTCCAGCTTTTTTGTGTACCTTTGCAATGTTATTGTTCCATGTGGTATTCATAAACATAGAAAGGAATAAGAAATACGTGCACTTACTGTGCCAACTTACCGGGCCACTGGTGGACACCATGCGACAACCATTACACAAAATGGATTTGTGCATTCTGATGCCATTTTCGGAAACTTGCCATCAATATGCTATCTTTTCTTATATTTTTTGTTGATACTATGTTAGTCATGAACCCAATAAAATGCGTGTCAACCTTTTTGAAGCAATTTGAAATTTGACCCCCTTTGTCACATTTTTGTGTGCAGTATTGTAAAAAGACACACAAGCTAAAGATGGCTGCAAGACAGGCCTGGCAGAGCATCACCAGAGAAGACACCCAGCAACTAGTGATGTCCATGAATCGCAGACTTCAAGCAGTCATTGCATGCAAAAGATAGGCAACAAAATACTACACACAACTATTTTCATTTAAATGACATTGCTGTGTTGCAAACATTACGGCGCCCTGAAATGGGGAGGGGGGGGGGGACTATATAAACACTATGTTTATACATAGCTGTAATTTCCACATGGTGAAACCAAAATGTATAAACATGGCCTTTATTAAAATCTGACAATGTGCACTTTAACCACATGTGATTTTTTTCTATTACAAATCTCAAATTGTGGAGTACAGAGGCAAATAATTGTGGAGTACAGAGTACAATCCCAAACATTATGGAGGGCACTGTATTAAAGTTTCAGCATTAACCGTCTTCATTCTCATTTATAGGAAATTACACTCAAACCAAGATTAACATTTCCGTAACGTCAAAGAACAATTGATTATAAATTTTAAGAGTACTACTGTAAGATTGCAGTGTATTACAAATGTACATTGGGAATTCAGCTGTGAAGGTCATTGGATGCCACCGGCTTTACTTTGCATTAGATTAATGCATGCAAAATGCTCCAGGGTGTTGAGCTCGAGGCCCAGATTCTTGACGTATACTCCCTGCCAAAACTCAACAGTTAATCACAACAGGTGGTAACACATTAACCTGCTCGAAATGGAAAAGCAGAAAGCCTGTAAACTAGGAACCAGCCATTATCATAACTAGACTACAGTATGATGGTAGTTGATAAAAGGGAGGCAGGCCAATGAATCCAGCAAAAAGCAAAAACACATGCTTTCAGAACTAGACAACATGGGATAAACCCCAATCTTCATTGATGGATCTTACTGGCCTGATAATGCCACTCAACCATGCTTCTTTGATGCTAATGAAAATAACACAAGCTTAGATAAGGGAAATATATATTAATAAAATAATCAAAACCAACAGCTTTCAATGAACATCAATGACCATTTCACATTAGCTCCTTGTTATCCCACTTTCTCATCCACACCCTACATATTAAGGGCAATTACAGAGTCAAGTCACATTTATTTATATAGCACATTTAAAAAAAACAACTCTCGTTGGCCAAAGTGCTTTACATTTGTTATAAGAATAGTGTAAACAAACAAACTACATACACATATAGCCCTCGCTCAATGGACGTCAGGAAAGGCTTGGGAGTACAGATAAGATTTTAGTCTTGACTTAAAGGAGTCGATGGAGGGGGCAGTTCTGATGGGAAGGGGGATGCTGTTCCACAGTCTAGGAGCTGCAACCGCAAAGGCGCGGTCGCCCCTAAACTTATGCCTAGACCGCGGGATATCAGCAGCTCCAAGTCGGCCGATCTGAGGGACCTGGAGGTGGAGTGGTGGGTGAGAAGACTTTTAATGTAGGAGGGGGCAAGCCCATTGAGGGCATTGTAGACATAGAAGAGGGTCTTGAAATGTATACGGAACCGCACAGGGAGCCAGTGGAGAGAGGCCAGGATCGGGGTGATGTGGTCCCTTTTTCGGGTGCCCGTCAGGAGTCCAATTAACCTACAAACCCGCACGTGTTTGGAATGTGAGAGATGACTGGAGCACCTGGAGGAATGTGTGTCTTGCGGTCTCAGGGAGAACGTGCAAACTCCACGCAGACAGCTCCTGAGGTCAGGATCAAACCCGTCCTTGGCATGGAGGCAGCAGCTCAAAACTTGAAACAATCCTGAATATTAGAAAATGAGAGTAGAAATAGTCTGAAACAGAAATGCAGAAGGGAGCAATTGATGAAGCTGAAATTAATGCTAGTGTTATGATGATCAGACCTGTCCAGTTTTGACAAACAGGAAAGACTGTAATTTCAAATTATTAAATTAAATATCCAGTTCCAAAGACAATGGCAGGCTGAAGTAGTTGAGGTGTTTTGTTGGAACAGCATAGCGGTAGGGGGAAGGGAGTTGAAGTGACAAAGGGCAGGGTCAAAGAGAAAACAGAGGTGGCATAACTAAGAGGTTGATCCAATGTATGTGAGGTTGATCTAATGTAGTGAGGTCGAAGGTGACATGGTGAGCCCCATCCTTGCTCTGACTGGGAGAGGCAACAAGAACATAAGAGTGGGAAGTAGAAGTGTATTTTAGAACCCCGTTAAATATATATTTTTAACTAGAGGGTGGTGAGTGCCTGGTGGTAGTGGTTGAAGCAGATACGTTTAGCAGCATTTAAAATACTTTTGGATAAGCAGGTAATGAAGGGATATGGGTCATGTGCAGGTAGATAAGTGATGGTATTGGCATCGTATTCAGCACAGACATTGTGAGCCCAAGGGCCTGTTCTTGTGCTGTATTGTTCTATATACCGCAGAGAGGCATAATTTGGGCTTGTGTGAATTCTAAAAACTACACTTACAATTTGGAGAGAGTAAGGAGAGTAATGCTTTTACATTACAATTCTTAGATTGTTCTCTGTAATCAAAAGGGCAGATATAGTCCAGTCACAAGGATAATAAATGCTTTCCTCCAGGATAATGTCAAACTTGCATTATCGCAGCTACACCCGAGCCAAAGCAGGAGAAGTATTTCATTCTTTATTAGCTTTGCAGATAGTGAAAGCACTTTATTCAAATTTAACTGATTGCTAAATTAACTTTGCTTGCTACCAAATTAGATTTCCACATCCAAAATAACAATGCTAAAAAGGATTAATCGCACACATTAATCTTTACTTTCAAAAAACATTATCAACAAGTTGAATCATGTCATTGAGTATGCAGTCACATGTCTTATGTAAAAAATGCTTAAAGGGCCTGCCCCACTTTCACGACCTTTTTTACTCGTGGACATTTTTCATCAGGCTAGAAAAACGCCCCGACCTACTTGATGCCACGAGTACCTATGACTAGCATCACAGCCTGCTACAACCTTGTGACGGCCATGCTGCAAGTACGAGTCAAGGGCAAACTCGGCAGAGGTCGTGAATTAGGTCGTGAAAGTGGGACAGACCCTTAAGTGAGAATGAGCCAACTAATTTAAAGCACAACAAGATGACTGTACAGACATTACACAATTTGAATAAAATAGAAAACGCCAAAAAATACTTAGGTGACGTGGCACCAGTGGGGAGAGAAATCAATTCAAAGTCAAGGACCCTTGAGGTCAAGGACCCTTCCTAATGAGGTTAGGAAATAAGCCAAGTGCTCCTAATATTTTCCGTTTCACAATCTCAACATCTGCAGCAGATTTTCATTCAAATTAGTACTTATGAATACGTTTAGCATGAGGTCTGAAAGAAGTTCATAAAATATGAAAAGCAGCAACCAAAATAATGCTGCTATCCTCGACAATTACTGTGAACTGGATTTCCTTCTATTAAGTGAATTGCAATTTAACAGGAAGTCAATGTTCTAATAGGGCCGATAAACAGCACTTATGTTACAAAAACTTCCTGGAAACAAGCACTCAAAGTGGAGGACCTGAAATGGTCTATACGCATTATAATTGAGTACAAATTTTGTTAAGTAAATAGGGACATGACTGCATATTGAAATATTTTATTTGTAAGTGCATTCTATAATTATTTGAAGTGGAGAAAAAAATTACAACCCCTAGGATTTCTAAATAAAGTATTTTTGATGTGGTCTTGAAAAGCTTTAATACACATGACCCCTCTTACAAAAGGTCATCATTCTTGGCCAACACAAAGCTCCAAAAGGCTGTTTATCTTCCACTAATCATTGGCCTGTTTTTAACAATATTTTCCAGTTATCATGGCATTGCAATACTTACAAGAAAAATGTAAAATACAGACATGAATTTCAACAACTTTCAACAATTTAATGGAACAGACAGAATTGCTAAATTAACTTTCCTTGCCACCAAATTAGATTTCCACATCCAAAATAACATGCTCTGGGCTCTCCAGAGAGGGAGCTTGCCCTGTACACCAGTTACCTTCTGGGACTAATGCACACCCATGTGGGCTGGACTGCATCCGAGGCAAGGGAGATAAATTTATGAAAAAGTAAAAAAATATTTAAGTTAATAAAACAAACACAAAGACTAAAAAGCCAGGTTCATCAAGTAAAAATATTACTCAATATACTTTAGGGACCATTACTCCTTTTGCACTTGTAGACAAACCTTCAAAAGAAATATAATTATCTCAAGATAATGTCCCCCCTGAACCATTTAACTCATTCCCCACAAAGATGTACAAATCCAGAGATAGAGTAACCCAAGTCATACAATCAAAAGCATTTAAAAAGAAAACAGGCCCTTCGGCCCAATTCATTCAAGCTGACCAAGATGCCTACATACACGAATACCATTTTGCCCATACTTCTCCCATTTCTTTTTTAACCAAACGCTTTCTAAAACACTGATTTTTAGCTCATCTGGCAGATGGTTCCATATACCCACCACCATCTGAAAAACCTTCTCCTCAGATCCCCTTTAAATCTTTCCCTTTTTACCTTAAATGTGTATCCCTTTGGTTTGTAATCCTGCCTATGAAAGCAAACAAGCTCAACGCCTTCATTATCCTATTTATTTGCATCACTTTTTTCAGTGAGCAATGAACCTTTCGAAAAACGATGTTTCTAAGTTCTGTTTATTGTGGGAATGAACTAAGTGGACTTGGTGGAATGCAAGTCTTCAAAAATGCTAATGTCCAAATGTTTGAAGTCAAAGCACCCATCTGCATTTCAAAATGCTTTCAAATCCAGAACATTCCCCCAACAAAACACCAAATAAGACAATGTTCCCTTAAAAAGATAGAATATTTCACATTATCTGGTATTTTGGTACAATGGTGCTCAAAATAAAAACAGCACCAGTTACAGAAGTGGCAAAAGAGAGGGTTTTCCAATTGTTACTGGCATGATTCTCCAAAATGAGCCAAGGGGAAAACTTTAACACCTTACAAAGAAGCTGCTAAATGGATTGATTCCCTATGTACATGGGAACAAACTTCAGACGATTGCCTAGATGATATATTCAAAATTATCGAGAGTTAGACAACCGTAAATGTTGGTTGCATTTGAAAATCAGCATTTAAGTGAACTGAGGATAGAGCTTCCTGTACAGATAGGAATGGACAACTGCAAATGAACACCGAAATGACTTGTTACCAGTGCCAAAATTAGAAAGATGTACATGTATGAGTGTGCATCCATATCACAATTCCAATTGTCTGCCTTCAGGCACTGCACAGATCCTTGCATGTAGAGAGCATCCTCCAAGAAGGTGCATACTGGCAACTAGTTATGCCAGGAGCACTCCCTGCAAAATGATGCAAAGCTCTCATCAACAATTATGGGGACTTGCCTATTCTTAACCAGGATCTTTTTTAAAGACTCTGTAAGACATGGTCCGCTCCAGTCAGATGCCTGCCTGCAAGCCGAGTGCGCTTGGTCGTCAGGCATGCATATCTGGGAATGATCAAAATACAGAAGCAAACCACACGATAATAAAAGCTTGTGTCCAATGCCTCTGGTAACCTCATCGCTGGGAGCACCGAGGGAGTTCAAGAGGTTGACTCAAGAGAGTCAATCCTGTTGACTCTCATAATTGTTCATTAGACTCAAACCTGTATTCAGGAGCTAGTCATAAACCCTGACCCTCTCGTTACCGAATTGGGTTTCAGGCTGCCCATTTCTTCTGACCAGGACAGATCAGTGTCCCATGCATATAAGGAAAGCAAGTGTCTTTGGAGTAACTCAAAGAAGAGCTGTTCAACTTCTGGACACACTTCAGGCCCACTCTCCTAATCTCCATACAACTTGTGGAGGTGGATAGGTTGGTGAGGAGACCTCCTTGCTGCCCTATCTTCGGCTTACTTAAAGTGACCAATCACTAAGGTCTATGCAAGGGACCATCAAGCAGTTCGCCCAAGCCAACTGCCCATCTATCCTTCAAAGATAACATGCTCTGGGCTCTCCAGAGAGGGAGCTTGCCCTGTACACCGGTTACCCTCTGGGACTAATGTACACCCATGTGGGCTGGATTGCATCCGAGGCAAGGGAGATACATTTATGAAAACGTTTTTTTTTTTAAATTACAAACAAATAAAACAAACACAAAGGCTAAAAAGCCAGGTTCATCAAGTAAAAATATTACTCAATTTATATTAGGATGTAAAAGTTGTCCACACAGGTCACAATGACATTGCTCACACCACATGGTTATCGACTACAAAGGATGGCATTCAAATGCATCTTTGTCATTATTTATGATTATCATTCCCAAACTATTGATTTTTACACAAGATGCAATTGCATACTAAACTTGTTTACAAGTTACTTACAAAGATTTATTAGGAACCCTAAGGCCACCTTTTTAAAAAATATAAAAGGTGGTAGGTGTATGGAACGAGTTACCGGAGGAGGTAGTTCAGACAGGTACTATTACAACATTTAAGAAACATTTAGATAGGATAGGTTTAGAAAGATACGAGCCAAAGGCAGGCAGGTGGGACTAGTGTATATGGGGCATGTTAGCAGGTGTGGGCAAGTTTGGCCGAAGGGCCTGTTTTCATGCTGTATGCAATTACCTGAATGGTGTCAGATTAGGAAAAGGGGAGGTGCAACAAGACCCGAGTGTCCTTATACATCATTCACTGAAAGTAAGCATGCAGCTACAGCAGGCAGTGAAGAAAGCAAATGGCACGTTGGCCTTCATAGTGAGAGTATTTGAGTGTAGGAGCAAGGAGGTCCTATTGCAGTTGCACAGGGCCCTGGTGAGCACATCTAGAGCTTTGTGTGCAGTTTGTCTCCTAATTTCATGCTATTGAGGGAGTGCAGCATAGGTTCACCAGGTTAATTCCCGGGATGGCGGGACTGACATATGATGAAAGAATGGGTTGACTGTGCTTGTATACACTGGAATTTAAAAGGATGAGAGGGTATCTTATAGAAACATCTAAAATTCTTAAGAGATTGGACAGGCTAGATGCAGGAATAATGTTCCCGATGTTGGGAGAGTCCAGAACCAGGGGTCACACTTTAAGAATATGGGTAGGCCATTTAGGACAGAGATGAGGAAAAACTTTTTCAACCAGAGAGTTGTGAATCTGTGCAATTCTCTGCCGCAGAATTGCAGAAGAGGCCAATTCACTGGATTTATTTAAGAGAGAGCTAGACATAGCTCTTTGGGCTAACGGAATCAATGGATGTGGGGAGAAAGCCATGATTATATTGAATGGCGGTGCTGGCACAAAGGGCCGAATGGCCTACTCCTGCACCTTATTTTCTATAATTCTATGACACAATATTACAAGCACTACCTTTTTTTTTTAAGATATTCACCAAGCCAAATATAATATTTGAGCATTGATGAAACAAAAATCAATGGGGCTGATAACATAGAAACATAGAAAATAGGTGCAGGAGTAGGCCATTCGGTCCTTCAAGCCTGCACCGCCATTCAATATGATCATGGTTGATCATCCCAACTCAGTGTCCTGTACCTGCCTTCTCTCCATACCCCCGATCCCTTTAGCCACAAGGGCCACATCTAACTCCCTCTTTAAATATAGCCAATGAACTGGCCAGATACAAGAAGACCTTATATACAGGACCAAAATGCAGTAGTGCTAGAATTATTGCAGTTTAAATACTTGACAAATCAAAATAAAGAGGAAAAAACAGCAAGCGGAATGCTCACAATAGTTAGAATAGAAATCACTTGTAATACTCAAATGACTCCAGGATTTGGAAAACAAATGTGGAAATCTGGAGTTCAGACACATACAGACTGCCAGTAAGGAGAGCAGTATGGTTAACATGCTCTCTGCAGCACTGGTAGAAGTAAAACATTACAGCAGGGTCTTGTTCTCACATTAATGCAGATGTGTGAGGTGTTGCATTATGTGAAGTCAAACCAGGGCAGGACCTTCATAGTGAATGGTACGGTCAAGGCAGCTTTTGATCATTGGCCTTCATCAGTCAGGTTGTTGAGTATAGAAGTTGGTACGTTATGTTACAGTTGTACAAGACTCTGGTGTGGCCGCATTTGGAGTATTGTGTTCAGCTTTGGTCATTAAGCTGAAATGAATGCAGAGAAGATTTACAAGGATATTACCAAGATTCGAGGGCCTGAGCGATAGAGTCAAGAGATTCAAGAGACATTTTTTGTCACAGGCACCAATTGGTACAGTGAAATTTGGGGTCACCATACAGCCATACGAATAAAAAAAAAGAACAAAACACGATAGTATTTTAACATAAAACATAACAGGGAAGGATTGGGCAAGCTAGCACTTTATTCCTTGCGGCATGAGAGGCGATCTCATATAGGTGTATAACATCATGAGGAGAACGGATAAGGTGAATGCACAGTCTTTTACTCAGTAAAGGAATTGAGAACCAAAGGACATGGGTTTCGATCATTCAATGATACTTTATTGTCATATAGGAAGGGTTTAGAGGAATATTGGACAGACAGGACTAGCTTAGTTGGGGCATCTTGGTTGGCATGGATGAGTTGGGCTGAGGGCCTGTTGCTGTGCTTCATGCATGCAACCACGTCAAGTCCCACCAGTACAATGCAATGACCAAGCAGCTCTGGTAACGTTCTATTATCCCCTGCAGCATTGATGATGGTGCAAAGAACAAAGTTCAAGGTCGACCCTCAATAAAAGCCCAAATTAAGAAAGCAAACCAATAAACAATGCAGTTAAATTGGGTTTTTTTTAGATTGTCATGAATACTGAAGAAATTAAATTTTCATTCATACCCTGATGTACATCCAATAGCTTCCCAAAACTTATTTTTGTCTCAAAAAAGCGTTAAGTCAAAATTTAACTGCTGGTTGTGTTGAAACAAAGTTGTGTAATTTTCTGCAATACAGCAGAGGGCAGTGGAACTTCAAATACTCAACTGCAGCACTAAAGCATAAAGGAAGCAAAAACCTAGGCCATCAGCATTGCATCAGAATCAAAGATTAGCTAACTCTTTGAAGAGCCTAGTCTTCAATACACCCTGATTTTACAAATAGCATACAATGTTACAGAAGTGTACTTAGCAATGCAATAAGTAAACAGGAGTTATGCATGAGGTTTGCACATTTAGAATAGTAAGACCAAGGTCCAGTTAATCACTACATGGTCAGGAGGACAACATTTTGCAATTGCAATTATAGGGCTAATATTCAGAGACTGTACTAAACATTAATCATTTTGTTTCCTCATAACTCAAAAGATGCAATGTTTTATATTTATGGAGACTGTTGATTAAAATCTAAACAATGCAGGGTTAAAAATATGACAACAAAACATGCTGCGATCAAAACTTAAGTTTTAGTCAGAATTCTGTAAACTAATCAGTAAGAACTATAAAAAATTAAATTTTCTCAGATGGTGAAATTATTCCAAAATGATGGCCCAATTTAAGAATATAGATCAGCACAGTATAGGAGGCAAGTCTGAAACATAGAAACATAGAAATTAGGTGCAGGAGTAGGCCATTCGGCCCTTCGAGCCTGCACCGCCATTCAATATGATCATGGCTGATCATCCAACTCAGTATCCCGTACCTGCCTTCTCTCCATACCCCCTGATCCCCTTAGCCACAAGGGCCACATCTAACTCCCTCTTAAATATAGCCAATGAAGTGGCCTCAACTACCCTCTGTGGCAGAGAGTTCCAGAGATTCACCACTCTCTGCGTGAAAAAGTTCTTCTCATCTCGGTTTTAAAGGATTTCCCCTTTATCCTTAAGCTGTGACCCCTTGTCCTGGACTTCCCTAACATCGGGAACAATCTTCCTGCATCTAGCCTGTCCAACCCCTTAAGAATTTTGTAAGTTTCTATAAGATCCCCTCTCAATCTTCTAAATTCTAGAGAGTATAAACCAAGTCTATCCAGTCTTTCTTCATAAGACAGTCCTGACATCCCAGGAATCAGTCTGGTGAACCGTCTCTGCACTCCCTCTATGGCAATAATGTCCTTCCTCAGATTTGGAGACCAAAACTGTACGCAATACTCCAGGTGTGGTCTCACCAAGACCCTGTACAACTGCAGTAGAACCTCTCTGCTCCTATACTCAAATCCTTTTGCAATGAAAGCTAACATACCATTCGCTTTCTTTACTGCCTGCTGCACCTGCATGCCTACCTTCAACGACTGGTGTACCATGACACCCAGGTCTCGCTGCATCTCCCCCTTTCCCAATCGGCCACCATTTAGATAATAGTCTGCTTTCCTTTTTTGCCACCAAAATGGATAACCTCACATTTATCCACATTATACTGCATCTGCCAAACATTTGCCCACTCACCCAGCCTATCCAAGTCACCCTGCAGTCTCCTAGCATCCTCCTCACAGCTAACACTGCCCGCCCAGCTTAGTGTCATCCGCAAACTTGGAGATATTGCCTTCAATTCCCTCATCCAGATCATTAATATATATTGTAAATAGCTGGGGTCCCAGTACTGAGCCTTGGGGTACCCCACTAGTCACTGCCTGCCATTGTGAAAAGGACCCGTTTACTCCTACTCTTTGCTTCCTGTTTGCCAGCCAGTTCTCTATCCACATCAATACTGAACCCCCAATGCCTTGTGCTTTAAGTTTGTATACTAAATTTTTATGTGGGACCTTGTCGAAAGCCTTCTGGAAGTCCAGATACACCACATCCACTGGTTCTCCCCTATCCACGCTACTAGTTACATCCTCGAAAAATTCTATAAGATTCGTCAGACATGATTTACCTTTCGTAAATCCATGCTGACTTTGTCCAATGATTTCACCACTTTCCAAATGTGCTGCTATCCCATCTTTAATAACTGACTCTAGCAGTTTCCCCACTACCGATGTTAGACTAACTGGTCTGTAATTCCCCATTTTCTCTCTCCCTCCCTTCTTAAAAAGTGGGGTTACGTTTGCTACCCGCCAATCTTCAGGAACTACTCCAGAATCTAAAGAGTTTTGAAAGATTATTACTAATGCATCCACTATTTCTGGAGCTACTTCCTTAAGTACTCTGGGATGCAGCCTATCTGGCCCTGGGGATTTATCGGCCTTTAATCCATTCAATTTACCCAACACCACTTCCCGGCTAACCTGGATTTCACTCAATTCCTCCAACTCCTTTGACCCGCGGTCCCCTGCTATTTCCGGCAAATTATTTATGCCTTCCTTAGTGAAGACGGAACCAAAGTAGTTATTCAATTGGTCCGCCATATCCTTGTTCCCCATGATCAACTCCCCTGTTTCTGACTGCAAGGGACCTACATTTGTTTTAACTAATCTCTTTCTTTTCACATATCTATAAAAACTTTTGCAGTCAGTTTTTATGTTCCCTGCCAGTTTTCTTTCATAATCTATTTTTCCTTTCCTAATTAAGCGCTTTGTCCTCCTCTGCTGGTCTCTGAATTTCTCCCAGTCCTCCGGTATGCTGTTTTTTCTGGCTAATTTGTACGCATCATCCTTCGCTTTGATACTATCCCTGATTTCCCTTGTTATCCATGGATGTACTACCTTCCCTGATTTATTCTTTTGCCAAACTGGGATGAACAATTTTTGTAGTTCATCCATGCAGTCTTTAAATGTCTTCCATTGCATATCCACCGTCAACCCTTTTAGAATTAATTGCCAGTCAATCTTGGCCAATTCACGTCTCATACCCTCAATGTTACCTTTCTTTAAGTTCAGAACCATTGTTTCTGAATTAACAATGTCACTCTCCATCCTAATGAAGAACTCAACCATATTATGGTCACTCTTGCCCAAGGGGGCACGTACAACAAGATTGCTAACTAACCCTTCCTCATTACTCAATACCCAGTCTAAAATAGCCTGCTCTCTCGTTGGTTCCTCTACATGTTGATTTAGATAACTATCCCGCATACATTCCAAGAAATCCTCTTCCTCAGCACCCCTGCCAATTTGATTCACCCAATCTATATGTAGATTGAAGTCACCCATTATAACCGTTTTGCCTTTGTCGCACGCATTTCTAATTTCCTGTTTGATACCATCTCCAACTTCACTACTACTGTTAGGTGGCCTGTACACAACACCCACCAGCGTTTTCTGCCCCTTAGTGTTGTGCAGCTCTACCCATACCGATTCCACATCCTCCAAACTAATGTCCTTCCTTTCCATTGCATTAATCCCCTCTCTAATCAGTAACGCTACCCCACCTCCTTTTCCTTTCTGTCTATCCCTCCTGAATATTGAATATCCCTGGATGTTCAGCTCCCAGCCTTGGTCACCCTGGAGCCATGTCTCCGTGATCCCAACTATATCATAGTCATTAATAGCTATCTGCACATTCAACTCATCCACCTTATTACGAATGCTCCTTGCATTGAGACACAAAGCCTTCAGGCTTGTTTTTACAACACTCTTACCCCTTACACAATTATGTTGAAAAGTGGCCCTTTTTGATTTTTGCCCTGGTTTTGTCTGCCTGCCACTTTTACTTTTCACCTTGCTACCCATTTCTTCTACCCTCATTTTACACCCTTCGGTCTCTACGCTCACACATTTAAGAAACCCTTTCCCTTTAACTCCATCCTCCACTGTCCCATTCAACACCCCACCCCCCTTATTCAGTTTAAAGCCACCCGTGTAGCAGTGGCAAACCTGCCTGGCAGAATGCTGGTCCCACACCTGTTAAGATGCAATCCGTCCCTTTTGTACAGTTCCCCCTTACCCCAAAACAGATCCCAGTGATCTAAGAATCTAAATCCCTGCCCCGTGCACCAGATCCTCAGCCACACGTTCAGGTCCCGTATCTCCCTGTTCCTGCTCTCGCCAGCACGGGGAACTGGAAGCAAACCGGAGATAACAACCCTGGAGGTCCTGCTTTTCAACATTTTTCCGAGCTCTCTAAAGTCACGTTGCAGAATATTCATCCCCTTCTTTCCGACATCGTTTGTGCCGACATGCACTACCACTTCCGGATGTTCACCTTCGCCCTTGAGGATTTTCTGCACTCTGTCCGTGACATCCTGGATCCTGGCACCAGGAAGGCAGCACACCATCCTCGCATCCCGTCTGTTGCCGCAAAAACCCCTGTCCATACCTCTCACGATGGAGTCTCCCACTACAATGGCCTTGCCTGCCTTAGGCCTTTTTGGTTTTGGCTCAACAGCCCTATTCGCATCACAGGCCAGTCCGCCGCTCACGTCTTCTGTCCCAACAGCTTCTAAGCGGATGAACCTGTTTACAAGAGGTACATCACCCGGGGACGTTGGCATTCCATGCTTCCCTCCCTTTCTCACTGTCTCCCACCTTCTCTCTTCCAGTACCTTAGGTGTAACAATCGTACTGTAGGACTTGTCGAGGAACGACTCCGTTTCTCGTACGAACCGGAGGTCATCCACTTGCTTCTCCAGTTCCCCAACACGGCCCTTCAGGCCCTCTGGTTGAGACCCTGAAGAAGGGTCTCAACCAGAAACACCACCCATTCCTTCTATCCAGAAATGCTGCCTGTACCTGCTGAGTTACTCCAACATTTTGTGTCTATCTACAGTACAGGAATGTGTCCTATAACCCACAATACCCATGTCAAACATGATGCAAGTTAAACTAATCGCCTCTGCCTGTATACGAGCCATCTCTCTCCTAGACCTGCATATGCACCTGCTTTTCGAAAAGTCTATCATATCTGCTTCCACCACCTTGCCAGCACCTTCCAGGGACCCACCACTGAAAACACATGCCTCGCACATTTCCTTTGAACTTCCCCCCTCTCACCTTAAAGCAATGCCTTCTAAACTTTGACATTTTCACAGAGGGAAACTTGATCAGGCATGATTGAAAGGCAAAATAGACTTTACGAGCCGAATGGCCTAATTCTGCTCCTATATCTTATGAACAGTTCCACCCTGGGAAAAAGATTTTGTTCAGTCTAACTTCTTAATTAATATATTTCAATCAGGTTGCCATCAGCTTCGAATGCCCCAGAGTTTGTCCAATCTCTCCTTATAGCTGTCACCTGCTAATCCAGGCAACATCCTGGGAAAGGTCTTCTGTACTCATTCCAAAGCCTCCACATATTTCCTGTTACCGGACAACCCTAACTGTACACAATACTCCAGACGTGGCTTATCAAATGACATACTCAAATCTATGCAAACAACATCCACAGCCCTACTCTCAATCACCTTTTTCACCTCCAAATAAAACTCAATTAAGTTTATAAGATGACAGAGCTATGCTATCTGCCCCTACTATCAGCCCTACTTTGCCCATTTCCTTCCAAATGAGAGTAACTCCCATCTCAAAGGATCCTCTCCAATAGCTTCTCTACCAATGATGCAAACTACACCAGCCCACAATTCCTTGGATTATCCTTATTTCTTAAAAAAACAACACTGGCCTTTCTTCAGTCCTCAGGCATCTAGCCAGTGGCTAGAGATGATATAAAAGATTTCAATCAAGGCCGCCAGAATCTCCTCTTGCCTCTCAATAACATGGTAACTCTTTTATAGACCACTGATACTGTCTGACCTGGGCATTTTTAACTTTTGTTTTGGATCTTCATCAGCAAATTTCACTACTTTTTGATAATATAGTCCAATTGACCACGTCCATCACTTTTCCACCATATTTGTAGTTATGTATATAACAGCCTGCCAGGAGCGTACACATGTCAAGGTAGTCTCCAAGATGGAATTACTAAAATGGCAGACTAGGCTACGGAACCAACGATAACCTGCATATCAACATTTCGAACTGGTAGTTTCAAAGATTACTTTTTTTCCCCCAAAAAGCCCTTTTTGCTTTTTGCATCCTGCCTTTTACATTGCATATTACTTTCCATTTTTACTCATGGTGGCTCATTATTAACACAGCAGGGTTTCACTCGGGACCCAGGGGTTCGGAGGTGTAGATTTCCAAGCGGTCAGTTGAAAATTGGAGATTAATCTTCAGACTTCTAAGATACGATTGGAGAAGATGGGCAAAGGATCAACACAAGCTTAGAGGAGTTCTTCTGTATTTCATCTATAAACATGCAAACAATCTTTTGTAAGCTACGGAACAGTGGGAACTCTTTCATACATGACAACTAATATACAAGAGCAGTCTTGACACTATCATCTTTTAATGTTTTATGTTTTATTCTTAATGGTTTACTATACGTTGTGTTGTTACTTGCGAGCGGAGCACCAAGGCAAATTTGTTGTATGTGTACATACTTGGCCAATAAACTTATTCATTCATCATGGGTTAATTCTACTGCTTCTAGTGATTAAGCACGAATCAGTAAAGCGAACCTCTGATCTTATGAAGCATTGCAAGCTTACTTTGGTGTGACTACTAATGTGTACACTGTCAAGGAAACCAACATTTAATTAGAGCTATGGTCAAATGCAAAATATCCTTTCAAATAAGAATCATTTTTACAATCCTTAAATACTACTGATATTTGTAATAATGGATGGCATTTACAGAAAACGGAAGAGGGAGGGGGGGGAGATGACAGATAGAGTGACTGCCTGTTGCCAAATCACCATGGGATACCAGGGAAGGAATTGTACTTGTGGATTAATATTAAATATTACAATTTGTCACTTTTCAAATATTACTGATAGAGGCATAAGTCTGATTAAGAACGTTCCTATTTATCAGCTTCCCGATGCACCTGCTGGCAGCAGAACAAGCTTTTGAAACTAATAAACAGCTCAAGCCAAGTATTCCGCACTCAGATAATGAAGTTTGAATTTTTACACCAAACACCAATGGAGGTTGTGAACAAGCAGGAGTGTTGTATTTTAACCCAAAGTGAAGATGCACGGTGTTAAACACATACACAGGACTAATCAAGCTGGCTTAAAATATCACGGCTAAGTTTGTTATATTTTGCAATTCACAATTTTGACCCAATTTCCAGTTTTTGTACGACTATACTTCCCCATTGGTGAGAATGAGCACCGCGATCAATAAGATGAAACTCAGAGAGTCAAGCGTGAAACTACACATGTCATTTTCCCCAAATTCAGGTCTCCCTATCTTGTAGCTTGAGAGAAGCTACATAGTTACCCAACCAGATGCAACTAAATTTAAGGTAGCTCTTTCTTCCCAAAAACCCTTTCTGGCTTAAGTCCCTCCACCACCTCCAGTTTAAATTCCATTTGGAATATTTTGGAGGACCAACAAACCAAGAAGCAAGAAGAACCAAGCTCAAAGAAAGCTCAGCCGATTTACTTCAATTCTGCAAACACCTGAATAAATATATGTGAATGTGATGCAAATACCAATAACATAGGACTTGGCCCCACATAAAAGCATGGCAAGTCAAGTTCGGGCACAGCAGCAACCACACACCTTTACGTTGCACACAAAAGGGAAAAAGCAGGACACTGTTTGTTACTTTGCCAGCAAACAATGTCATTCTGATCAAGAACAAGGTGACAAGCACAATTGGCCACGCTAAAACTGCCCCTTGTTCATAGGCGAGAAATAGAACCTGGAAACGGGGGAGGGAAGAGCCTGAGAAAAATACAATGGGATTAATGCAGAATTGGTGTCAATTAGTGCTTGAATACTAGTGCAAACTTAATGGACCCAAGGTTTTGTTTCCACGCTGCATAACTCACACTGTGGCTGCACAATATTGCGTCAAAAGAATGTAGATACACACATTCACGTAGAAATTACACGATGAATCAGAATAACAAAATAAATAGCAAAAATAAACAAAGATCAGCCATCATCTATTAAAATGACAGACTATAAATATGTCTTAAGGGACAAACTCTTCTCCACGATATGGTGTAAAATTATACTGGGAATGTTTGATTATCAAGCTTAAATTTCATTTTCCCACAAGTAACGATGATCTTCAAGATTGATGGAAAGAGCAAATTTGGAGTGGGGAGGAAGTTAAGGATATTACATTACATTATGATGTTATATGAAATAGAAATATTGATATATATGACTGCTGGACATAGAACATCTGGATCGTGAAGGTATTTAGTAAGATACGATTCATTTTTGTGGGATATTAGCTTAAACAACTGATTAACAGGCAAGGGAAAGGTTGGGCTCTGTGATCCTCCTAGGATAACACGCATGCAGCACCTGGAAAAGGAATTGTTGTAAAAAATCAAGGAAGTCTGATATTATACAGTGATAACATTGGAAAAGTCTTGAGCCACTTTTTATTTAAACAAAATCAAGGCCAATAAGAGTGCATTTCATCTTTGGCTGAGTTTCAATAGCAAATTGTACCCTCACTGGCACAATACACAATTTGATACTTGGCCAATAAGCAGCAAACAACTTGATATTTGACCAATAAATGTAATATACAGTGAAGAGAATGGTACAAGGAAATGCTCCACGAACAGAAGAGGCTGGTGAAACAGTGAATCCCGAATCTCCACTTTGAAAAAGAGTCACAACGTAGCCCATCTTCCGAGTGGAACAAGCCACAGCATAGCTCATCCCAATTGCAGTCCTTTTCAGTTTCCTATTGCCACAGCCACTCTGGTGTGTTCGAGCGCAGATTTTTGTCAATTTAGTATTTGGGTTCAAGTCCCATTGTGTAGTCACTGATTAATTAATAATAATATATTTAACATTTACCTTCAACTAAGCCATTCTCAACAAAAAATAACACTAACATATCACCATATACAAAGCATGGTTAAATGATCCCCATTTAAGTGCAGTTTTGATGAATATTCAAAAAGTTTTGTACGCATTCTTAGCACAAAGTAGTTTTAGTATATCTTTGATTTTGGAATGGAGTGAGGAAAGGAAGGAAAAAAATTTGTAGGCTTATTGATTAGCATTTACTTAGGCAAGTATCAGGGAAATCTCCCAACATAGCAACCTTTACTAAAGGCAATAAACTCTCAACCAGGAGTATTATACTAAAAATGATCAAGTGTCAAACCACATCATATATAATAATTGGGTGGACGCTAGGTACCATAAACTCAAACACAAGGATTTCAACTTTGGTTGGTTAAAGCTCTCCGTCATTGTGCCTCCGATTTCACATAGTCTTACATCCCACTTCCCAGACTTCCTGGAGGCATCAACCCTTGGTACTTTTCTGCCGTTCCTTTGCACCTACAGGTCATCTCCTGAGGCTTTCTGGTTCTGCATCATTTCAAATGACCTCAATTCCCCTATCAATGTATTTAGTCTTCCAGCCATGCTGTGTTGGGGCAATATTAACAATTCTATACAATTGGAACTTCCACATTGCAACAGTCATCTCATCTGCCTCAGGTCAGTCAGTCATACAGCATAGAAACAGACTCTCAGCGCAACACGTCCACACTGACCAAGATGCCCCATCTAAACTCGTCCCATTTACTCATGTTTGGCTCGCATCTCTCCAAACATTTCCTCTCCTTTAGGCAAAGTTTGGATCATCAATCCATCCATTCCTACCCATCAGCAATTCTGTAAACCATGTACATGCATAACAACTTTTGCTCAGTACTTGTGCAGCCTCATCTCTGTCAGCATTGTTTGTCTCATTATCACCAAACTCTATCCATATTTCATCACCGCAGCATGTGAATGGAAGGAGGAGTCTTTTAATTGTTTTAAATCTTTTTTGTGTATTCTTATCATTGCAGTCATTGGCTTGATACTTGCGTGCATTGATCCCTCCCATTATTTTAATGGACTTAAGAAATGCTCAAGCTTTAGCTAGTAAAAACAATATTCAAAATGCCCAGTTATAGGCTTTGGACCATTGTCATTGATAATGGACTGCCCACTTCAGGGGCAATACATCCTGGTCTAGCCAGCTTGTTATTTCTCTTGGATGTTTTCCTCACCTCATACTGACGACCAAGCACTTCAATAATTGACACCTTCCCTAGTGTTCTTTGCCATTATAATGCGTTATTCAATTCACTTGATGATGCACAATGAAAGACGAATGTCCAAAATTACCGGTAATTTGGTAATTTTACAACCATCACCCTAGGCATGTTCTCTGCTCACTGCGCCAATAGTGCAAAAATCTCCACTCATGCAATTCCCCAATGCCCTTGAATGCAGATACAAAATGGATCAATTTACAGTGAATTATCTCATTCACCAGTGTATACACCAAGCAATCCTTCATGAACAAAAATAAAAAGAACCAGAAATTGCTTTTGTTCTAGTTCTTTAAGCCTGACCAGTTTTTCCACCAAACACTTTCTTTGGTTCTTTCTGGAGTTTATAAACCTATTATGCACAAAAATATCTGATATGACCAGAACTAAAATGTGTAGGTTCATTGGCTCTGCAAAATATGCCTAATGTGTAGGGAGTGGTGAGAAAGTGGGATAACATAGAACTCATGTGAACAGGTGATCGATGATCGGCATGGACTCGCTTCTATGCCATATCTCTATACCAAAGTAAAATGTTCCTTCAAGACTTCTACCGTGTCCTCCATAGCTTGTGACAATAATAAACGGACTAATATCCTGATCCCTCATGCCAACAATTATATCACCATCTTTTTGTGCATGGCAATATGTCAGATTTTTTTTGTCCTCGCCCAGGATCTTGACAATCTTATTGGCTCTCAAGAACATTATCATTAGTTCTATATACAGAGCAAATTACCAAGACCACTCGTATTTCGAGACCACCAAATCATTACCAGCTATCACAGTGCTACTTGGGAACCCTCATTCTCCATTGTGCTTCAGGGAGGACTGCAAGGTGGGAACTGAAGAAAAGGGGAAACAAAACTTTATTCTCAAACCCCTTTGCCTGGTTTCACTAAAACAGAAAGGGAAATGAGTTTAGAAAATACACATGAACAATCTGTTCATGAAAACCTCTTACAGTAATCAACACATGTCAAAAATACAACAATTTCTAGAAATATTTGGGCAGAAAAGATAAAATAGAAGTGATTAAAATCCTTATGATGTGAATGTTTCCACAATTATCCTGCAGTCATTTTTCGCTTTCATGGAAAATGGAAGAATCTTTATTTAATTAATTACATTAGTAAAGTCCGTATCTCAAAAAAAATCATATCTATTATGCTATTAAGAAACCTTTCTCATTCCCGAACAAAATGAATAAGATCTGCACGTAGAATCCTTGATAGCTAACAATGCGACTAATTTTACATTGGTAGTTAAAGTCAGCATGGTGGCGCAGTGGTAGAGTTGCTGCCTTACAGCACTTGTAGCGCGGGAGAACAGGGTTCGATCCCGACTACAAGTGTTGTCTGTGCTGAGTTTGTACATTCTCCTTATGACCTGCGTGGGTTTTCTCAGAGATCTTCGGATTCATCATATACTCCAAAGACATAGATTGATTTGCTTGGTATAAGTGTCCATAGTGTTAATGATCTGGGATCGCTGGTCGGTGCGGACTCAGTGGGCCGAAGGGCCTGTTTCCACGCTGTATCTCTAAACTAAAGTCACAGGACATTTAGCAGTTACATAGAGAGATGTTACTACACTAAATATAGAGCTATTGGAGAAACAATTGAAACTATATTCAGGTTTTTTTCCCACAATGATCTACGTTACAATAGAAAGTTCTCGCCACTTATCACAAAATTAATATATTTCTGTCAGAATTAGGAAACCCGATAACCAGTTATTGGAGAGTAGTACTCATCCAGTTGAATCCATTTTCATTAATCAAAAAATTACAATCCCAATAGCAAAGGAAATATAATCTGCAAATCTAGTGCTGAGCAAATTTAGCAGTGGGTAAAAAAAACCCAAATTTAGTAGGTCAAGCAGCATCTGTTGAAGGAAATGAACAGACATTTCAGGTCGGGACCTTTCTTCAGACTGATGGGAGTGGAGGGGTTATAGCTAGTAGAAAGAGGGGAAGGCAAGAGGTAGCAAGTGATAGATGGACCCAGGTGAGGTAATTGGCAAATGCGGCAGGAGTTGGAAGAGAGAAAAGGGAGAGGTCATCATGGATATTTCGCAGTTGCAAAACAAAAGTCTGATTTGTCCGTCATCATTCATTTACTTCAGAAAGACAAATCGTCTGGAATAAATTTGTCGCCTTTCCGCTTAAGGCAACAGCAAAAACAAAGAACAGTGCATTCATTTTTATTGCCAATTGTAGCACACTGACCTATATTTTCTGGTTCTAATAGCAATACATTTTTCTTCTGGTTAATAAAATGAAGCACAGGTAATCACAGCAAGGTTTTATAATTTTAGAAGTTTCACACTTCAAGTTACAACAGTTACAACTTGCACAGGCAAGTGTTTTTGTACTTTCCACCTTCCAGAAAGATGCTCCAGTTTTTATATTTAGATTAAGAGTTCTAAAAACATTCAAAGAGAAAATGCATGGACAGTGGATTAACTGAACAGGACCAGAAACAAAGGTTTGAAACTATTAGTTTATATTACAAATGAAGCGAATTGTAATGCTTATTACAAGTCGCCAGAGATGGATGAATGTATCTCTAAATATAATGGAAGTCACAATTGACTAATTTACTGTAAAACTGACAGTGTGCTACCCGATTGGTTGTAAATTCAGGTGGTTCAGCAGGTGACACCTCACATGCTCCCTTTAAATTCACTAGGCCCTAGCTCCAATAAACTTTATAAATTCACCAGGTCCACTTTTCCCATATGTTGGTGAGGTCACATTTGGAGCATTGTGTTCAGTTTTGGTCATCCTATTATAGGATGGATGTTGTTAAGTTGAAAAGAGTGCAGAGAGGTTTGGGGAGGATGCCCTAGGACTTGAGGCTGAGCTATACAAACGGCTGGGCAGGCTAGGACTTCGTTCCAATGAAGCACAGAAGGGTGATGGGCGATCTTGTAGATGTATATGAAATCATGAGGGGAATGGATAGGTTGAATGCAGTCATTTACCCAGAATAGGAGAATCACAAATCGGAAGAAAAAAGTTTAAGATGAGGGTGGGGGTGGGAAGGGGAAGATTTACCAGGAACCCGAGAGACAACTTTTTCCCACACAGAGGGTGATGGGTATATGGAACAAGCAGCTAGAGGAGGTAGTCAGATAATCATAGTGTTAGTGTGGAAACGCGCCGTTTGGCACAACTTGCTCACACCGGCCAACATGTCCCATCCACACTAGTCCTAATTACCTGCGTTTGGCCCATATCCCTCTAAACCTGTCCTGTCCATGTACCTCTCTAAATGTTTCTTAAACATTGCGACAGTACCAGTCTCAACTACCTCCTCTGGCTGTTGAGGCAGATAAAACAACATTTCAACAGCTGCGTGGATAGGTAAGGTTTAAAGGGATGTGGAACAAATGCAAGCAGGTGGGACTTGGTCAGCATTAGTAAGTTGGGCCAAAGGGCCTGTTTCGGTGCTGTACGACCTCCTTTACACTTAACTGACACAATACAATTTATTTGTTGTCATTTGAACCTCATTGAGGTTCAAACGAAATTTGGTTTCTGCAGTCATACACACAAGGAAAAGAACCAAGACACAACACAATTTACACAAACATCCATCACAGTGAATCTCCTCCTCACTGTGATGGAAGGCAAAGACTTCTCTCCCCTGCACTCCCCATTCTCCTCCCGATGTCAGAGTCAAAGCCCCCGGCGGGCGATGGCAAGTGTCCCGCGGTCATTAAAGCCGTGCCAGGCGATGCAAGGCCACGCTCTGGGTCTTGGTGTTGGAGCCCCCGGCGGGCGCTAGCAAGTCCCGCAGCCATTCAAAGCCACGCCGGGCGATGATGTAAGGCCCCACTCCAGGTACTCTTCAACCCCGCAACTCGGGCGGGAGAAATCGCCGTTGCGGAAGCCCCGAAAAGCGGTCTCCCAGCAGGGACCCGTGGGCTCCCGGTGTCACCATCCACCAGACTCCGAATCTCCGGGGTCAGGCCGCAGCAGCTCCCCACCACAGCTCCACCCGCTCCGAACTCGGCCAGCTCCACAATGGTAGGTAGGTCCGCAGCTCCGCGACTGGAGCCCCAGGTCGTTCCGGTTGGAGGCCGCTCCACGGTGCTCGGCCCCAACGACAACGGAGACCCGACAGAGAAAAGATCGGGTTCTCCTTACAGGGAAAAGATTTTAAAAGTTTCCCCACCCCCCGCCCCCCACACACATACCCAGTTAAAAAATGTTTTAAAAAACTACATTCAAACAAGACAAAAAAATAATAAAAAGACAGACGGACTGCAGAGGCCGCTGCGACGTGAGTCGCGCTGCCCACCCAACTGATTCCAGTTTCTCACAAAGATAGGATGGACAGTTATTACCATTTACTGAAATATTACACACATCAGAGTGGCTGATTGTTTTCCAGCAAAGTCTATGAAGTTGCCGTTGCAATCTGCTCTGCCAGATTCTACACCATTGTCCTTCGAACTGGCTATCTCATGCCTGTCAAATCTCACTCAGTATGTGAATGCCAATGCTTCAAGTTAGCAAACATCCTGATCGTGCACAAATACTGGAAAGTAATGCTTCAGATGTAGATACTGAATTGACTTTTAGCACACAAGAGCCATTGTGCACAGCTATGACAGACTTGTCTAAGCGAAGTGGTAACCTTATGGCAAAGGGCCCCAAGATGATGGGTTCAAAGGCAATAGAACACAAGACAATGGATACCGTGGTACTCATCGGCCCTTACACAGACTACATCCTTGGCCTCTGCATCTTTATTCTCAACCCTTCTGCATCTCTCCTCCTCCATACATCACACTTCACATCCACTCAGCCTGACCTCAGTCTGCAGACTGGGCCCTTTTACACCCACCCCCCTCCAATCACCACTTCACACCAATCACCCACACCCTCTGTGCTGCACAACATCACTTATACAATATCAACAAAAATAGAGGTGGAGAGACTTTTCAGAAGACAAAAAAGCCGGAAAACTCCAGGACCTGACAATGTTTCCCCCTCTACTCTTAAGCTCTGTGACAATTAGCTGGCACCGGTCTATACAGACATTTTCAACCAGTCCCTGCAAATATGTATTGTCCCTGCCTGCTTCAAATACTCCACTATTGTCCCTGTACCCAAAAAGGCAAGGATTACTTGTCTTAATGACGACAGGCCTGTCATTGACCTTTGTATTCATGAAGGCACTCGAAAGGCTTGTGCTGGCCAAGCTGAAAAATATCACGATCTCCCTGCTGGATCCCATGCAGTTTGCATATCGGGCCAATATATCTGTTGATCATGCAGTCAACCTGGGCCTGCACTTCATCCTACAGCACCTATACCGCCAGGGGACCTATGCGAGGATCCTGTTTGTTGATTTTAGCTCTGCATTCAACACCATTGTGCCAGAGCTACTACACTCCAATCTTTCCAAGTTGACTGTGCCTGAACCCCTATGTCGGTGGATCACCAGCTTCCTGACAGACAGGAAGCAGCATGTGAGGCTGGGAAAGCACATCTCGGACCTGCAAACACTCAGCATAGGAGCACCGCAAGGCTGTATACTCTCCTCTCTCTACACCAACTAATGCACCTCCAGACACCTCTGACAAGCTTCTCAAGTTTGTGGACGACACAGCCCTGATTGGACTGATCCAGGATGGGGAGGAATCTGCCTAAGACAGGAAGTGTCACAGCTGGCATCCTGTTGCCATCGCAACAACCTGGAGCTCAATGCTCTTAAGGCAGTGGAATTGATTGTAGATTTTAGGAGAGCTCTGCCTCCCCTCACCCCACACACCATCAACAACACCACAGTCACATCTGTGGAGACTTTTAAGTTCCTGGGAACCATCATCTCCAATGACCTTAAGTGGGGGCTACCATCGACTCCACAGCCAAAAAGGCACAAGAGGCATGTTGGCCTTTATAACAAGAGGAATCGAATATAGGAGCAAATAGGTCCTTCTGCAGTTGTACAGAGCCCTAGTGAGACCACACCTGGAGTATTGTATGCAGTTTTGGACCCCTAATTTGAGGAAGGGCATTCTTGCTATTGAGGGAGTGCAGCGTAGGTTTACAAGGTTAATTCCCGGGAGGGCAGGACTGTCATATGCTGAGAGAATGGAGCAGCTGGGCATTTACACTCTGGAGTTTAGAAGGATGAGAGGGAATCTCATTGAAACATTTATGATTGTTAAGGACTTGGACACGCTAGAGGCAGGAAACATGTTCCCGATGTTGGGGGAGTCCAGAACCAGGGGCCACAGTTTAAGAATAAGGGGCAAGCCATTTAGAACGGAGACGAGGAAAAACTTTTTCTCACAGGGAGTGGTGAGTCTGTGGAATTCTCTGCCTCAGAGAGCAATGGAGGCAGGTTCTCTGGATTCTTTCAAAAGAGAGTTAGATAGGGCTCTTAAAAATAGCGGAGTCAGGGGATATGGGGAGAAGGCAGGAACAGGATACTGATTAGGGATGATCAGCCATGATCACATTGAATGGCAGTGCTGGCTCAAAGGGCCAAATGGCCTACTCCTGCACCTATTGTCTGTTGTCTAACAGAGGATGTACTTCCTACGGCAGCTGAGGAAGCGCAATCTGCCGCAGGCAATGATGGTCCAATTCTACACAGCCATCATAGAGTCTGTTCTCACCTTCTCCATCATGGTCTGGTTTGGCTCAGCCACCAAGCACGACACCTGGAGGCTGCAGCGAATCGTCCGATCAGCAGAGAAGGTTATTGGCTGCAACCGTCCCTCCATTGATGAACTGTACACTGCAAGGGCCAGGAAGTGAGCGGGCAAGATCTCCGACCCCTGTCACACTGGCCACAAACTCTTTGAATCACTTCCCTCTGGAAGGCGACTCCGGACTGTCAAAGCTGCCACAGCCAGACATAAAAACAGTTTTGTCCACGAGTAGTTGCTCTACTCAACAGCCAAAAATCTGTAGCCTCCCTTTGATCTGGTATTTTGTTGGTTCACATGCTTGATCAATGGTGTTTTATCATTAATGTTTTATTATTATTAATGTTTAGTGTTTTCTGAGTCATTCATAACTGTCACTGTATGTCATGTTGTTACTTGTGGGCAGAGCACCAAGGCAAATTCCTTGTACGTGAACACTTGGCCAATAAATTTACTTACTTTCTCTCCATCTTCCAAATGCCAAAAGTTCAAACCACACCCTTTCCCAGATTTTCAGGCCATTCTCAGAAAACCATCATGGAAGACCTACCTGCCGAAATATTGGCAGATCAGTCTCCCAGTCCTGTCCAAACCAAAATATGAGACCTGGGACACAGAACCAATCCAGCCTGTGAAAGCATCTCACTGAGAAGCCGTCTTAAAGTGAATAATTTACGCATGAGAATAGTCTACCAACCCATCTGATCACAGCAACCTTTGAGTTAAGTTAATGCCAAGATCCATTTCCTTCAATTAATGTCTCATGCAGTGAAATGGAAAAACAAGGAACTGCATATGCTGGTTTATATCTCTGGGGAAATAGGATGGGTGACATTTTGGGTTGGGACCTTTCTTCAGACTGAAATGGAGGGGGGTGGTGATACGATAGACTTTATTCATCCCCGCAGGGAAACTGGTCTGCCGGCAGTCACAACACACAAAGTACACAAACATTTGAAATTAAAAGTGAAAAGAAAAAGACAAGCACTGTTGGCTGGCTGCTGTATGCACAGCGCCTTAAGTGGGAACAAATGAACAAACAAACACAGATTTATCCCCTCTGGGCAGATGATTCAAAACTAGAGTGCCCCCCCCCACCCCCACACGATGATTCTAAACTAGAGTGCCCCCCCCCCCCCCCACGATGATTCTAAACTAGAGTGCCCCCCCCCCCCCCACACGATGATTCTCTTCACATTCCTCCCCCACACGATGATCAACTAGAGTGTCCTCCCCACACGATGATTCTAAACTAGAGTGCCTCCCCCCCCCCACCCCCACACGATGATTCTAAACTAGAGCTGCCCCCCCCTACGATGATTCTAAACTAGAGTGCCTCCCCCCCCCACCCCCAGACGATGATTCTAAACTAGAGGCCCCCCTCCCCGCTTTGTTCTTCACATTCCACAGATCACATCTTCTCTACCCAACTGCTAACCCACTAGGCCAGCCGACCAGAGGTCATTTATGGCTGGTCCTGGGTTTTTTTTTCTGCCTCCAGCTCTTCACCTCCCTCACCACCCACACCCCCACACACTTTCAGTGTGAAGGCCCCCCCCAACTCAAAACGCCACCAATGCTTTTTCTCCAGAGTTGCTACCTGACCCACTGAGTTACTCCACCAACTTGCATATTTTATGCAGTGAACTTGGTAAAGCTGGAAAGTAGACAAAAATGCTGGAGAAACTCAGCGGGTCAGGCAGTATCTATGGAGCGAAGGAAATAGGCAACGTCTTGGGTGGAGACCCTTCTTCAAACTGATGTGAGGATGGGGGGTGGGGGCGGGAAAAAGAAAGGAAGAGGCGGATACAGTGGGCTGAGGGAGAGCTGCGAAGGGGAGGAGAAAGAGGGACTACCTGAAATTAGAGAAGTCAATGTTTATACCACTGGGGTGTAAACTGCACAAGCGAAATACGAGGTGCTGCTCCTCCAATTTACAGTGGTCCTCACTCTGGCCATGGGGGAGGCCCAGGACAGAAAGGTCGGATTTGGAATGGGAAGGGGGGGTTGAAGTGCTGAGCCACCGGGAGATCAGGTAGGTTAATGCCAATTTTGCACTCTACTTAATCTTTCATTGCAAATTACATCTTTACCTGAAACAAAATCCTTGAATGCCTAATAATGAATTATTTATTGGAACTTATGTTTATGGATGCACACTTAAGATTCTGAAGAAATTCTGTTACCCAAGTTTTCCCTCAAACCTGTTCCACAGAAAAGATTTGAAACATCTATTCATTCATGACTGCACTAAACAAGTGCCAATTGAGATCTTCCTGTTACAATAGTGAAGCATTTTATATTCAGCATTGTTACACTTATAGTTTCAACAGCAATTTCTAGAACATCAACTTGCACAGTTAAATACAGAAAGCCAGGATTTGTCATGTGCGATACATTCTCCCCTACAAGATGCTCAAAGTCAAGGATTGAATTCAAAAATTGAAACGAAAGGGACAAAACCGATATTGTTCACTGAACATAAAATCACTTGGATAAAGTGCAGGCATATTGAATGAGGTACAACTGTATTTAAAACTGTATACTGCAACAGCCTAAACGCTTTTCTGATCCCAAACTAATTTTGTGTTTTCTGTACTTCATTGAATTACTTCAAAGCCCATGATCCAACTGATTTTGTTTTAAGTTCATGATATTCAAGTTCCTATTTTAATGTCATTTTAAAAGTTAGATTAGACATTTCCAGGTTTACTAAGTAATTTCTTTCACATTAATTGATTGTCCAACCTGCTTAATTGCTGGTTTGCCTGATGCTCAATGTCCCTTATAGCTAATATCCAAACATGCCAGGAAGAGGAAAACCAGCTGCAGGTGGTGGTTTTCTAGGCAGCTCTTTGCAAAGAGCTTTTCAGATAACTTCAAGGTGTCCACACAAAACAGGGAATCCACAACCCCTTGCCTTGCAGAGTTTTTGACTGTTGGGTTTTATCGTGTGATACCGGAGAAATCTAAAACGGGTAATGCAGAAATAGAATTCTGCCCAAGTTATCTGCAAAGTCAAGAAATCAATAAGATTTGATACAAGTGCATAAATGTAGGTATGTTACAAAACCTACCTGAATCGTCATTGGGAATCTGCCCTCAGCCATGTCGGCGATTTTGGCGCTGTTTGAAGGGGGCGGGTTTAAAACGCGATTTTTACTAGGCTGTACTAATCGCACATGTTCAGCCTAGTAAATCATTAACGAAAAATCGCTGCAAGACCCGGTCGCAAAAGGTATTATTAGTTTTATAGGCCTCGATAATATAGTTATAATAATTTTAAAATTACTGTTTCATTCCGCAACCTCTCGCAGCCCCAGGGTTTTATAAAGCAAACAATTAAAGGTATGTACCTTATTTTTGCATTAAATGGGGCATTATATAACCCTATATATCAAAATCTATAACGTCATTTTGGGCTTTTTTATCCCGCAAATTTGAGGGCACTAATCCAGCGCTATGTCAACGTTCTAAACCGGCGCGTTCCACATGAACCCACTAGAAAGCCGATTTAAATGGGCATTTATTTACAGCAATTGAACACTAAATTCCTTCCATTTGGCCTATAAATTAATGTAAATTAGATATAAAAATAATGTTATATTGTGAATTATTTGTGAATAATCTTTGGACACTTAGGCTATTTAAAAATGTTAATCTTTCCTTAAGAAATGGGCTTTTGATTATTAGATCACAGCTTTTTTGTAAGAATTGAAAAACACTCAGATGCTAATTTCCGAGTATGAAAATGGTCAAACTTTTTTAATTCTTGAGATGTGAAAGTGAATTTGGTGTCAAATTAAACTTATTGTTATGCTTTATCTGATGGGATAAATTGCAGACTTGATTTTTTAAATCTCAAAATTTTGTAACATTGCTAATAAATGTAGATCAAGACAAATGACAGAATGCAGCATAAAATGTTCTCTTGCTGAATACATACTCTATAGAGAAAATATCCAATTGTGCCCCAAATCAACTGTGCTATGATGTCAAGATAAAAAAAAACAAAGCAGATAAAGTGGAAATCCAGAATTCTAAGTTACAAAGCAAGTATTAAAAACAAATTAGGTTCACAAAATAATGTAGGTTTCTTTCCACATTTCGAGGATACTGCGGACTGAGGCAACACCAGAAATTGGAACTCTTTTCTAATTTACTATAAAGCAGAGAATAGACAAAAAATTTATTTATTTTTCTTAATAATTACACTCACAGTTCAAGACCAATGGGGCAATGTGTAAATAATTTCCCTCTACCTGTTATTTCAAAAAATCCAATCGAGGATATTGTGGCTGAAAACACCAAATATCTAAAATTTACTATAAAGCAGAGAACAGACAGAAGACATTTGCCATCTTAATAATTACAGAGTTCCAATGGGAACAAATGTTGCATACAAATCAAATTAATCTAAAATTTTTTAGTGCCATGTTGAAATAATGTGCAGACTTCATGTAATTTTTATTGTTTATCGTTTGAAATCAAATCCTGATTACAACGCACTCAGTTATTTCGTTGTCATGAAAGTATTATTGTGCAAGGAACTAATTGATTTCAGGTAATTAAAACCCTCAATATTTCAAAACATTTTCCCCAAAACAGAGACAAAAGGTTGGGACAGCATTTTTATAAATCAATAGATTCCACACAAACTGCAGGCACAATTCACAAGTGGTACATGCCCAGGTCGAGACCCAAACAGAGCAAACTTTCAGGGAACAATAGTAAGAACAGTGATAGAATTCCCCAATAAAATTCCATCACACCAGTTTGTAATCACCTCGACATTCGCATTCACTAAACATGGAGAATTATGCAACGGAGGTGGCAGGGAGAGGGTGGTTGTGGTAACATATTAGTTAACCACTCAGCTTAATATTCATCATGAACAAAATATTAGAAGCCAACACAGTGGCACAGCGACAGAGTTGTTGCCTTACAGCGCTGGAGACCCTGGTTCAATACTGACTACGGGTGGTGTCTGCATGGAGTTTGTACATTCTCCCCGTGACCACATGGGTTTTCTCCGAGAACTTTGGTTTCCTCCCACCCTCCAAAGACGTACAGGTATGTAGATAAATTGGCTTGGCACAAGTGTCCCAAGTGTGTGCAGGATAGTGTTAATGTGCGGGGATTGCTGTTCAGTGAGGACTCGGTGGGTCGGAGGGCCTGTTTCCGCGTTGTATCTTTGAAACCACAAAAACTAAAACATTATTAAAGATGACAAAGAATGCACTTGAAAATTCTACTTATACTTGTGTGAAAGGGAAATCATGATTGACCAATTTAACCGAGTTCTCTGAAGTAGTTCATGCTGTGGACGAGAAACAGGTGCTTATACTATACTTAGATTTCCAGAAGACATTTTGATAAAGTGCATCCAAGGTCGTTGCAGAAAATAACGGCTCACGTGCAGATGCTGACACATTGGCATGGGTAGATTGGCTAGCTAACATGAAACAGTAAGCATAAATGGACCTTTTCTTGGCTGGCAAGATATAAATAGTGGTGCGCCACAGGAGGTAAGTGTGGGGTTCTTCACTGCTCAATTTATAAATGACATGAAGGCACCAAAAAGGCAGAGGTGATAAATTTGCTGATTACAAAGATAGGTTAGAAAATGAGTTGTGAAGAGGACTTAAGGTAGCTACAAAGGGTGATTGATATGTTAAGTGGGCAAAGATCTGGAAAATTGAGAATGTGAAATTGTCCCTTTTCAAAGAAATAATATTGTAGATCTCCAAGATGCAGTGAGAACTGTAAATTCTGGTGGATGATTTGCAAATGGCCAGTGGTCAGTTACAGCAAAAAGCATTGGATTAGCTAACGATGTTATCGTTTATTGCGACGGAACTGAATATAGATGTGAGATTACGCTTCAGTTATACACGGCATTGCGGAAAGTACATCTTTAGCATCATGTACAGCATTAGTATTCTTAAGGATATGAATGCATTGCATGCTTAGAAGGGTTGACCACTACATTGATTGGGTTGATTGTCAAATGAGGAAAGGTTGTACATGCTTGGCTTACATTTGCTGGAGTTTAGAACAGATGTAATGTGATGGACGCACAAAATCCTGAAGGATCTCAACATGGAGATATTTAGTCTTATAAGATCTTGAACTGTGGACTCCATTTCAAAATGTCATCACCTAATTAAGAACAAGAAATAAAACTTCTCCAAGGATAATGAGTCTTTATAATTAATTCCATAGTCCCTCGAGGAAATGATCTTTGGATATTTTTTAGCCCAAAATAAATAGACACGTGGCAAAGTAAAAGGTTATTTCAAGTAGAGAAGGCGGCAAACATGATATTGCAATGAGGTCAATGACCTTAAATGACGGAGCAGGTTTGAGAGGCAAAGTGGTCCATACCTACTCCGCCTAACTTGGAACAGATCGTCACATCAGCAACTGAAGTTGTCAGATGCATGTGTTTATACATTTGTCTGTAATCAACCAATATTCACGAAGGAATAAGGTACAAATGTCAAATCCTTGCCCGTGTACACTTCACCTGGCTTTTTTTAGTGGATTATAACAAACACCTTGCTCAATGAAAGGTTGATGGTTAAATGCGCATCCATGCCGAGCCAAACCAATTGCTTCTGTTACTCTTAAGAATCTTACAAGCAGGTTTGCGCTCTGGCTATACAGTTTAATAGCTGCGGTACATTGTTTAACACATTCTAAAATTCCACCCCTGCGCACTGCAGAATAAGAATGAGAACCTCTTTCTCCACCCGAATTTCACTTTCAAATCCAGGCTCTTGCTAACATTTCCTTGGCTAGCATAGATGGGCATCTTGGTCGATGACAGGGACAATTTGGACCAAAAAGCCCATTTCTGTGCTGCATGACTATGACTCTGGAGAGCCAGTGAAACTGTAAGACTGTTACAAATGCAAAATCAAAACCCAAGGCAGGTCCAGCACATTCTGACTTACTTTCTGAGGTGAATGACAAAGAAAACCTGTTTGGAGACAGCCACAGCAGAACCTTGACTCGACAAAATCAGCAGTGCTAAAATCTAGCTTGTAATGTGTTCACACTTACTACTTGTGTGGTGTATTCAATTCTCTTTTCAAACCACATTTACTGACAGTACTTTCAAATAGCTTTGAATAGAATTCTTAATGCACAGAAAAACTAAAATGAACACTAGGCTAATTCCAATTAATTTTGGTCAACATTTCTGAAGAAAGTTATTTTCTTTCAACAGTACTTAACAGTAGTAGATAACCTGAAGCAACACGACAAAAAAAAAGTCCAACATAACACTTAAATCCACAATATGATCAAATTCCTTTTAAGTCACTTTGATCAGCTTTCAAAGAGGAATTAATGATGAATAAATACACTGTGCAAATGCAATTAAAATGCCAAAATGTAACTTCTTGAAATTACTGTGCAACAACCTATTAAATAATATTGAAAAAAATCATTTAGGTAAATAACTTTAATGAAAGTAATAGTGAAAGATATTTGCTTTGCAGCGATTCTATCAGATTTTTAACAATTCCAGAAAGGCAGATGGATGGTTATTTTGATCATTACAACAGATTTGCCAAATTCCTGATGGCAGAAGCATTTGCTGCTCATTGTTCAATTCCCAAAAAATTAACTCCAGAGAGTTCAATATTACTCCTTAGCTGTTTAAAACAAAATACATTACAAAAAAATTAAACATTCCATTACTGATAACTGCACACCTATAATGCATAACAGCAATAAGTTTAGATGTGCCATGCATTAATGTTACTTATTTTTGGTTGCAACAGTTGAGGAATTGAATTTTGTCTATATTTGCATTTCAAGACTTTACTATAAACTTCAACATCCACCCAATTCTTAATCTAATTTCTGGGGTCAGGTTAACTGATTCATCAACTTTTGCTATACACTCAAAATAGCATCCTTGTTTTGTCTAAATTTCATGTGTATTTTTAAGCCTCAATTCATATTTTTACTTCCACCACACATTGGAACTTCTAATACTGACTCAAATTACAAAAGGCAACATACAGTCTTTGACATCAAGGCAGAACTAGATGGTGATCACACCCACCTGGAAACAATAGGTCGGTGATTTCTCTGCCAACGGACTGCAGGAGCACCATCACTATATGCATTGCAACTGTTCAAGGTGGGGGCTCTATCATGAAGGACAATTTGCCATATGGTACAAATAGTGGTCCTTCCAGTAATCGTTCGAGCAATCAAATAATTTTAAAAATGCAATTTAAAATTAAAGCTTAATATTCATAAATATAACCATATAACAATTACAGCACGGAAACAGGCCATCTCGGCCCTTCTAGTCCGTGCCGAACACTTACTCTCACCTAGTCCCATCTACCTGCACTCAGACCATAACCCTCCATTCTTTTACCGTCCATATACCTATCCAATTTATTTTTAAATGATAAAATCGAACCTGCCTCCACCACTTCCACTGGAAGCTCATTCCACACAGCTACCACTCTCCGAGTAAAGATGTTTAGCCTCATGTTACCCCTAAACTTTTGTCCCTTAATTCTCAAATCATGTCCTCTTGTTTGAATCTTCCCTACTCTCAATGGAAAAAGCTTATCCACGTCAACTCTGTCTATCCCTCTCATAATTTTAAAGACCTCTATCAAGTCCTCCCTTAACCTTCTACGCTCCAAAGAATAAAAACCTATCTTGTTCAGCCTTTCTCTGTAAGTTAGGTGCTGAAACCCAGGCAACATTCTAGTAAATCTCCTCTATACTCTATTTTGTTGACATCTTTCCTATAATTTGGCGACCAATATTTTGCACCATACTCCAAAATTTGTACAATTTTAACAATACATCCCAACTTCTACACTCAATGCCCTCTGATTTATAAAGGCCAGCACACCAAAAGCATCCTTTACCACCCTATCTACATGAGATTCCACCTTCAGGGAACTATGCACAGTTATTCCTAGATCTCTCTGTTCAACTGCATTCCTCAATTCGCTACCATTTACCATGTACGTCCTATTTTGATTTGTCCTGCCAAGGTGTCGCACCTCACACTTATCAGCATTAAACTCCATCTGCCATCTTTCAGCCCACTCTTCCAAATGGCCTAAATCTCTCTGTAGACTTTGAAAATCTACTTCATTATCCACAACACCACCTATCTTAGTATCATCTGCATACTTACTAATCCAATTTACCGCACCATCATCCAGATCATAAATCCAAAAAAACAAAATGAAAGACAGGTCCATTAAAATATCTCAATTCCAAGCAGTTCATATTTTAACTGCCAAAAAACACCAGTCCATCCCAGAACAGTTTGCTTTATTTATCCATTAACCTAATAAAACTCTTGAGATTGGCAATAGTGGATGACAATATTTCTTCAAGCAAATAAAAATATAATTGTTGTGTCGGAAGGAACTGCAGATGCAAGTTTACGCCGGAGATGGACACAAAATGCGGGACAGGCAGCATCTCTAGATGGAAGGAATGGGTGATGTTTCAGGTTGAGACCCTTCAACAATTATTTTTTTTATTTTATTTTCAAAAAGTATATGTAGTCTGCTAACCAAGCTTATTTTTTTTTGTGGGATAGTCTTGTCAGTGGCATGATCATAGACAAAGAGGCCAGAACAGAAATGCAAACTGAAGTGGCAAAAAAGTTTGTAATATGAATAAAAACTAAATTAATAAGTCTAAACTGATGTCCAAACTAATAAGTCTAAAGTCTAAACTAATTGGAAACTTATTGAATATTATTTAGTTGCACTTTGAGACTGAAAGTTAACAAACCTTGGGTAAACTTTTAAAATAACCACAGGCCAGATGTTTGCCAAATATGAACACAGATCAAAAACAAATGCTGGAGTAACAGTGGGCCAGGCAACATCTCGGGAGAAAAGGAATCGGGGACGTTTCGGGTCGAGGCCCTTCTTCAGACTGAAAGTCAAAGAAGAGGGAAGCACAGAGATAAGGAAGTGTAAGGTGTGAAAACGAGACACAGGAGATGGGGATCATGGAAAATGTAGAATAGATCACTGTTAGCTAGGTGAAAGTGACAACAAAGCATACTGAGATAAAATTTAATCAGGTGGACAGTCAGACTGGTCCAGGAACTGGGAAGGGGGAGGGACGGAGATAGAGGGAAAGCAAGGGTTACTTGAAGTTAAAGAAGCAAATATTCATACTGTTGGGATATAAGCTGCCCAAGCGAAATACGAGGTGCTGTTCCTCCAATTTACGCTGGGCATCACTCTGATAGTTGAGGCCCAAGACAGAAAGGTCAGTGTGTTAATGGGAGGGGGAGTTAAAGTGTTTAGCAACCGGGAGATCAGGTAGGTTTATGCAGACTGAGGGGAGGGGGGTCAGCGAAACTAGCGCCGAGCCTGCCCTTAGTCTCGCCGATATATAGGAGTCCACACCTGGAACAGCGGATACAGTAGATGAGTTTGGAGGTGCAAGTGAACCTCTTCCAAAAACATCAACCAATTGAAGCAAAAGCATAATTTAACGACAGCAGCCCGACTTGTATGAAAAGTCATGTAAAGATTTTCATTATCATGGACAGTTTACAATTTGGCTATATCCTAGGGCAGGCCAATTACTAGAGGTTTCAAAAGACGAACTAAATGTTCTTCGAACCCATGAAGGCAAGAGACAAAACGCAAATTGAAATTTACAAAAATCAATCACTGCATTCCATGGCTAACATATTCAATCCTAGTGCAGTTTCCTACCACTTCAAGCAGGGTGCAAGGCCACCAAATTCAAGTGCTTTATTTCAAACCACCACCACTTGCTGTGCTTTATTTCAAACTAACCACCACCAACCATTTGCTGTGCTTTATTTCAAACCAACCACATTTTCATTTTCAAACCACATTAAGGGCACTCAAGGTCAGTAAAACCACTCAGTTTAGTAGATATGTGTTCAGTGTTATTCACAGCTCAGACTGAGAAACGTGACCCTTTTGCTCCCCTATCTTGCAGAGACTGAGGCACTTAACACTTCCAGGTTTTATAGTCCCTCTGGAAGGGGCGTGGCCTTCAGGAGAGAGGATCTCAACATTTTTTAAACACTAATAACACTTTTATTTTTAATCGATGGGAAAAATCCTCTTGTCCTGCACAGCGGAGGGGGACCGAGTAAGATGGCCAAATATCACAGCCGTAAGTGGCAGCGTTTTTTCTAAAATCAATATATAGGAACAGGAAGTGGTCAAGATCAGACTTTTAGTAATATAGACTTGCACAGATAATTGTCCTCATACAATTAAGTATTCTATTGATAACTACCCTAACATTAAAAAAGCTTTAGAATTCTATTTTCTAGCTAGTTGTTTAATTTGGAGAAAACAAAATAAAAACCAAGCAACTTTGCTGTACAGTTTCCATCATTGTGACCCCCCATAGCACTTTCACTATTCTACCATTACTAGTGAGGGGGGGGGGGGGGGGGGGGGGGGGGGGGGGGGGGGGGGGGGGGAAAGTGGAGTTCTATTCACATTGCAATACTTAGTTAAAATTTAATCTGCATAGCAACATGCATTTAACACTTTGGTGATTAAGATAATTATAACCATTTCTCACTTTCGCTCTCATCAACAGAAATTTCTTGCAAGTGTATACTCTCAGCCAGGCTATGTAAATCAGATTAAATTTAAGACACTAAATTCAAGATACGCCACCAGAATTGGATGGTCTTAAAATAAATTAATCTGCAGGTACAACGCCTCTGTCGTGATAGCATTCTCTAAACTGAAGTTGTCAAACAATTAAGTATCAACAGTTAAAACAGAACATCCAGAATGTTCACAACTGTAATTTCATATGAATAGATACCATGTGCAAATCACTGAATAAATCAAAATTACATTCAAAATTTGAATCCAATTCACTTTTGCTGACAGGTTTTCCCAACCCACCCACTGGAGAACAGGCACACCTTACAGGTTTTAGCACTGAAAGAGAAAAGGATTGGTTACATAAATAAATCAAATAGCCAGTCAAAACCAGAACTCTTTTAAAATCGAGTATTAGCACAAGTCCAACATCAAGAAATCAAGCACCTGAAATTTTCACATTACTAAGTTTTAGTAATTCAATGTTAGTTCACAACTCAAATGCTTACCTTTGTTGTTACAATACAAAGGCAGTCCATCTCTTGAGCATAATTACTGCATTATAAAAAATCATTGATGCTTTGAAATTTCAATGGAATATCAACAGGAGATTTTCGGCGAATAAAGACCCAAGGGAGATTAGATTATTCAAACCTTGAGCTGCAATTACTGCTGTGAACATACAATAGCAGAAATGGCTTTTTGCTCGTTTCGTTAGAAGCAGTGTACAGAAAAGGCTTTCAAACCCATCCACTTGATGCTGCAGCTATCCTAATCTACAGGGTTAAATTTATACAGCAGCAGTGAGAAATGCGGAGGAGACAACAGTTACCAGCACTTCTCCAACTCCCACTTCTACTGCTTCATTAACCCATCCCCTCAGTACGTCTGAATATACGTTTTTCAACCAGCTCCACTGAATGGTTTATGTTTAATGCTTAATGCTCAAGATATACTGAGCGTTCAAGGATACAGGAAGAGTACGTCCATCACTCAAGTATTAAGTGTACGAAAAATAATCAACTTTCCTGGCATGTAATCAATGGATTAGTCGAATGGGTGGGGAAGACCAGGGACAAGAGGAAGAGAAGAAATTGCGACTGGTAGGTAGAAAGAGCCAATATATTTGGCATCTAAAAAGTCAGACTCTTAAACAAAACCCTGCAATTGGCTGACAAACACTGCACATTGCAAATGATGCACATCAAAATACTGCATCCATCAGCATCATGTGGACTCCAACACCAAATAAGAGAAGTCTTGTAGAATCAAAACATGCGACACAAAACTAATTCATATCGCGAACACCCCGAAACATATATTGCATTATCCTTAAACTTCTGGAAAACTATCCCATAGTTTAAGAAACATTTAAGACAGGTCCATGACTAGGACGGGTTTGGAACCAAGCGCAGGCAAGTGGGACAAGGGTAGCTGGGACATTGTTGGTCGGTGTGGACGAGTTGGGCCGAGGGGCCTGTTTCCACACAGTATTAATCTGTGACTATTGGAAGTGTTTAAACAATAGTAAATTAATACACTCAAACATGATTGAAGTAAAGATGAATTGACCCATCAGATTCACCCGATAGACTACAGAACTGATTAAAATCTAGGAAACTATTTTCTTATTCAGATCTTTCATTTGCATTTGAGTAGGAGAGAAAGTCGGACATGCTCATCATCAAGTACTGTCAATTTTAAAGATTAACTAGACTAAGAGGGTACCGTTGGGTCCCAGTCACAGGAGGCCTGGTCCCCCAATGCAACCCATTCCCCAACGCAATATTCCACCATTGACCTGTTACCCCAAAGCAACCCGTTCCCCCAAAGCAATATTCCACTACTCACCCATTGGCCCTAACTGCGCAGGCGGGGCTCATCTCCCCTCAACCCAGCACTCCCCTCCCACCCTCATCATGTGTGGGAGGGGAAGCGGGTGTGCGGTGGGAGGGGAGTGGGGTGTGTGTGGGTGTGGGGGGGGTACGGGGGGGGGGGGGGGGGGGGGGGGGGGGGGGGGGGGGGAGGGGGGTGTGGGGGGGGGGGGGGGGGAGGGGGGGTGGTGTGGGGGGGGGAGAGGGGGGGGGTGGGGGGGGGGAGAGAGGGGTGGTGTGGGGGGAGAGGGAGAGAGTGTGTGGGGGGAGGAGAGGGAGGTGTGGGGAGGAGAGGGAGGTGGGGGGGGAGGAGAGGGTGGGGGGGGGAGAGGGGGGGGTGGGGGGGGAGGGGAGGGAGGAGAGGGGGGGGGGGAGGGAGTGGGGGGGGGAGGGGGGGGGGGGGGGGGGGGGGGGGGGGGGGGGGGGGGGGGGGGGGGGGGGGGGGGGGGGGGGGGGGGGGGGGGGGGGGGGGGGGTGGGGGGGGGGGGGGGGGGGGGGGGGGGGGGGGGCGGGGGGGGGGGGGGGGGAGGGGGTTGTGGGGGCTGCACACGCAGCTCACACTCTGCTCACCCCGCACCATCAGCTTTCGGCCTCACTCAGTGTGCTGCCCGCACGCTGTTCACTCCGCACAACACACTGCTCACTCCGCTCCTTCAGCTTTATTCTCCTCACCGCGGGTGATTGACAGCAGGTGCCGGACGGAGCTGTTGTTACGATTTTTAAACCTTCGTAACTTTTGTAATATTCCACCGATCGTAACAAAACTTGTTGCACTTGCAACACAGGAGAATGGCGAATATGTTGACGAAAAATCGTAATGCTATCGGGTGCCGTTTTTGCACAAATGTAAAAATGCAAACCGGAAGAGGACAAGATGAGAGTTTTGTAAATGTGTAGATGTATAGATGTAATATATGCTTAAGAAGGAAATGCAGATGCTGGAAAATCGAAGGTAGATAAAAATGCTGGAGAAACTCAGCGAGTGAGGCAGCATATATGGAGCTAAAAAATAATATATGGGTGTTTTAGAGCTTCACAAAATGTTACCAACTCCTGAGACATCAGATACATTTACTTATTCAAACATTACAGGTAATTAGAATATTACACATAAAATTTATGACTTGTGGAAAATATGAAAACGTGCAGTGAAGCAAGGCTGGCATTACAACAATTCTGGCAGTTGTATTTACATAGCACAGCCTCTGAAGCAGTCATGTCCACATAATGGCAGGCAGGCAATCGGGTACTTAAGGTACTTATTCAATGGGATTCTACCACCAGTCACACTTCCCCCTCTTCTAATCTTTCTACTTTCTGCAAAATCCACTCTTCCTGATGCAATGGTCTGCTCATTCTTCTGCACCCACTCCTGTCACAGGCACTTTTACTGCCAATATTGGTGTAAGCCCCCACCCTTTGTCTTCCCCCACCCCAAACTACCATCCAAGGTCCTAAAGAGTCCTTCCAGGTGAGATGTTCACTTGAAGCTTCTTCAATCTAGTATACTGCATTTGATGCCCATGATGTGGTGCTCCCTACACTAGTGAAACCTAGTTGAGATGAATTGACCAATTGGTGGAGACACTGTGCTTTATCCACAACAGCCATCTCAAGCTTCAAAATGTAGGTAATTTTAACTTTCCTACTCACTCCTACACTTACCTATCTGACTATCACATTTTACATTATTACGGAGGGGTCAAACACAAATTTCAAATACATCTTGCTTGGGGACCTAAATGACATGAACATTGCATTTTCCATTTTCAGGTAACACATCCCAGACAAACTCAGTCTACTTAGTTTTCTTCTCCCTTTGTTCACCCCTCCCTTCTTTTCGCTTGTGTTCTCAATTATTCATTAGAGTGATACGACCTTCCTAGGCTGAGACGGCATTTAATTGCACATTCTTAATTGTCCTCAATGTGATAGTGGCAAGCAGACTCCTTGAATTGCTGAAGTCCTGGAGCTGTAGGCATACCCAACATTTTGACCCAGTGACAATGAAGGGCCATGTCAGTATGGCATGTGGTTTGGACGGCAACTTTCAGGTAGTGTTCCCATGTTTTTGCCCTCCTCGCTGTTAGGTTTAGAAGATGCTGTCTAAACGGTCTTGGCATGTTGCTGCAATGCTTCGTATGGATGGTACAAACTAAATGTTGGTGGAGGGAATTAATGGTTGTGGGCGGGTGTTTTAAAAAGGGAGCTGTTATGTCCCACTTGGTGTCATGCTGCTTAAGAGATGCTGAAGTTCCACTCATCTGGGCAAGTGAAAATTATTCAGTATACCGACTATAGTAAATAGTGAACAAGCCTTGGAGAGTTAAGCGCGAGTTACTCGCCACGAGATTTGTAACCTCTAGTTTGTAACCTGGTCTTTTAGCCACAGTGTGTACAAGGCCATGGCAGTTCAATTACTGGCTCCATCGGGTTTTACTCTTCATTCACCAGTCTCTACCATCCACTCTCCTGCTGCTATATATTGACATTCTCTCCCCAGTCCTGATCCAGGGCAGCTACCCAGAATGTCAAACTATACCTTTTTCCTCCACAGATGCTGCAGGACCTGCTGAGTTCTTACAGCATTGTTTTCCACTCCAGATTCCAATATCTGCAATCTCCTTGTAATAACAATATAATGCCGATGCTGGTTTGCCAAAGAAAAAATGTTTTGTTTTTGCAACTCAGCGGGCCAGTCAGCATATCTGGAGAACATTCAGACAGCGTGCAGAACGGGCAGGCGATATTGGGGGGGGTCGAAGAAAGAAAGCAGGAAGAGGGGCAGGACAAAGCATTGCCAATAATAAGTGAGCACAGGTGAGGGGATTTTTAAATCAAAAATTTGATAAACCAAAAACCCATTTGCCTGTGTTCACCTGTTATCAGCCACGTTTGTCCTGCTATCCTGTAATCAGTCTGAAGGGTGCCGACACAAAATGTCACCTATCCACATTCCCCAGAGATGATGCCTGACCCGCCAAGTTATTCCAGTATTTTATATTTCTGCAATCTCCATACTCTTTTGCTTTTACTTGTAGCTTTAGTTGTTTGAATTCAACATTCCTGCTGAGTTTAAAGCAGTGTTATTAAATAAAGCCAAATTCATTAATTGTCAAAAGCCCAAACATAATGAGCATGAAGAATGGCCACAGATCAAGACACTTTTAATCATCCCATCTATCACCCACAGCGTGCATATGATGCCATAAATGCTCTATCCCATCCCAACCTATGACATCTCCCGAGAAAGAAATAATACAGGGTAATATTTGGGATGGTGGGCAGGGGGAGTAGGACGAGAGAAAAACTGGCAAATTCAAAAATTCCTCATCAACCTACAAAAACCAGTCCAAGAAATAATTCCGGCCCTTAATTCCCAAAAAGACCCATAGTGCATTTGTCATAATCCCTTCGTCTGCAACTTATAAAATCTGACTAACCCAAATCAAGCCAGTACAGGAACAACATAGCAAGTCTCGTTTAAAATCTAGTTGTCCTATCAAAATACCTCTAATATCTTTTAGGCACAAATTGCTTCCAGACATTGCTTGTGTATTTCCAATAAAATGGGCACTAAAAGATTTATTTTTAAAATGTTGTGCAGGATTCCACAATTCATAATTAAGCACCTCTAGATAATGGACAAATGGATACCAAAAATCAATTCTCAAGACATATGAATGTGCCAAACATCTCGGCATGCACTAAGCACACGTGTCATGAATATTGTGACCTAGGGGGATTATCCAAACTGCCATAGGCCAAACGACATTTTTTGGATACATTGGAAATATTTTAAACTAGCCTGTTAAAAAGCACGTCGAAAATAAATTGAGGGTAATTGCTTGTACAGAGGTGAAAATTAATACAACTTCATATGTGCAACAGCTGCTGATGGCATCAAGTATGATGTGCAGTATTGGCAATGGCCCAAATAAATCAGCCCTAAAAATCCTCAGTTCATACATAAGATATTTTTTAAAACATGTGTTAAGTGCAAAGCATCAGTAAGTACAAATTAAAAAAGTCAGACCAAAAGATTAGAAAGAAAAATCAAAGTCATGGCATCATCAACAATACCTAATATAAAGGATTGTGTAAAAGTCTACATTCTAGAAGGGAAAGCTTAAATATTAGTGCCGTCATTTAAAAATTGGACAGAGCAAAAATCTATTTTTCAAAAAAAGTACTCATGTCTGCATTTGTTTATGCTGAAATGAACGTCTGACCTCCGACTAGAAGTGCAGATGGCCACAAAACACAGTTCTTTTCAAAATTTCAGTCAGTAAACGAAACTATGTCCACGTGTCAACCTGGTCTTATGCCATGCTGGCCGTAACCGGATGGCAGACAGGATTTGCCCATCACATTGCTGGAAATTCCTGGCCAACATGTTCAACCAGTAGTCTCCACATGGAACCTCGTGATAGTGTAATAAATGCGCTGGCACATTATCCAGCACATCCCAGTCTTAGATGCTGTTTGCAACTCCAGGACCTATGCAATGTGAAAAACAACAAAGGAAATCTGGAACAGAAACAAATACCCCAAGGATCATTGACTTGAATTTTTTTTTTGTTCTGCTCCCCACAGATGCTGCCTATACTGCAACATCTTTCAGGAACCTACTTAACTAAAAGGAGATGGAAATGTCTTAGAAACTGCCAATCATGACCAATGACCTAGATTGCACTCATTGCAGGTAATAAGAACAAAAACACTAATGCATGAAATCTGAAAAGAGGTTGCTGGAGATTTCCAGGCCGAGCAGCATTTGAACAAATGGTACATTTCAGGTACAGCCAAAAATCAAGTTTCTCTTTCCTTGGATGCTGCCTGATCTGTTGAGTATTTCCAGCATATTTTGTTCAAATCATTGATGATAAATGGCTTATGACAGTTAAAAAGATCTTAGTTGAAAGATAATAAGCTGAAATGAACAAACCTATTTATAAACAATATAATTACATGTTAAAAATAGAACATCGTATTCAAAGGAATGCACAAAGTTTCAACTAGAAAAACTGAAAGTTGACATGTTCAGATTTTATGAGAGGCATCTACAAACTTGATCACCTTGTTAGCAGACAAGTTAAATAACAAGTACAAAATTATTTGTAATTATGAAAATTGACAACCAATATTCGAAATAAAATGGCAAATAATGACGAAATTAAATAAATAAATTAATTAAATTAACTAAATAAGTGGGAGCCCATACGTCTACTGGATTTAGATGGAAAACTCCAGCTTGTACGACCTGCTTATTAAATGTAATAAGGTGCAAAACAAACCTAGTTTTAACTAATTACAAATCAAGGGTTCCACATTTCTTGCTGCTGCCTACATTACATCTAAAAACCACCTTCAAAAAGGTAACCGATATTAGTAATTGCTTGGTAACAATCAGTCAGAAAACCACACTTGATAAATCTACTTTACAGTACCTGCTACAGCACTCCCAAACACCCAGTGACCAAGTGCAACACCCGTAATGATTCCCAAAACCACACAAGTGGTTTTCATGCTCGAGAAAAATCACAACAGACTTATTCTTCAGAGATAATCCCATCCAGAACATAGGACTCTCCTGCACACAATGTGGTGCTAATCCAGAAGCAAAGATAACTTACCTTATGCGATCTTCAGTCACACATTGCAAAAAGGTTCAGGCTAGCCCAAGCTCTTTCATTTTCAAGGTAATAATGATAGTAAATTATCATTTTCCTAACACTTAAATCTTAACAACTATAAATATCTAAATAACCAAGATATATGATGGCCATAACTATTCCACCTTGAATATTAAGTAGTGGTTAACAACTTCTACTTTCTTAGTGCAAGGAACATAATAAAATTTCCTGTAACTTTTTTTTTTTAATATGCAAATTTAAAAAAATTGAAAACACTTTGCTCAAAGAATTCACATAAATATGAATCAATTGATGTTCCAATGTACACGAAATAGAAGAATTTTGTTTGTAAATATAGAAAGGCTGCCAAATTCCTGAAGTTAAAGGAAATGTGGCATATTCAAGTAGCCACAAGACCCGAAATGGTTACCTCAGTGATGAGAAGCTAAATCACTCACCCCAACACCAAGCAGCCTCTGCACACTGCCACAGTGGGTCACTCCATGCTGAGCCATGTAATGATGCAAGTGCAGCTTTCCTGCTGCAACAGCAGTGGTTAGAATTTGTGCCAGGTTCCAGGACAGTCAATTGCAAGCCAAGCAGAAGTCCTCTTTTGAAATACAGAATGTGTGCACAAGTGCTCAGACTCCAGTGTCAAGAGCATTATAATAAATCAGCACTCGAGGGTCAAAACTATACAAGGTGCCAGTGCAGTAAACTGTCATTTTGGAAAAGAGAAAGTTTGATTCGCCACTTTAAAATTACTATTGTTACCAATGCAGTTATTGAGCCAAATTAAATCAATGAGATTAAGGATTAATTTTAAAAAAAAACTATTGCCATCATGGCACAAGAAGACCAACTAGAATGTGGGACAATACAGAGTCATGTGTCATGAAGTGGAGGGAGTGAAAGGATGGAGGGGGGGTTAATTGAATGGCAGTTAAAATTCTCTAAATGCATCTTATACAAAGAACCAAATAACTCAGGCGTTTTAAACAGGAATGAAAATTGATCTGACATCAGAAACTGGAGGAAGCCATTTCCAATTAAATAGTAAACAATGGTCCCATAAAATTAACTTCCACCGACATTTAAAGTGGTGCACCTCTACGAAGAGTTTGGTGAATACATCGAAACCCAATGGGGGAAAATAAATATATCCAACATTATAACTTCTATTCTTTGCAAAGCTTTGTACTGTGGGGGTATGCGACATTTGTTGCGCTGCCACTGATAAAATTGAACTTCAACAGCAATTCCCTTGTCCATTATACTCAGTTAGACATGCAATTGAAATACGTTTACATCCAGACAATGGTGGATTGGTTTCAATATTTGGATAACTGGAACACAGGCCTCTATGAACCAACAAAGCACCACATCCAAATGGATAATTGAATGCTATTTTTATTCCACAATAACATGACATATACATAGCACATAAATATTAATTTACTGTTGCTGAACAAAATCTGTTCTATTTGAATCGGCAAGCCTTTTGCATATATCTACAAAGATGGAAAGCACCCAATATATCACAATACATTTAACCCCAGTTCTTAAGACAGTATTCATTTAATGCATTCATTTTATTCATAACATGCTTCAGCATTCACATGGAATGCTTTAAGCATGTATTTTTTCAAGTGTGAACCAAAAATGTATATATCAGTTTAAAAAATAAATATTTCTGGTGCAACAAGTTACCAGCCCTGATTGCAAAAAAAATAGCACAAAGGCATTAATACTTTCTCAAAGAAAATAAATATAATTTCTCTTCACATTACATATACTTAGTTTGGACATAATTCTTAATTTTCAACAATAAATAATTTAATCTTATAGTTTCTGCAGCAAGCATAAAAATTGGACATTTGGAAAGCAATAGGACAGCATAGTCCAGCTTTAATGGCTGAAAAACACAACTTGCAGCTTAAGAATTAGTTTCCTTATTAATTAGCTATCTTCCTTCTGTAACTGTAATTGCTTGCAGATCTGTGGCAGGTCTCCCCTAGCCTGTTTGATCAGCTCTTCTATCAAAGATGAAACTTAATTGCTTGTCAGGATTCAGTCCACAAGCCGAAATTTTCCATGATTTAGGACAAAAAAGTTAACTTGTTTCAATGTAATAAAAAGGAACTACAGATGCTGTTTTGTGCCAAAGATATACACAAAATACTACAGTTACTCAGCGGATCAGGTAGCATCCCTGGAGAAAATAGTTGGGTGAAGTTTCGGGTCAGGACCCTTCTTCAGACTGATTGCAGTTGGGAGAAGGTTTGCAACCTGAAATGTCACCTATCTATTTTCTCCAGTGATGCTGCCTGACCCACTGAGTTACTCTAGCATTTTGTGCCTATCTTTAACTTACATCACATTCTTCAAACATAGCTATACTATTGTCCAAAGTTTTTTTAAACATAAAAACAGTGAACCACTTAAGTTTCAAATTAACATATTTAGTTTGCTTTTAAAAAAAAATCTCCCAACAAGCATATTTCAATAGAGTTCAAAAACTTAACTGCACTGAGAACAAAAGTAGTGAGAGCATAATCCAAATTAACTGGAACATTCTATCTACTTTAACAGCCTCTTTCCCCGTTTTCCACCATTCCCATCAATAAACTAGGTTGGAAACTACCGTGACACATTTTCCAAGCTATCACTAATTCCCTTGACATGAACTTTTTGTTCTAGTATAACAAAGTTTGATGAAACACTGACATTAAAAAACCTAAACAATTCCCACTAATTCTGTCTCCTTAACTTGGGCAAAAAGTGAAACGCAAACTTTTACCCCGTATTCATGTCTTTCCCAAGCTGAAAGCTCATTTATTTGCTCCACCACTGTAATCGCACCAAAGATACTCCTCAAAACCTACCTTTCAACGTTTAGTTATTTCCCTACAAATTTTCTTACCCAACTGGGAAATTCATACAACCCTACAAACCATTGGAAATGGGTACTACATTAAAAAAAGCCCCAAATAAAGGTTTGTTGCTTCTAACAATGGATGCAACTTTACTCACGCCTTATTGGCTTTGCTGCAGGAACATCTCTTTGCTTTAGTAATCACTAGTTTTATTCACAGTACTTCCATGTTTTTAATTGCCACACTGACTTCCAAGTTAAAAATAGTAATAATTTGCATTGTCAATGTTTTAGACATCAGAAAATCAATTTAATATTCATCCTTGACCTCAATAAAACTTACAATTTAGTTGTACATACAATTCCCTGCTTCTCTCCCACTTTCTTGCCATCAATTAATGAGAGCTAGCCATTATTGGGAGAAGAAAATTCCATGTCAATAGAAACTGTTACAATGATAAATTGAGCTAAATCTCAAGTTCCGAGGAACAGTGGACATGCCATGGGAAGAGCCTACAACCATCATCCAATTTCAATGGTTTAAACAGTTTAGACCAATTTTGTGCAATCGGCCGCCACCAAACAACCAAGGATTGAATATCATTAAAATTCCAAGTCAGCTACTGATCTTCAGTTATTAAATCAGGTGTGTAACACAAGAAACAGGCCAAAATTATCCAGCAACTCTTTCTGCCTCCATTTCACATTATGTGATAAAATTGAATTTGATAACACACATTAACCACAGAAATAAAATTTGAAATAAACCAGATCAAATATGTTTCATTTGTATTGCCCATGACACTATATTAGTTGATTTGGAGGAAAATCATTCAACTTGTACAATTCCCATTAAAAGCATTTGAGTGAAATGAACATCCATCGCTTAACTGAATAGCCAGCATCCAGTTCAAACAAACTGCACACAATTTGTTGTCCTCTCACGCTCTGGCCACACAACTCATGCCACCAGAAAGCGATATTCTAGAAACATGTTACCCTTTTAATGCAAAAGTGAGTAGATGGAAGTATGCACAAGTTCAGATGATTCAATCTTGTGGGGGAAACGCCCTTTACTATCCCCAAAACACCCTTCAAATCCATTTCTTCTCTGGTTGGAAGTTGAAATCAAGCCAACACATCTATTATTCATTCCTGTACTATATATCAGAACCAGCCCGATCTTCCATTGTGACCTGTCCGAGAAAAACATCAAGGAAAACATTTTCACAAATGTAGAAAAGTCACAATGTATTCAGCTTAATTGCCCAAAAGGAAAAGCAGTTGTTTTGTTTAAAAATGTTTGTTTTATATAAATATCAAGTTTCCCCAAAAGGATGATAAATTATAAAAATGTCCAATTGGTCAGGTACTATCCAGACAGCTGAATGCCAATGATTTGGATACCTTACTTCAAGGCAGTTTTAAACAGCTTTGGGACCTATTTTATCACTGGTGTTATCCCATTAAGCAAATTTCTTGAATGTTATTTTACTTATTATTACAAGTATAAAAGTTGGTAAGGTGCTAGAGTCAATAATCAATCGTGATTTTATGAATAGTCTATTCACATTTGGCAAATTTGCTCAAATTCTTCGAGAATGTGACAGGGAGAGTTAATGGAGAGATACTCAAGGCTGTAACGTATTTAGATTTTCAAAAGGCATTTGACATAGCATTACATTATAGGCCGATGTATAATTTAAAACCCCAATGTCTTGAAGTATGAAAGTCTAAATGGATTCCAAACAGGCTGATGCATAGAGTTGGAATAAATAGGTCTTTTTTACAGCTAGAAGGATGTAATTAGATGAGCACATCAGATTGGTTTTTGGTCCTCAATTGTTTACTAGGTACATGAATAATCTGGAAGGAAGAACGAAAAGCATGGCTTCAAAGTTTGCCAATCACACAAAAATAGGTCAAATGGCATTGGGTGAAGACATCCTACAGTAGAATGTATGATTGGCGAAAAACCCAATGAATGGAATTCAAAGTGGGCATGTGCGAAGACAATCTAAAGGCGAATTATCATCTCAATGGAGAGAATGCAAATGAGTAAAGTTCAGAGAGATCGAGGTACAGATCAAAATGCTTGCAATCATGTCCCATAGGTAGTTGAGACAAATAGCATTTTGGCCAATATCACAACAGTAGTTTAAAAATTGTTGTACAGGGTGTTGGTAAAGCCACACCTGGAATACTCTGAAGATTTGGTCCCCTTATCAAAAAACACAATTGAGTACCATTGGAGGCTGTCCAAAAGAAGACAACAAACAAAACAGCTTGGGTTTCCTTGTAGTTTAGAAAAATGTGGGGTGACTTTTTCCAACCAAGATCTTAAGGAGATTTAATAAGGTCGCTATTGAGATGTTTCCACTAGTTGGAGACTCAAACAAGGGAATGTGGTCACAAAATACATAGACGTTTCTTCTCAGGGTAAATCATTAGAATTCTCTAGTTCGGAACAGGGTCAAGGCCAGATCATTAGATATTAAAAGGTAGTGATAGATAAAGTGCTTGGAAGATAAAGGAACTGATGATTGTAGGTACTAGAAAAATGGCTTAAATTTAAGCGAGATTCAACTCATACCTACAGATAGTAAAAATTTGTCTGGAAACACCAAATATTTGGAATAATATTTCATGCATAAAGGGCCTTCTTTGGTCATCATTCTATGCATCCAAACTGAGTTCTTAAAATTATACAAATGCTTCTTTTACATAATATCAGAATGAAGAGTCAAATTTGGCAATAATGAACAGCATGTGTATGTAGGAAGGAATGAGAACGCAGATGTCCCCAGCATCTGCTGTCAAAATGTCACAGGACATGATTGTTCAGCATTCTCTTCTTGGTTGAGCATATGAAGAGGGTGAAGGTTCATTTTACTTATGAATTCACCTAATCTGAAAAAGCAATGCTGATCAAAGCAATGTATCTGATCAAACAGGAATACATTTCAGATGAAGTGATTTACATCAACACAAATCTTATCGTCACTATTCAGTAGTTTTCTCTAAGGAAACGATAAAAAGAATACTTTAACACAAATAGAGAATAAGATTGAGAATATTTCAAAATTTGTCAAAAGCTTCATAAACATCATTGACGTGGGAATTATTAAATTTTGCTTTAAAATACACATTTGGCTTCCAAATACTGCAGTCACTCTGACACTGCAATCTCTCAATACCAAATGGAAGGAAATGTGGTTGGTCAGTACTCCACCAGATGTAAAATAGCTTTCTCTCACTTCAAAGTGGCAATACTAAAGAATCAATGCATCAATGATTCAGAACAAAATAGAGTAAAATGTAGTTAACACAACGATGTATTTTCAATTTTTTTGATTATTATTATTATTATTATTTTTTTTTAAACAAACTTTTCTTAAACTTATTGCCTGTTGTAAAGACAAAAAAATCCTGCCACTTTCAGAGCAACCAAAACATTTTCCAACTCTTTGCATATTTACCATGGTGAAAAGGCAAATCCTTAGAGGAAACCGACTAATACAACATTTTAAATATTAAGCAAGCACATATCATGCAATGTCAACCATGGGAGAAAAAAAATGACGTGATGATTTAAAATATAAACTGGCACCAAATTCATTCAGTATAATTGCTCTGGTTTTAGACATATGTGCCCAGAAATAATTTTAAGATATTTTCCCTTACATTACACAAATTGCCTACTTTCCACAAGTACTTCAGAGGAAATAAATCAATTTTGACTCAAATATAAAACAGTTCAATTCTTTATTGATGTCCAATATTTATCTTCTCACTCAAATTAATTTCCTTGTTGGAAAAAGAATGACAGAATTGGTAAAATGAATCCTTGGGCTGTGTTAGTGTTCAACGTACAGTTCAGATTTACAACGCATTTTAATTTTTGGAAGTGATAAAAGCAGAAGAGGAATTCAGCGAAAGAAATTTCAGTATGAAGTCATTAATTTTGTTGTACAAAACAGGAATAGCTCCTTCAGTCCATCATGTCGCTGCTGACTATCACATAGATATTTATATCAATCTAATTTATTAACGTTTGGTTGATGGACTACTCTGCCTTGGTGATTCAAGTACTCGTCAGATGCCAGATGCCCACAGGGTGGAAAAGAAAAGCTTCCTCAGATACCCACTATTACATCTTGCCCCTTACCCAAAACCCCAAAGTTTCTTACTATCCATGTAATCTATGTCTTGCTTTGGTATACCCTTCAACTTGCACTCCTGAGAAAAGCATAGCCTATCCAGCTTCTCATTAAAAAGAGACCATCCTAAGCTATATCTGGTGGAATATTTTCTGCCTCAACTCAGTGCAAGCACGTTAAGGGAGGCACGGCACTACCATGGTGGTGTAGCTACTGGAGTAAACAGCCCGAGGGAGGAAATATTTCAGCTGAGGGCTTTAAGTGGCCCAGCCCGATAGATTTTAAAGATATACCTGGGAAGATTTGGCGGCCTGCTCCATTGACTGGATGACCACCCAGCAGTGTTTGAAAGTTAGCCGGTGATGCAGGTTTATACCTCGCCCGGTAACCCGCGCAAACGTGCGACCTTCCCACTGAGGCGTGTTTCACTGTGGTGGAAGTTACTGCCTAACCCACTGACATTGTATGTATACTGGGGCCACTCATAAAGGAAATTCACAGATTTTAAAATAAGTTCCCTGCTATGGTCAAATAAAGTTAGCCTGATGCAGGTTTAAAAGAACTTCCCCTGATGATGCTGGGAATTTGGGGCCACTCAGAACACCAAAGATCAAATAAAAATGAAAAACTGGGGAATCCAGCAAGATAAATGAAAATAAACAGACTATATAACAGTTTTTTTTTATAGATATAAAGAGGAAAGCATTAGTGACTTACAGGTAAATAAGGGGCAGAGAAAAAAGTCTGCCTTCAAGGAAGGCAAAGCTTCCCGGAAATAGATCAAAAATGATTGAGAAATTAGTGTCAATGAAGGCATGAGAAATAAAAAGGGTCTGAAAGCAAATAAATGCCTGGGCCCGACGACCTGTATATCAAGTTTATTGATTGAAACAGTAGATGAATAAACTGTAATTTTCCAAAAATATTCTACAATAGGCTTTCTGACTTATATTCAATGTTTCATTCATAAAGTCTTTCCAGTGGCTTATTTTCTCACCCCCACCCACCTGTTCCTCAAAATAATATTTCTACAGATAAAAAACATGATATCCCTTAACTATAAAGGGAATTTCTATAAATGAATGTTGTTTTTTTCAGACAAATTCATAGAAAGCTTATTTTCAGGTTGCATTACAGCTTTGTTAGGCAAGAAATTGCCCAAGCCTACAAGAAATTGCAGATTGTGGATGTAGCCCAGTCCTTCATATAGACCACATCATTGACATAATCTACACTTCACGCTCTCAGAAAAGCAGCTAACATAATCAAAGCCTTTTCCCACCCCAGTCATATTCCTTCTCCCTGCTCCCATCTGGCTGAACAAAAAAGCTTGAAGGTACACACCACCAGACTCGAACAGCTTCTTCCGTTCCGTTATCAGGCTTAGGGTACTGTCCGATTCTCCTCTACCTCACAGCGGACATTGGACTTTCTCTGGAAATATTGCACGACAATGCTGAAAACTACAGTGCCCTCCATAATGTTTGGGACAAAGACCCATCATTTATTTATTTGCCTCTATACTCCATAATTTGAGATTTGTAATTGAAAAAAACTCACGTGGTTAAAGTGCACATTGTCAGATTTTATTAAAGGGTATTTTTATACATTTTGGTTTCACCATGTACAAAATTACAGCTGTGTTTATACATAGTCCCCCCCATTTCAGGGCAACATAATGTTTGGGACGCATAGCCTTACAGGTGTTTGTAATTGCTTAGGTGTGTTTAATTGCCTCCTTAATGCAGGTATAAGAGAGCTCTCAGCAGTCTTTCCTCCAGTCTTTCCATTACCTTTGGAAATGTTTATTGCTGTTTATCAACATGAGGACCAAAGTTGTGCCATTGAAAGTCAAAGAAGCCATTCTGAGACTGAGAAACAAGAATAAAACTGTTGGAGACATCAGCCAAACCTTAGGCTTACCAAAATCAACTGATTGGGACATAATTAAGAAGAAAGAGAGCACGGTTGAGCTTACATATCGCAAAGGGACTGGCAGGCCAAGGAAGACCTCCACAGCTTATGACAGAAGAATTTTCTCTATAATGAAGATAAATCCCCAAACACCTGCTCGACAGATCAGAAACACTCTTCAGGAGTCAGGTGTGGATTTGTCAATGACTACTGTCCGCAGAAGACTTCATGAACAGAAATACAGAGGCTACACTGCAAGATGGAAACCACTGGATAGCCGCAAAAAAATAGGATGGCCAGGTTACAGTTTGCCAAGAAGTACTTAAAAGAAAAACCAGTTCTGGAAAAAGATCTTGTGGACAGATGAGACAAAGTTTAACTTATATTAGAGTGATGGCAAGAGCAAAGTATGGAGGAGAGAATGAAGGGGGGATCTTATAGAAACTTACAAAATTCTTAAGGGGTTGGACAGGCTAGGTGCAGGAAGATTATTCCCGATGTTGGGGAAGTCCAGAACTAGGGGTCCCAGTTTAAGGACAAGAAGGAAGTCTTTTAGGACCGAGATGAGAAAATCATTTTTTACACAGAGAGTGGTGAATCTGTGGAATTCTCTGCCATAGAAGGTAGTTGAGACCAGTTCATTGGCTATATTTAAGAGAGAGTTAGATGTGGCCCTTGTGGCTAAAGGGATCAGGGGGTATGGAGAGAAGGCAGGGATGGGATACCGAGTTGGATGATCAGCCATGATCATATCGAATGGCGGTGCAGGCTCGAAGGGCCGAATGGCCTACTTCTGCACCTATTTTCTATGTTTCTAACTGCCTAAGATCCAAAGCATACCACCTCATCTGTGAAACAGTGGTGGGGGTGTTATGGCCTGGGCATGTATGGCTGCTGAAGGTACTAGTTCACCTTCATTGATGATACAACTGCTGATGGTAGTAGCATAATAAATTCTGATGTGTATAGACACAATCTATCTGCTCATGTTCAAACAAATGCCTCAAATCTCATTGGCCAGCGGTTCATTCTACAGCAAGTCAATGATCCCAAACATACTGCCAAAGCAACAAAGGAGTTTTTCAAAGCCAAAAAATGGTCAATGCTTGAGTGGCCAAGTCAATCACCTGATCTGAACCCAATTAAGCATACCTTTTATATGCTGAAGAGAAAACTGAAGGGGGCTGGCCCCCAAAACAAGCACAAGCTAAAGACGGCTACAATACAGGCCTGGCAGAGGATCACCAGAGAAGACACCCAGCAACTGGTTGATGTCCATGAAACAGACTTCAAACAGTCATTGCATGCAAAGGATATGCAACAAAATACTAAACACGACTACTTTCATTTACATGACATTGCTGTGTCCCAAACATTATGGTGCCCTGAAATGGTGGGACTATGTATAAACACTGTTGTAATTTCTACATGGTGAAACCAAAATGTATAAAAATGGCCTTTATTAAAATCTGACAATGTGCGTGCACTTTAACCACATGTGATTTTTTCTATTACAAATCTCAAATTGTGGAGTAGAGGCAAATAAATACATGATGGGTATCATGGAGGGTACTATATTCTGCACTGAATCTTTTCCTTTGCTCTACCTACTATACTTGTTTGCCTTGATTGTATTTAGCTACAATATCTGATTGGATGGCATGCAGAACATGCTTTTCACTGTACATACTCAAAATCCTGGAGTAATTCAGTGGGTCAGGCAGCATCTCTGGAGATGGAAATGGATAGGTGAAGTTTCAAATCGGAACCCATCTGTTTCTCCAGAGTTGCTGAAATACTCCAGCATTTTGAGTCTTTGGGATAAACCAGCAACTGCAGTTATTTTATTATTGCGTTGTGCTTTTCATTGTACCTTACTATGCATGACAATAAACCTAAATGGCTTAAAACAGCTCTACATGCGATAGCATACACCTCCCACTTAAAATAAATTTCATAGCAAGACTGGTAAATGTAGATTTATATGCGACACCCATGAAAGAAATACTTGAAGCCTTAGTCAAAACACATCATCGACCAGAAGGCACTGATCATCATCCTCCCGTATGCTTCCGGACCTCTGATGTCTACCGAGGGCACTGGAAAAATGTCACCAATTTTGGTCTTTACAAAGGTCTCCAAATTCACTGGAAAGACAAGTAAATTAACGTTTACACCCTTATCTGGGCAAACATCCCGATAATTTCTTACCTACACTAGGTCAGCTCTGTTGTGCACATCATGTTGTTCACAAGCTTGCTACCAGACTCCTGAAATGGTCACTCTCTTCTCATGAGAAAGGTTAGAACATATTATCGAGGGACAGAGGAAAAGGTTCCTGGATGTTCCCAAAACCCCTCTGGGACTAGGAATGATATGTGCACTGCTGACCACACTATTCTTCAAACTATCAACCGACCTATCCCTTCAGGCACTTCATTTCCATCTACGAGAGATTCTTCAATTTGTGCATCAGCATCAATCACTGCAAACCTCCACAAACTGGAGGAAACACACATTGTTCTCGATCCAAACCAGAGATGGTGTATATGGGCAGAACCAACTTCAAGCAGAGGTTAACAAAACTGGAACCAATTGAGTAAAGGATCTTGACATTACATCCATACTAGAAACTATAGACAAAATAAATTAGCATTTCAAGGTGTATTGAAGACTAACTTTTTGTTAAAAATCAGAACATTTTCACATCAAGAAACACTACTTAAATCACAGTCAGGACACTGGGCTGCTCTGGTACATCACATAGTGGACGATATGCAGCTCATGTTCACAAACAGTTCACTAGAATCAATTAGTGATGAATTAACCTTACTCCCTTGCAATTCCAAGCCAGTTCTTGGGTATATTAGCAACAAATGACAAAGGATTAAATTAGCCCTTGTATGGAACTCATACAAGGCTATTTTGTATAGCCTAAACCAGTAGGCCCAAAGAAAAGCAAACTACTAACAACAACAAACAACTACTTTTCACATTTCAAACAGAATTCGACCAGTTCCTCCATGGGATTGGGATATTACCATTCCCAGATTTGGTATAACTGACCTGCATGGTCTTGTTTACATGTCCCTTGTCAAGACGCTTCAGTTCAATAATAAAACTCAAGCTTGATTTATCAGGTAATGCTTGTGTGCGAAGCAGCAAAAAGTTTGTAGATACAAATATTAGTGTCCTAACTAGTCAAAAACATCCCTGCACCAAACTAAATTGGGCTTTCCTTTGAAACCTCCAATGATATGAAATACAATATGCAAACATGACCATTTTGAATAATATAACATCCTCAAAAAGACATCATGGAACTTCAAATGCAAGTGAAATCTTCCAAGCATCAGGCTTTTACACATCAAAACAATTCTTCAATACCTCTATTGAACTATCCCAACTCCATGCAAGATTCACAACTGTGGTATTGCTGGAGTGTTCAAATGCACTGCTAGGAGCTAACAATTCACGTCACACTAACCCTGTTAAAAACTCACTGTCTTTGTTATTTGAGTGCATCAGGGTACACACCTTGATTCTTTTCCCGAGTAGGATTCCAGTTAGGCATTTCACATTGGAGACGAAGAGATAGTCAGCATCTCCCCTCCTCTCTCTTATACTGGCTATTTCTCCTCTGCACCAACCCGATGCATGGTCTCGACCCAAAACTTCAACCATCTCAAGTTGGGTCAAGTTGGTGCAGAGACTATTGGTGTCAAGTAGGAAAAAGGGGAAGTACAACACGATCTGAGATCCTTGTTCATCAGTCACTGAAAGTAAGCATGCAGGTACAGCAGGCAGTGAAGAAAGCAAATGGCACGTTGGCCTTCATAACAAGAGTTGAGGATAGGAGCAAAGAGGTCCTTCTGTAGTTGCCATTGTGAGACCACACCTGGAGTATTGTGTGCAGTTTTGGTCTCCAAATTTGAGGAAGGCCATTCTTGGTATTGAGGGAGTGCAGTGTATGTTCGCAAGATTAATTCCCGGGATGGCGGGACTGTCATATGTTGATAGAATGGAGCGGCTGAGCTTGTATAGTCTGGAATTTAGAAGGATGAGAGGGTATCTTATTGAAGCATAAAAGATTATTAAGGGATTGGACACACTGGAGGCAGGAAACGTGTTTCCGATGTTGGGGGAGTCCAGAACCAGGGGCCAGTTTAAGAATACAGGGTAGGCCATTCAGAATGGAGATAAGGAAAAACATTTCCACCCTGAGAGTTGTGAATCTGTGCAATTCTCTGCCACAGAAGGTAGTGGAGGCCTATTCTCTGGATGCTTTCAAGAGAGTTCGATAGAGCTCTGAAAAATAGCGGAGCCAGGGGATATGGCGAGAAACCAGGAACGGGGTACTGATTGTGGATGATCAGTCATGATCAGTGAATGGTGGTGTTGGCCCGAAGGGCCGAATGGCCTACGCCCTGCACCTATTGTCTATCTCTGCCTCCATAAATGTTGCCTGACCTGCTGAGTTCCTGCAACAGTATTTTTAATTCAGATTGTGTGTTGTGTTAACTTGCACACAGTATAAAATGTATTCAGCATATATGTAGCTGTTGGCAAATTTAATGCATGGTTGTACTCATTAACATTCCTAAGCAGTGACCATTTCCCACTATAACGGAGAACGTTCAAAAGCAAATTTAATATAATTGAGTGGCGTGAACCATGGTTCATACTATTTTCAGTTTTTTTTATATACCTATCCAATGAAATTCAGTACCAATGAAATTAGTATGCCTTGCAACTAACTTTCTGGTGTAATCAAGTGCAGAATAGTCAGCAGCTCTTCGTCCTGAACACTGTCATTTCATACCACGTGTGAACAGATCCTATAATTTAATTAATCAATTAGATTTTGAATTTATTTATCCTTAGTCATCATAAAATGAATGAATTTTGTGCTAGTAGAAAATAAAACACTGAGAAAAATGAATGCCACTGAATATGTAGGATGGAGAATATTACAGATTTGTTGTACTTACATTTATAACCTGAGTAGGAACAGAAGTCTGAAGAACATCAAGTATTTCATTCAGCAGAGAGTGATCCTTCAGAAGTAAGAGACAGTGAAAGAATTGACACAAATGTCAGAAGAAACACAGGAAGTTTTATTCGTCACTGCAAACAGGGAATGGTATACATCAATGAATTTAACTCAATAGATATTAACAATGCATAATATCCCTGAATTTCAATTTTCCCTGAAAGTTCAAATTTCCTTGAACATATCAAGTTCTGTCCAGAGATGCAACATTTGAGAAAATTCAATAGACTCTAAAAATTAAATTTACATGCCACATTAAGCAATTCCTGACAAAACGTTAGGAACTCACCAAGTTGAGATTTTAAAATATTAAACAGACTCGAACTAAATTGTCCTTTCTAAATTTAGAATAAAAAATTGTTAACTTGCTTGCAGTCACCTGCACCCATTTTAACATAACCCCCCCCAAGGCATCAATTCATTTGCCACGACTGTCATTAAGTGAGATATAACTGAAAAAGTGGCAATTTAAGTCAGAAAATATTTAGCTGGTCTAAATCAAGTCACTGAGCATAATGAGATTTCCTTGAATAGTATTGGGGGGGGGGGGGGGGGGGGGGGGGGGGGGATGGGAATCAAGGTGACCATCCTTTAATTTTGTCAGTGCTCTTCTCAATTTTGTCTGGGAGAGTTGAAAATTTGTACAGGAGGGGCCCAACTATCTTTAATCCTACACCATGAAAAAGATTTGGCACGTTCGGACTTCAAAGATCCTATCACGACAGAGTGCTTTTGTTGATAATAGTTCACAAAAAGGATGTTCTGTGTTGAGATCTGCTACAAGAAACAAACCGGATTGGTAACTGATAATATGAATTATTTTTCCAATGTGACCAATTACAGATTCAAATGTGGATATATCCAAACTTACTGTGAACATATAAAAAAATAACTAATTCCACATCAGTTTTGGATAAGTACTGTGGAAATAGGTTTTGATAAGTGTGGCTCAAGTCAAGTTGCACTCTCCCTTGGATCTTGATGGCCTTGCACGAAATTTAGATAAGAACCTTTGCAAGTACAGTGAAACTCCAAATCTGCTATCCAATATCCCAATGGTTCAGCATCCACTTTACCAGGACCCTGGTTCCCATGCTCATTTTGAACTCACCGCGTTTTAGTTCTTGCAGTCCCTTTAAGCTCACCTGCTTCAATGAAACATCTAAAAAAAGTGAATTCAAAGTGGATTGGAGTATTAATAGGAGTAACATCCAATGGTCAGCATCAAAACCCCAAGGATGCTAGGTTATCGAATTTTTACTACGTTTTCAGCAAGGCAACAAGATTGTTTTTCTTTCAGAGATATTGTCTTAAACAATACAATCATTTTTTAAATGATAGTAGCTAAACTGAATAATTTATTAAGCATAATCCATTTTTTGAAAACTTAGATATGAGCTTTCTTTGCTACACGTGGCTGCATGCCACAGTGCCATGGGTCAGCAAGACGTCAAGTACTACATTGCTTACTTAATGATCTATTTATTCCTCTTGAACATTCTGAAAATAAGAGCTGTACATTTTTAGAAAGTAATATTGCCAGTTCGAGGGTTTGTTCTTTCGAATACTTCCCAAGATAAATCACAAACACTACATTTTTGAAGCGGAAAGTAATATTTAAAATTAGTTTCCCAGAAGAAGCTGTGAAAGTGGAGAAAAATCTAATTCACATGTTCACAAACATAAATCATATGTATATTTCAATTAATTGTCGAGATGCGGCAAAGGACAGTAACCTTACCCTGCAGATAGAGAGATGGGCACAGAAATATCAGTTAGAGCACCTGCAATGCCGCTCAATGGTTAGAGCTGGAGTCCCTCAATCCAGTGAAATGGTCAGAGCTGGAGTCCCTCAATCCAGTGTATTTCAGTGTATTTAGTTTATACAAACTGACCAACTGCAAATTAATGCCTATAATGCCTATACCGACTCCAACTGGTCCAGAACGCAGCCGCTTCCGACTCATCACCCACACCAAATCCTGGCATCACATCACTCCAGTCCTCAAACAACTTCACTGGCTTCCCATCTCCCACCGGATCACCTACAGAATCCTGGTCCTCACCTACAAAGCCCGCCACCATCTGGCCCCCCCCATATCTCACTGACCTCCTCTCCCCCTACCAACCCTCATGGTCCCTCAGATCCACATCAGCCGATCTCCTCTCCATCCACAAATCCAACCTCCGCAGTTTTGGGGACAGAGCCTTCTCCAGGGCAGCTCCCAGGCTCTGGAACTCCCTCCCCCAACTGATCCGCAATTCCGTGTCCCTCACCATCTTCCAGTCCCGTCTCAAGACTCATCTCTTCACCTCTGCCTATCCTTAGCCCCACGTCCCCCTCCCTTTTCATCTGTGCTTGAATTGCCTCATATTGTGTTTTGAATTGAATTCTGTCTTTAATTTGCGTACTAGTCATGTCTCTACTATTTATTTCATTCCGCATACATGTTTTTCCTCTACTTGCTAAATTTTTGTAAGGTGTCCTTGAGACTCTTGAAAGGCGCCCATAAATAAAATTTATTATTATAATAATAATAATAATAATAATGTGAGAGATCACGCGCAATGATTTCCTTATTTTTCAAAGAAAGCTCAAATCAACTAGTTTCAATTGTAACAGTACAAATGATAGAAAACTATACTCGTCCATTCTTCTCACACAACACCCACACTTTTCCCAAAACCTAGTTTCTAGAAGTATTGGCAAGGCAATAAGTTTCAACATGCTCACAAGACATTTATTAAAGAATATACCAAGATATAGCAATAGTAAACGCCTGGTGCTTAACAATGTTTACAATAAAACGTAGAGATGTTCTGGAAGGTAATATAAAAAGATGATTCGTTATCACCAAGTTAGAGTTGTAATACTCAACATTTGTAATTAAAAAAAGATATTGTATTCAGCTTCCATTTCACATGAAACATAAGCTATTTGAATGGAATTTAATACAATGGAATTCAAGACAATACAAACAAAAAGCAAATCTATGAACACAAGCTGAATCCTCAGGGAGGCATGCTTAGAACAAATCATTTTTACTGCTGTGACCTTGAGCAAATCGAGAATTGATGGTCTCAGATTAATTATGCCATCATTCTATACTGGTTAACTCTTCAGCTAAAAATAAACAAATTCTTTTAGAAATCAAAAGAGACAAATGTTAACTATCACCAATATCTTGCAGCTGTGTTTCCTCAAATCAGGTGTTTGAAATCAGACAAAGTGACAAACTTAGTAAAATAAGACTAAATAATTAATTTAAAGCAGTAGATCACTAGAAAATTACAGTGAATTCACAATACAACCACAATTTCTAAGGTAAATGTCCTCGAAGCCAACTGGGTTCATGTTGGAAATTGCAAATGTATTTTGAATTCAACATCACACATATTATTATTTTTGAAATATACCAATTAAATACAAAAAAGCAAAAAAGGCAGTAAACAACCAAGAGGCCAGGCAACATCTGAGGAAAGGGAAAAGGGTAATGCTCCCAATCCTGAAACATGAACAGCTTCTTTCCACAGTTGCTGATTAATTTGAGTATTTCTAGAATCTCCTTTTTATTTCAGATGCCCAGAATCTGCTTTTTTTTTTTAAATTGTCAGATCAAACATCACAATCAATTAGTAACACGAATATCCTTGCACTAGTCCATATTACTATTTCATACATTATGTTGTGCCTATATTTATTTCCATAGGGAAGCATAAGACAAATTAATGTCAATAAGTATGAAAGAAAAAATAAAATGGGTTATCAAGGGACACGAAGGAGTATTTTTCCATTTAACATTACAGAGAATTACTGCTTCACTCCAACACAGAGCTGGGCAGAAGGTAAAGAGGGGGTGTATATATGAGGGATGGTAATCAAGGCTTTCAAGACTGATATCCGATTGAAGAAAGATCTTGTGAGATAACAAGTCACGTGAAGTGCAGGCATAGATCAGCCATAACCTACCTAATATGGTAGGTTTCATATGATGAACTACCTACTTGCATTTCTTTTCCGAAACTCTCCTAGAGGGACATTAAGTGCTTACACAAAAAACATGTCCCGACTAGTTTTCTTAATTAGCTATTATTACAATATTCAATTGACTAAAAATGCATAATTTATAGGTTCCATAAGGTAAATTGATCAAATGTTTATCCATTGAATGACCAGGTATCAGCGCAAAATGTTTCAGGAAGAAACATAGTTCCTGAAAGCAGCAGAAATCAATGTAACAAAAGAAAAATCTCTCAACTATTCCCATCACTTTATCTTGAGTAACCAATTCCAAGATAATATCAGTGACCAAAGGACATTAGAACCAACAGACATACTCCAGTCTGACCAGCTCAAAAATGGAACAAGCCAAATTAGCTTTTCTCTCATCCTCATTATGGATGCTGCTGATAAAACAGGATGTGCACTTCACTGTATTGACTGCAGAGAATTGTTGCAAGGCAAGGAAGGCAGCCACATTCAATAGCAGCAGCACGGATCTATAGAGCAAACAAAAGTAAAAACAGCAAAGTACTCAGAAAATAGAAATCAAGGAGATAGTACTTCTGCAAACATTACTGACACAATGATTATTGGATTAAGGTTATCCAATTTTGCAGCTAAAACAAAATTAGTGATCTAGTCCATGGCACTAGCCCGTATAGTACTTACAAGAATTGGAAAAGGGGAAAGCTGCCAAAAAGTACAGCACCACTTTCAATAGTTGCATTGCCCATTAAAAAAACAAACAATTTAGAATAGTCACATAAGGAATAGCACAAATGATCTCCCCCACTAGACACTCTACCAAACCAGCTATGACCCATCACTTCTGTAAGAATCTTACTTAGAGCCCTGCCAGACTATCAAAAATCACAAATGCTGCAGTTAATTGCAATAGGTCTATAAATTGATTACATTTAAACAGCGAGTCTTTGAATTTTTAATGTCAACCAAGACTTTTGTGCAGTCAGAAAGTGACAAAACTCAATGGACCAATAAAAAAAAAACCTCAGTATTCTCTACAGCCCTTTTCAAATTAAATAACTATAAGCAATTAGTCGGTATCGTGGATGTTTTCAATAATCTAGTGGTTGATGCCACTAAAGTAGCTAAAATACAAAGTTAATGAAACACTATGAAATAGCTCATTGTGATATCAATGATAAACAGATTTGGAATCAACTGCTGAATTTACAGAAGGTGGTGCAATTAAGCAAAGTCCCTTTTCCTTCATTCACCAAGAGAAAACTGAACAAACCACTATGAACACATAAGGAAATTAAAGACAAAACTAATCAAGAAAATAATGAGTTTCAAATATCAAGTAATTGACCAGTTCAAACAGGTACACCCTTCCACTTAATTTGTTACTGTTCAAGTCTTTACCTCAAGCTAAGCTTTTTTTAATGTTATCAAAATCATAGCTAGCAATTTTCTTCAACTAAAATGTTTCCAAGGTATCAAAACCAAATGATTAACCATTACTAGCTGGAGTGTGGTGATGCCACAGCAGTTAACTAACCATACTGTGGAAAATGCGCTTAGCTGTAGCTCCTGACAGATCGCATGAATGAACTGGAACATACCGATGATCGTTGAGGTGGCCGAGGGCTTCACAGACAAGAGTTTTAGTGAAATAGTCATAGCCAAGGTGAAGGTAGTAAGTAGATGGGCGACCACCATGAGAAGGGATCAGACAGACTACAAGAATCATTGGCACAAAAGATATGGGTAGGAAAACGGATAACGTACAACAAAGTGAATATAAAGAGTTGGGCAAAACAGTAAAAAGCAAAACATTGTAACCTTGTAAGCTAGTAACCTTGTGATTAGTGACATGTGCTAGAGATGGTAGGAGTTAACAGATAGGACAGGTGAATGTGTGGTCGAGGAGTCTGTACAGCGAGCAGGGATTTGGATTTTTGGTCCATGGGATCTCTTCTGGGGCAGATAAAACTTGTAGAAGAACTGGAGAAGTGCCAATGCCCTGCTTGGCAGAGTAGCAAGTGCTACTGGAAATGGTTTAAACTAGCTTGGCAGGGGGATACCATATTAGTAATGAGGTAGCTGGGAGAATAGAAATCTATACAGAAGTCAATAACAGCGAGTTCAAAAGTGAGGACAACAAGGAACATGGCAGGGAATGAAGAAAGAATTGCATTTATTTCAAAGTAATAGATGTGACAAGCAAGGCGGATCAACAGAGCATGGGTACGTAGGTACGATGGATTGGCAGCATTTTATAAGACATTACAGAAATCTAACTAAAAAAGGTCAGGAATAGGAACATAATGTTCAAGATACAGATGTTAAAGGCAAGCTAAGGCAGGTTAAGAGAAGAGGACGAGTTGCTTCATTGAGGAGAAAATAATGGCAGTAGACCACAATGGCATAACTGATGGATTGTCCAGTGAGGCTATATGGATGGAGCCCAGAAATAAATAAATAAGGGCTGATCATCTTGTTGGGATTGTACTATTGGCCTCCAAAATGTCAACTGGAATTAGACAAATAAATACGTCGGGAGGTTGCAGGCTTCCGCAAGAATAATAGTTGCCACAGCAGAGGATTTGAACTTTCCTAAGATACAAAAAGCTGAAGTAACTCTGCGGGACAGACAGCATCTCTGGAGAGAAGGAATGGGTGACATTTCGGGTCGCGACCCTTCTTCAGACTGAAACTGCCATTGTTCCAAGGGCTTAGAAGGGTTGGTATTTGTGAGGCGTGTTCAGGAAACATTCCTCAGGCAACATGTAGAGGGCCCTACAAGATGAGAGCAAATCTTGACCTATTTGTAGGAAATAGCAACTGAAGTGTAAGGGGGGTGAGCCTTATGGGAGCAACATCCACAGCTCTAATAGTGCTAAAATAGTAATGGATAATAATTTTTATTCCACAAATTCTAAACTAGGGCAGCTTTGACAGGAAGGTGGTGGGTAAATGAAAAAAGCTGCCAGAGGAAGTAGTTGAGGCAGGACAATAACATTTAAAGACACACGGAAAATCCTGCCTAAGGTCAACCCGTGGAAAGCAGTCGGACCCGACAACATCCCAGGACGTGTGCTCAAGGAATGTGCTGAGGAGTTAGCAGATGTGCTAACAGACATCTTTAACATCTCCCTTAGTCAAGCCATTGTCCCCACATGCCTCAAAACTTCCACGATAATCCCCATAGCGAAGAAACCAGTGGTTGCCTGCCTAAATGACTACCGCCCTGTCGCACTGACCCCAATAATAATGAAGTGTTTTGAACGCCTGGTGAAACCCCACATTACTGCCAGCCTCCCCTCATCATTAGACCCCCTCCAGTTTGCCTATCGCCCCAACCGTTCTACAGAGGATGCCATCTCTACCACCCTGCACACAGTACTCACGCATCTGGAAAACAATAACACATACGCCAGAATCCTGTACATTGACTTCAGCTCAGCGTTTAACACCATCATCCCACAGAGACTTGTGGAGAAACTAACCCTGCCGGGCCTCAACACCACCCTGTGTCACTGGATCTTGGACTTTCTGACAGAGAGACCGCAGTCAGTCCGCGTTGGCAAGAACACTACAGGCTTGATCACGCTGAGCACCGGCTCCCTTCAAGGCTGTGTGCTCAGCCCTCTGTTGTTCACATTGCTCACACATGACTGTGCTGCCAGATTCAGGGACCATAAGATCATAACATTCGCGGATGACACAACAGTGGTGGGACTCATCAGCGGAGATGACGAATCAATGTACAGGGAGGAAGTAAAACAACTAGTGGACTGGTGCGGCAAAAATAATCTAGAATTAAATGTCGACAAAACGAAGGAGATGGTTGTCGACTTCAGGAGGGCGCAGCCAAAGCATACACCCCTCAACATCAGTGGCACTGCAGTGGAGAGAGTGGAGAGCATAAAGTTCCTCGGTGTGCAGATTACAGACAGCCTCACCTGGTCCAGGAACACCACTGGGACCGTCAAACGGGCCCATCAGCGACTGCACTTCCTGAGGAAACTAAAACAGGCCTCACTCCCCACCAACATCCTCAGGACTTTCTACAGGGGTACGGTGGAGTCTGTACTCACGTACTGCATAAATACGTGGTACTCCACCTGCAACTGCTCGGACAGGAAGGCTCTGCAGAGGGTAGTGAGGGGAGCAGAGAGGATCATTGGCGTCTCCCTACACTCGGTACAAGAACTGTTCCAGAGCCGCTGTCTGAAAAAAGCTCAGAGAATTGCTAAGGACAAACTGTACCCCCTCCACATACACCTGGATCTCCTGCCATCAGGCAAGAAATATCGAAGCATCATAGCCCGGACTACAAGACTGCTAAACAGCTTCCTACCACGGGCTGTGAGGCTGCAAAACAGTCACTCTGTACTCACAGTCACTTGATTCTGCGGCTGGCACGGACACTTTAATAACTGGCACTGGCCACTCAAATCAGCTGCCCCGGAGATTTTTATGATTGGTTTATTATATTTTAATGTTGTGTTTTACCTGCTTTTAACTATTTATTTATACTGTTCCATCAGGGACTGGATTGTTTTGAATGTTATTATGTGTGAAACGTTTTAAATTTCATGTGCGATGCTCTGCTATTCCCTGGGAAACGTCTTTTCACTTTGCACTGTACAACTGTTGCTTGCAAGATGACAATAAAGGTTGATTGATTGATTGATTGATTGATTGATTGATTTGGACAGGTAAATGGATTGGCAAAGTTAGAGGAATGACCGAACACAGGCAAATGGGACAATCTCAGATGAGGCAACTTGGTCGGCATGAACAAGTTGGGTCAAACAGCCGCTTTCCTTGCTATCAATAAGAGAACCAAATTTAAATCCCTTTTCAGTCATCATGGAATTTTAATTGAATTAATGCCCAGGAATTTGGAAAAAGTTTTGTGAATATCATTACTGATGACAATAGAAAATCATGTTCATTCATTTCAGAAGAGGAAATCTACCATCGTTACCGAGCCTGGCCCATATGCAATTCTAGACCAACACCACAACTTGACTCTTAAATATTCTCCGACACGGCAATGGTTGTTCCATCATTATCACTACCTTTTAAAAACAAAAAGAAAAAGTTAACTGGAAGACCACTGTGTAGGCATGAGCACCAGATTTAGAAACAGTTCCAGCCCGTGAACCTTAAAGTCTTCCTAAACCAATTGGGAATTGGTATCCAAATCAGGAACGAGACCTACCTCACAAAATTGTATTTTAAAGTGTCGTACTCCATGACAACCTTTAAATATATCATGTCCCACCAGGCAGACTGACCATGAGAGGTGGTGTCAATAATATGCAGGGAGGGAGAAGCTCTTGCTTACTTCAACACAAATCCAGAACAAAGTCTCACAGAATCAGGTCAAAGAAACCTTCCAGGAATATCAACTCTCTCAATTGACTAACACTTGGAAGATGCACTAAGAACAGTAATAATAGAGCAAAACTATCTCAGCCAACAGATCAGATAGAAGCTTTGAAGTCTACCATGACTAGTTGTGAATAACGGGGAACTATTAAACAGCCAATAAAGAGGTAACACCAACCATCACCATCCTCGGGATAGAGGCCAATGGAGTGCTAAAGCAGTTGCAAATATGTTCAGCTAGAAGTGTTGAATACATGGTCCACCTCAGCTTCTCCTGAATTAGTATTGTTTGTTATTGATTGTACAGTATAGAGAATTTGCAGCTCCTTGGTAAATGAACAGACCATGCATACATGCAGCAAGATATGGGTAACATCCAGGCATAGACTGATGTGCAAGTAACCTCAATAATGACCATCTCCAGCATGACTGTTTAACTACCTATTCCTGTTTTTCAAAGCCACCAGCACTACCATCTGACATCTCAAGACCATGCCTTCACCTGTAATAGGAACAAATCAACTATATCGAATGGTGGCCTCTTTAGCCATTTCCCATCTTCCCCCTCCCAAAAAAGAGGCATCATCAAGAAGAACTATTATTTACATTATACAGGTGCACAACCTTTTATCCGAAAGCCTTGGGACCAGACACTTGTCGGATTTCGGACATTTTCGGATTTCCGAATGGAAGATTTTTAGCGTAGATTAGGTAGGTAGCGCGGGCGGCTTGAAAAGTCTGGAGCGACTGCCTCCTCCCCGGAGACCGGGGAATCATTGTAAATCATTGCATAAATGTTAGTCAGTTAGTTTGGAGGGATTTTATGTGGTGGTGGTGGGGTGGGGGTGAAGGGGGAAATTTTAATTCTTAGTCCCCTACCTGGTCGGCGATTCCCAACATCGCGGAGCTGGGGGCTCCGTCCGGCCGCGGGCGGCGCCGGTTGTAGCTCCGACCCCGGCAACTCGACCCCTGGCTGCGAGGTGCTCCAAATCCAGCGCCGCCCGCGGTCGGACGCCCGCAGTCCCAGCTCCGCGAATGTTGGGAGAAGGCGGCCTCCGCGCCCTGGAGCTTACCGCACAGCGACCCGGTAAGGCATTGCCCGCTTCCCGCTGGTATCCCAGCGCTGCGACGCCGCCGACTCCCAACATTTACGGAGCTGGGGTGGGGGGCGTCCGGCCGCGGTGGATTTGGAGCACCTCGCAGCCAGGGGTAGAGTTGCCGGGGTCGGAGCTACAACCGGCGCCGCCCGCAGCCCCACCGGCCACAGTGCTGCGGAGCTTACTGCACGGCGACCCGGTAAGGCATTGACCGCTCCCCGTCTCTCCGACCAGGTAGGGGACTAAGAATGAAAGTTTACCCCTTCAACCCCCCTTCACATAAAAGCCCTCCAAACTAACTGACTAACATTTAAGCAATGATTTACAGATGTTTAAGTGTCTCCCCGGTCTCCGGGGAGGAGGCAGCCGCTACAGTAGTACAGACCTGGGTTGACCGTGGGTCGTTTCGGGTCAAGTTTGGCGCCAAACGCGAGCTATGGTGTGTAGACGACATCTGGAAAAAATGGCCGGTTTTCGGAGTTTTTCGGTTTCCGGAACACCGGATAAAAGGTTGTGCATCTGTACTTGCATCCAGTCTTGGAGTTTGCAACTTCAAGCTTTATGGCTGTTCATTTCTAATAAATACAATATAACTTTATTCATCCCCGCAGGGAATTTGGAACCGAGTGGGCAATAATTTGGCCGATGAACACCATCAGGAATGTGAGATTTTCACTTTGCTTGGGAGAAATGCAGAACACTGTTTAAAAGGATTTAAAAAAATACAGAATACAGCAGTACAAACCAATCTGTGTTTCATGTAGGAGGACGCCCACCAAAGTTAAAATGAATTTACTTCGTCAAATGGACTGTTGGACTTTATTCCAAAATGAATTTACTGCAGTTGAAGTCTTCTGACAAGTACGCAGAAGATGCATTTCATCCCTTTATTTAGGATTATACTTGCATTGGAGGTACTTCAAAAAAAAAAGCTCACATGGTGGATTTAGCCTACATCCACTCAGACTGCTCATGTTCCAACATTAATTCTACTATAACCTCCTGGATATAAAAAAATGGAAGCTCATGCTTTTTCTCCCCCCCCCCCCCCCCCCCCCCCCCCAAGAGAATGCAAATGCTGGATACTGGAGAAAGAAAAAAATCAGTGGTCAAGCAGCATCTGTGGAGGCAAATGAATTGAAAATTAGAGTACTACAATCACACTGTCAAAAAAGGACACAACGTGCTGGAATAATTCAGTGGGTCAGGTAGCATCTCCGGAGAACATGGATAGGTAACATTACAGACCGGGACATTTTGAAGAAGCAAAGCTTCTTATTGCTTACAGTGCAGTACAGTACAGGATTTTCCCATTTAAGTACAAACATTACATTATTCCTTCAGTCCCATTGTGCTGTAAATGAATATTCATGAGTTCCAGACAACTGTACAGAATGTGTTACCAAGTTGGCAAATTTCTTCACTTAACCTACAAGCAAAAAGTTGTTATGCTTAGTTTAATAAACCCTTCAATTCAAATATATTCATTGTGGGTTAGGCACAAAACTGGAAAACTAATTGAGTGTCATTCATCGCATTTCCTTTCAATGCAAGAGACGCAGAGGGATCATCACAGAACAGCTATACATAACACCTCACTGCCCACACACACCATCCTGCAGATCCAACACTGCGAAGAAACACCTACACATTTTATTCAAATCATTTGCACCAGTAGAAATTTTGCTTGCATGTCACAAGAAAACTTGACATTCTATCCAGGTCTAACAGCAAAACTGCCCTTCACCATGTTTGTGAATTCAACAAAATATTGCTAAATATACAATCATTTGCTTTCTCTTCCCAACAACCTAAAACAAAAAAAATCACCTTGCTTCTGAAGATTCTAGTGTGTGCGGCTACAAGAGGGCATTGGTACATTATTATACCCAAATGCCTAGTCCGTACACAAGCTTACACAAAAGTTAGATTTTAATCATCAAGGTAAGGCAGTTTAATCAATGCCCATTTGTGTACAAGTGGAATAGGAATAAAGATTCATTGGGTATCAATAAATGGGCATTAGCAACCTTTCCTCCAGACTTTCAAAAAAAAAAGTTTTGCATCACGACTAACAATAAATTGCACACCCCTCTCCACGCTCTCCCTCCCCAAGATTAATTTATTCTAACCAGTCCAGAAAAAAAAATGTGTTGTGGTCTGTCCAACTTGATAATATACTTGTGATATATTGTTATATCACGTATTGAACATCAAAAGGATCTATTGAAGACTGCCTCAAAAATGTAGCAAATATCAAAGATCCGCACTATCCTGTCTCTGATCTCATTTCACTCTTACCTTCAGGAAGATGGTACAGGTGCTCAAAACCCATGACGACCAGGTTCAAGAGCAGTTTATTCCCAGTAATTATCAGGCTCTTGAACACTGCATAACGCTAACCAGTACTTCAGCAACAGTGATCTTTTATGGACTTTGACTGCACTATGCAGTTCAGTTTTGCACCATTATGATTACCTGGAATTACTATTTTAGTTAGAATAAATGTGTGCGTTATGGCATTAATGGGCCTTTTAACCTACAGCAAGTAAGAATTACATTGCTCCATTGCTGGTACAGAAGGCAGTTGACCTTATTTTTCATCCATGTACCTGCTGTCATTATTTCAGAAAGGCACCTTTTTCCTTCCTCCTAGCACATGTCTTTTTATTTAAGTCTCACTTTTCTCCAGTCATCAATGCGGGTTTCATTTAAAAAAAATTATAGACACTTTCTCTTTTAGGGCACAAAGAATACATTAATCTAATTTTCTAGTACCAATGGAGGGTCCTTGGACCCAAAATGTTGACTGTTTTTCTCCCCATTGTTGATGCCAGACATGCCAAATTCTTCCAACATTTTTTACATTTGTTCCAAACTTTCAAGCATCTGCAGATTTGTTTACTCCAAACCCAATTGTTGTTTCTGTGCTGCCAATGTACAACACTCACTACCCTCTTAACAACGTATCCTCACCATGTCAATTTATTGTCCACTGCTGGTAGAATTTCTACCGTTCCAAATTCCACAATTACCAGTGCGCATAGTGGCATTTCAATATTTGCTGCTCAGTGGTAACAGAGGGTAATGTATGACAGCGGATACAAGTGTTTTGTGATTAAAAGTCTGACCACTGGAAGCCTTTCTTATGTTATGTACATTAAATGATATTGATGTGAATGTTGGAAATGTGATTAAGTTTGTATTTGGAATTAAAATCGCTGGTGTTCTTGAGTGAGGAAGATAGTTTTAGGCTCCAAGACAATATTGATTAGTTGGTAATTAGCAGGTGCAATTTGAATTTGCACCTGCTTTTATTTACCAGGGCCTAGAATTGAGCAGTAAACTTACAGTGCATATTTATAAAACATTGGTTAAACAATGGCTGGAGTACAGTGGAGTTCAGATCACAATATGGAAAATAATTCACTGGAAATGATCCAGAGAACATTCTCCAGAATGTTACATGAGACCATGGACACCTCTCACTACTTATTATTGCTTTTTATCAGTTTTATGCTATTAATTACAATACTACAGAGATATTGTTGCCATAGAGTGATTTTTGAGTATTGTTTGTCTGCGTCAAAACATTTGGTGATAAGGAGCAAGGAAACTGACTGATAGCAACACAGTTTAAGGACACAGGGCAGGGTAGCAATAAATGATGAGAAACAATCAGCGTAGATTACCTGAAGATGGAACTGTCATTGTTGTTCAACATTGTTTCTTCAATTTTGGCACTTTGCAACCTTCTTGACCTTAGCTAAACTTATCATTATAGTATATTGTTTAAGAAGGAACTGCAGATGCTGGAAAATCGAAGGTAGACCAAAATGCTGGAGAAACTCAGCAGGTGAGGCAGTATCTATGGAGCGAAGGAAATAGGCAACGTATCGGGCCGAAACCCTTCTTCAGACTGATGCGAGGGTGGGGGGTGGGGGGGGCGAGAAGAAGAAAGGAAGAGGAGGAGCCAATGGGCTGAGGGAGAATTGAGAAGGGGAGGAGAAAGTAAGGACTACCTGAAATTAGAGAAGTCAATGTTCATACCGCTGGGGTGCAAACTGCCCAAGCGAAATACGAGGTGCTGCTCCTCCAATTTACAGTGGTCCTCACCCTGGCCATGGAGGAGGCAGAGGACAGAAAGGTCGGATTCAGAATGGGAGGGGGAGTTGAAGTGCTGAGCCACCGGGAGATCAGGTTGGTTATTGCGAACAGAGCGGAGGTGTTCGGCGAAGCAATCGGCAAGCCTATGCTTGGTCTCACCGATGTACATCAGCAGATATCTAGAGCAGCGGATGCAATAGATGAGGTTGGATGAACCTCGCCGCACCTGGAAAGACTGCTTGGGTCCTTGAATGGAGTCAAGGGGGCTGGGGGTAAAGCGACAAGTGTAGCATTTCTTGCAGCTGCAAGGGAAAGTGCCCGGAGAAGGGGTGGGAAGGGACGAATTGACCAGGGAGTTACGGAGGAAGCGGTCTCTGCAGAAAGCAGACTGGGGAGGAGACGGGAAGATGTTGCAAGTGGTGGGGTCACGCTGGAGGTGGCGAAAATGACGGAGGATTATTTGTTGTACTGGACGGCTGGTAGGGTGGAAGGTGAGGACAAGGGGGACTCTGCCCTTGTTACAAGTGGGGGGGAATGGGGAGTGAGAGTAGAGTCACAGGGTATAGAAGAGACCCTGGTGAGAGCCTTATCTATGGCAGAAGAGGGGAAACCCCATTCCCTGGTATGGAACACCTCAACCTGGGTGCATACACGGCGTAGACAGAGGAATTGGGAGTAAGGGATGGAGTCCTTACAGGAAGCAGGGTGGGAAGAAGTGTAGTACAGATAGCCATGGGAGTTAGTGGGGTTATAGTGGATGTCGGTCAAGAGTCTATCACCTGCAATGGAGATAGTGAGGTCAAGAAATGGTAGGGAAATGTCGGAAATAGTCCAGGTGTATTTGAGTGCCGGATGGAAGTTAGTGGTGAAATGGATGAAGTCAGTGAGTTGTGTGTGGGTGCAGGAGGTAGCACCAATGCAGTCGTCGATGTAGCGGAGGTAGAGTTCGGGGATAGGGCCACGGTGCTTCTCGAACAAGGATTGTTCGACGTACTCTACAAAGAGGCAGGCATAGCTAGGGCTCATGCACGTGCCCATAGCTACACTCTACACCTCCATCCCCCACCAGGATGGTCTCAAAGCCCTCCTTCTTCCTCGACCGGAGAACCAGCCAATACCCGCTGACTGTTACTCTCTGCCGCCTAGCGGAGTTGATCCATACCCTTAATAACTTTTCGTTTGGCTCCTCCCATTTCCCCCGAGTACAGGGCGTAGCTATGTCAGCTGCTGTACATCGGTGAGACCAAGCGTAGGCTTGGCGATCGCTTCGCCGAACACCTCCGCTCGGTTCGCAATAACTAACCTGATCTCCCGGTGGCTCAGCACTTCAACTCCCCCTCCCATTCCGAACCCGACCTTTCTGTCCTCGGCCTCTTCCATGGCCAGAGTGAGGACCACCGTAAATTGGAGGAGCAGCACCTCATATTTCGCTTGGGCAGTTTGCACCCCAGTGGTATGAACATTGACTTCTCTAATTTCAGGTAGTCCTTACTTTCTCCTCCCCTTCTCAGCTCTCCCTCAGCCCACTGGCTCCACCTCCTCCTCCTCCTCCCCCCCCCCCCCCCCCCCAACCCCATCCTCACATCAGTCTGAAGAAGGGTTTCGACCTGAAACGTTACCCATTTCCTTCGCTCTATAGATGCTGCCGCACCCGCTGAGTTTCTCCAGCATTTTGGTCTGCCTTATCATTATAGTAGATGTGTTTAAAACCAGAAGGCATAGGTTTAAGGTAAATGAAAGTGGTTTACAGGGAATTTGAGGAATCATTTTTATCCCCCCCTCCCAGGGTGATTGGAACCAGAAACATAATGCCTAGAGTGGTGGAAGCAAAGACTTTAGCAACATTTTAGAATTTGACTGTGCACATAAATCCAGGCCACAGAAGGCTGCAGGTCAAGTGCTGGAAAATTAGATTAGCAGTTGTTTCTTGATGGTTGGTAGACATGCATGGTCTGAAGGGCCTATTTCTACATGAAATGACCATCTCTAACAGAGATACAGCATCTATCAATGATATTGCCATATAAAGTCTCCCAGGCCCTACAGGTTACCACAGAGCAAAAACTCAACTAGACCAGCTGCACTAGTACCTTGGCTGCAAGTACACGTCAGAGGTTGGCAAGTAACTCACCCTTTAACATCTCAATGCCTGATTGCCACCTACAAAACAGACGTCAACTAAAAACTCTCCACTTATCTGCACGAATACAATAACAACTCTTAAGCAGCTCAATGGTTACCTTCCCACTACACACAAAATTAACTCTAAGTCTCAGCCATGTCACCAAAGAGGGCAACAACAGCATGTGCACTTGCATGAAACCTATGCAGGTTTCACCCTCCATGTCAAGTACTATTCCAACTTGGAAACATCTTGAGTCCTTCATTGTTTGATCTAAATCCTGGAATGTCGTATTCAACAGCAATGTATTGTACCTTCATCAGAAGGACTGCAGCGCTCAAATTAGCAGCACGCTTACTTTCTCAAGGATATGTTGAGATTGGCTATAACTGCTGGCCTTACTCATTACATCCCAAACTGAAAATAAATATAAACACCTCAAGTGAATCCTCTGACAGTACATTCAACACAGAAAACAATGGAATGGAGTATGATAATCAGACAAGTGGACAAGGAAGGTCAACCATGCATTGCTGAACCCCAAAATTAATTCATGGATGACATGGTCTGCTTTTATTCCTTTGCTTCTGTTCATAAGTTAACAAATTTCTAACAGCAGTCCAAACCAAAATAGCATTCCAATTCTGTTAAGAGTATCTGATCGAGCCTTAGTTATGACAAAATACAGGAAATCACAATGGGACAGCTGTAGATGGGATAGCTGCCAGAGACCCGGGTTCGATCCTGACGAGGAGTGCTGACTGTATAGTTTGTACATTCCCCCTATCTGGTTTACTCCCACATTTCAAAGACATGCGGGTTTGTAGGTTAATTAGTTTCTGTAAATTGTCCCTAGTGTAGGATAGAACTAATGTATTGTTGGTCGGCGCAAACTCGTTGGGCCAAAGAACCTGTTTCCACACTGTATTTCTAAACAAAACTTTGAACACAATTTTAAACTAGTACTATGATTCAATCCAAATTAATACCAATCATCCTTAAGTAATTAATAAACTGCCTCCAATGTGTGGGGATGTGCGCGCATTTGTGTAAACATACTTCTAAATAATTTAAGTAAAATTGGGTCCCACCAAATTACTGTTTATCTCAAACTTATCACAGCTGCAAAAGATGGTATGCACCCCAATACATTTGAAGCATAAATTTTACCATTCACTTGCATCTATGCAGAGGTCATTAAATGAAATTTAAATTTCAGATTCAGCAACTTGTTTGTAAAAGGATGTTGGAGAGATTCAACAACTCAGCAAGCAATTCTGCCACAATAACCAAGTACAAGGATACCTTTAGGTAAATTTCACAAGGTCATCTTACAGTCTGTCAGTCTGCTGATCACTCAGGCTGACCCTCTTGTTTTCAATGAAAGATCAGTGATTCAAAACCACTTCGCGCCAAACAGATGCTGCCTGATTTGCTATTTTGAGCCAATTTATGGTTTTTACTTTTTTTTTTTTATTGATACAAAACGATTTAATGGATTCTATTCAGACACCTTATTATTAATTGGACTTTTATTGTCTTGTTGGTTTTACCTTAATGCACACTTACCTCTGCACTGGGGCTAAGGCTGATGGGTAGCAATTCCGATGTGACAGCAGTGTTTGGAAGGCTAGAAATATCCCAGTTACGGACAGCTGGAATAATGCCAGTCGTTTTCTGAGGAAGAACCAGTTGATTATCCAGCAATGACACCTCATAAAATTCCTGAATATCTGAAAATAAAAAGGATATTTATTGGATGTTCAAAGTTAAATGAACATGATTTACAAGTGTGCATCCAACGTCAACCTCGCCATATTTATTTTCGGTTGGTAAATACAAACTCCAGTTTATAAAAGGTTAAAACTGCTGTTTTATAGCATTTACACCATTAAAGGATACAGATCTTAAGAGACCCTTATGTACACATTCAACTTCACACGACTTTCATGACAATATCCATGCACCAACCCCATTGATCCAATGACAAAATTAAAACCAAATAATTGCACGGAACAATACAGTTTAGGATAGAAACGGTTGTATTCACACAAAAATGTAATAAGAGACCAAAGAACAAAATGCTGAAGGAACACAGCGGGTCAGGAAGCATCTGTGGAGGGAAATAGGCACATGACGTTTCAGTATTCCAGTTGCTGTCACAGTTCATTTACGCCACTGCTATTCTTCAGATATTTGACCCTTTCAGGTCCACGGTGGATGACAATTGGGAGTAAGAAAATACCTCCTGCAGATGAATTTGAAGAAAGGTTTACTGCAAAAATAATTTCCCTTGACAAATGCTGCCTGACTCATTGAGTGCCTCTAGCACTGTTTTTTTGGTTTAGATTCTGCCATCTGCAGTTTTTTTTAAGTCATCTTTGTCGTAAGATATTCATACCTCTGTACATCTATGCACAAATCTACAACACCTATTATTTTTAATATTGTGATTCTTAGATGATGCTTTATTCATTAGTGAGCTGCAACTGTCACAGGTCCAACTATTATTGCTCTTTCCTAAATGCTTCAAAACCAGGTGATGAATTATCACATACTCAAGTTGATGTAATTGTTATGCTAGGAGTACTGCAGAGATGGTGGCAGAGATTTACTGTTGGAATCAGTGAAGGAGGCTCATTAAAGAAGAATTAAGAAATGTTCAAACATGCACATTCAAGCATACAGAGCATCCAGGAGTAAAGACAATCTCTCCATCATAATGCTTCTTTGCTTAGTTTTGTCTGTATTGCCCTGCTAACTCAAAGGTCATTGGTCAAGAGAAGCCCCAAAATGCATTTGAATGCTTTCCTTCAGTTAATATTTGGTGTAGAATAAAACTTCACATATCGCATTCAGCAGCTAGAACAATTAACTTGCAATATGATGGCATATCAGAAATCCACTATTGCGAAACAAAATTATTCTCAGATTTTGTACTGGTGTCAATTCATTATACTCCGCTCAACTCCACCCGGCGCGGCCTACGGACATTGGAAGCCGCCGACTCCGATAGGAGGGGGCCGACTCTGGTGTCCACGCCACTGAGGACGTCCCGCAGCCCCGACGTCGGACTTCTATCACCCCGGAGAGCGGTCCTGGACATCGGGCCGCCCGTAGCTGCAACTGCGGAGGGCTTGGGGAGGCCCTGACCACGGGGAACAGTGGAGGAAGAAGACTGACTTTGGTGCCTTCCCACACAGTGGGAAACTTTGATTCTGCTGTGTGGGGATGTTTTGTGTTAAATTCTATAGTGTGTTGAGTCCTGTTTATTTTTATTGTATGGCTGTATGGGAATTCATTTCACTGTGCCACCTGGCACATGTGACAATTAAATCTATCTTGAATCTTGAGCTCATTGACCTCTTATCTTTCCACCACATAAATCTACCAACCTATATTTGTGATCCTTTGCCAGGCCAAATCAACTAAAAGTCCAATCAGATTCCTTTTTACTGCCAAAAAATATTTCATTTCATGTTTGCCTCCAAAAAATACTTTACCAAATTCTCAACATATCAATTTAGAAATTCATCTTGTGTACATTCACAGAATTCATTTTCTGCATAGATGAGCTACGAGTCGCAAGGGAAACATTTTTTCTATCGAAAGCTCTAACCAGATCCAATGAATGAATGTTATATGCTCTAGAAGGCATCATAGTTAATTTTAAAAAGCCAAATGATTTAATAAGAATCCTTGTTCTATTTTAGAGCACTGAATGACAATGCGGAAGTTCAGATATACTTTCTAGTTGCAATCTGCAAACTAATCAGAACCAAATTGTGCTGGTGCCTTTGCAAGCCACTAGTTTGCCTATATAAAGCTTACCTTTTCCTTTAACATTATTGATAGACACGATAATTAGTCGTCTTTGCCAAATAGCACAGACTGACAGCAACTTTGGAAGTAGTTAAAGGAATAATAATAATAATAATGATAACCAATTCACATCCAACCATCTGTTCATTACACCAAAACAGAGCCACATGTTTCAATGCATTTGGTGCACACTTTGAGCAGGTCAGTCTATTGATGTCACCCACACTGGTAGCCACAGTCACTGTTACGGTCTTTAGATCGTCCTTCCGGTGAATGAACCCACAGAAAGTGACGGACCAGGCGTATTTGCTAACATTTGCACACTAACCCGAGGTCACCCCCACTCACTTAATATGACTGCCATCATCCCAGTACCAGTGAAGAGCATTTATAGTCAGCGTCATAAAGCGTGCAAACAGGCTTCAGTCCATCTTACCCACACCAACCAACAGGCTCCATCTACACTAAATTCAAGAAAGAGGCATATAAATTGGCCAGAGGAAGCAACAAACCGGAGGACTGGGAGAAATTTAGAATTCATCAGAGGTCAAAGGGGTTAATAAGAGAGTTCGGTATTTCAACTGCCCAAGCCCAGGTCATAGGTCACTCGAAATAAACATTCTTGACAGTAGAGCTGCTGCATGTACAGACCTGCGTTTCATCAGTGGTCAGGATGGAAACCAGGTCTCCGGCGCTGCAAGCGCTATTGAATTGCTACTGGAGTTAGATAATGAAGAACAAGTGCAAACGGGTGATCAGCGAGGACTTGGTGGGTCGAAGGGCCTGTTTACGTGCTGTGTCCCCAAATCAACTTAATCTAACTAGGTAAAGGTAAGTCATCGGAGGACGCAGGGTGGGTGACACGGGAACAGGTGGGGTTGAAGGGAGGAAGAAAAGTAGTCTGGGACCAAAAACCATGCACCCCTCTCCTGCATAACCCCAGGAAACAGATTTGTAAGTGAAGTCTCACTACCGTCCCCGTCCCCTCCCGTGTGTCCCATCCCTGCCCGGGGTGACGGGACACCGTCTCAGAGTAGTGGCGGCCACAGGCTCACAGCCAGCGCAGACAAGAAGTGCTAACTCCAGCTCAAATCTGCTCGAACTCCCGAGGACCCCATTCCCTGACGGGCCGGGGATCATAAGCTGCACCTTTCGCCTTATCCAGTGGCTATCGGTTAACCACCGCTGAGAGAATGTCCTCCAACACTGCCAGGAGAGGTTCTGCAGAACACCAGAGTGGGTTGTGAAGTGAGATAGAAATAAGATCGAATTAATGTTCATAAAAGAGCGATGCTTGTCCGTTATTGAGTTGACAGAATTCTAGATTAATATATTGGTAGAATTCTTAACAATTTATACAGCCAGCACTTTGTTCGTTTTTTCTTTATCACAAATTACCTTTGACAAATCCCATGATTCCTTGTGTTTCTCGAAATACCGAACTCGCTTATTAAGAGGGGGAAAATAAAGCATGAAAGAAAGCTTGCAGGGAATATAAAAACTGACTGAGATATGTGAAGAGGAAAAGACTGGTGAATTTATAACGGGGAAACAAGGAATTGGCAGACCAGTTAAACGAGTACATTTGTTCTGTCTTCACCAAGGAAGACCCAAACAACAAGAAATATGAGGGGACCAAGGATCTAGTGAGAGGGAGGAACTGAAGGGAATCCACATTAGTCAGGAAATGGTGTTAGGTAAACTGTTGGGACTGAAGGCAGATAAATCCCCATGGCTTGATGGTCTAAATCCCAGAGTACTCAAGAAGGTGGCCCTAGAAATCATGCATATTTTCCAATGTTCTATAGACTCTGGATCAGTTCCCGAGGACTGGAGGGTAGCCATTGTTACCTCACTTTCTAAGAAAGGTGAGAGAAAACAGGGAATTATAGACCAGTTAGCCTTACATCAGTAGTGGGGAAGATGCTAGAGTCGATTATTAAAGATGTAATAGTAGCACATTTGGAAAGCAATGACGGGATCGGTCAAAGTCCGCTTGGATTTATCAAGGGGAAATCATGCGCGACTAATCTTTTGGAATTTTGAGGGTGTAACAAAGTAGAATGGATAAGGGAGAGCCAGTGAATGTAATGTATCCGGACTTTCAAAAAGCCTTTGACAAGGTCCCACACAAGAGATTTGTGTGTAAAATTAGAGCACATGGTATTGGGGGTAGGGTATTGACATGGATAGAGAACTAGTTGGCAGGCAGGAAGCAAAGAGCATGAATTAATGGGTCTTCTTCAGTATGGCACGCAGTGACTAGTTTGGGTGCTGCAATAGTTTACAAAATATGTATGTGATATAAGTGCTTAAGAGTTTACAACCTATGTTCTTCCAATGCAACAGGGTATAATTTAAATACAAGTACTAAGTTCACCTGTGCTGCAACATTTTCAATATCCAAATCCCAATGAATTCGCAGAACTGTCAACTTTCACAATTTTGCTTCACAGCTGAAAAATATGGTTTCTGCTCCTGAAATGACTTGTCAAATGCACTGCCGCGCCCAATTTTGTACAGAACAAAACTCCACCTGCCCAGTAAAAGCAACTATCATAACCAGGGACACAAATAAATGCAGATGTTGAGATCCTGAAGGATCCCAACCCAAAATATTGCCTGTTCATACTTTCCACAGATGCTGCCTGATTGGCTGAATTCCTCCAGCAATGTACTTTTCTATCATAACCAGCTCATTACAATACACCAAAATCTGTCATATATTCTACTATAGTTATCAGTTAGAATGAAAAGTTATTGCACCACCAATGCATTGGTACATTATATATATATAACGGTTGGTGTGGGTATTATTCAACATACAGGTGCACAACCTTTTATCCGAAAGCCTTGGGACCAGACACTTGTCGGATTTCGGACATTTTCGGATTTCCGAATGGAAGATTTTTAGCGTAGATTAGGTAGGTAGCGCGGGCGGCTTGAAAAGTCTGGAGCGACTGCCTTCTCCCCGGAGACCGGGGAATCATTGCATAAATGTTAGTCAGTTAGTTTGGAGGGATTTTATGTGGTGGTGGTGGTGGTGGTGGGGTGGGTGGGTGAAGGGGTAAACTTTAATTCTTAGTCCCCTACCTGGTCGGCGACTCCCAACATCGCGGAGCTGGGGGCTCCGTCCGGCCGCGGGCGGCGCCGGTTGTAGCTCCGACCCCGGCAACTCGACCCCTGGCTGCGCGGCGCTCCAAATTCAGCGCCGCCCGCAGCCCCCAGCTCCGCGAACGTTGGGAGAAGGCGGCCTCAGTGCCCTGGAGCTTACCGCACAGCGACCCGGTAAGGCATTGCCCGCTTCCCGCTGGTATCCCAGCGCTGCGACGCTGCCGACTCCCAACATTTGCGGAGCCTCGCAGCCAGGGGTAGAGTTGCTGGGGTCGGAGCTACAACCGGCGAAGCCCGTAGCCCCAGCTGGGAGTTGGCGGCCACAGCGCTGCGGAGCTTACTGCACGGCGACCCGGTAAGGCATTGACCGCTCCCCGCCTCTCCGACCAGGTAGGGGACTAAGAATTAAAGTTTACCCCTTCACCCCCCCCCTTCACATAAAAGCCCTCCAAAATAACTGACTAACATTTAAGCAATGATTTACAGATGTTTAAGTGTCTCCTGGTCTCCGGGGAGGAGGCAGCCGCTACAGTAGTACAGACCTGGGTTGACCGTGGGTCGTTTCGGGTCAAGTTTGGCACCAAACGCGAGCTTTGGTGCGCAGACGACATCCTGGAAAAAATGGCCGGTTTTCGGAGTTTTTCGGTTTCCGGAACACCGGATAAAAGGTTGTGCACCTGTACTTGAAACAAACTGTGTAGAGATGTCGAGTCTTACAATGTAGAGGCAGCCAATTAACTGACTACCACTGAAAATTGCAAAGAGACAAAATTATTTAATTGGTCCTTCTAATTATGCATTCAATTTCCTTCAGAATTAAATAGTATTCTTGACCGTTATGTCTCCCATGCCTTCCATCATAGTACTTAAATATAAATAGCAATGTAATTAAATATAATTAAGATACCAGTCAAGCTGCTGGGATCTCTTTATCATAGCACATGCACATTATAAATGCAGTGCATTCAGAAAACCTATTTGTATAGGAGCTTTATAACATGGGAACTAGCCTGTACGAGGTGCCAGAATTTAAAGTGATGCAATATACATCATCAATTTTAATCCAATGCTACACCTTGAACAGATATGCAAGTTCTCAATAAAACTGTAATCACAAGACAACAAAATTCCCACCACAGATTTCCTTGACATTCAGTGCTCCCATATAACAAATGTGTGAAGGGCAAAATAACACAGTCACAAGATGATTACAAAAATGCCACGTAAACTTCTGCAGGTGGCAGGAGTCCGAGTGGTATCTGAAGTCCGAGGTGCAGATGGTGAACAGCACAGTGGTAAAATTGTTGCCTTGCAGCACTTGCGGCGTCAGAGATCCGGGTTCAATCCTAACCGGGTGCTGTCTATACGGAGTTTGTACATTCTCCCTGTGACCATGTGGGTCTTCTCAGAGATCTTCAGTTTCCTCCCACACTCCAAAGACGTACAGGTTTGTATGTTAATTGGCTTGTACAAGTGTAAATTATCCCTAGTGTGTGTAGGATAGTGTAAGTGTGCTAGGATTGCTGGTCGGTGCAGATGCAATAGGCCGAAGGGACTGTTTCCGCGCTGTATCTCTAAATGAAACAAAACGGGAAGGGAAAGAGGACCGTCCCCTGTAGGGCCCATGTGTTATTCACACCATGTCCAAGATACAGTTCTGTAGCCTGACATACCGTGGTGATCCAGTCAGGTAGTTGGTGATCCAGGACAACAATGGAGCATCCACCCACATCTTCCTCAGTTTGCTCCCTAGTAGTGCAGGCTGGATGGTTAAAAGCATTGGAGAAGTCAAAAACAAGACTCACAGTGCTTCCCGGCCTATCCAGGTGAACATAGGAACGATTGAGCAGGTGGATGATGGCAACCTCAACCCCCATCTTTGTTTGGTAAGCAAATTGCAACTACAGATGCACCATAGAAACCGTTCTCCCAGGAAGTCTCACAACTTAGTTTGGCAACTACTATGCTCAAGTTGCAATAAAACTGCAGATATGTGGATGCAGTCCATCAAACAAATTAGTCTCTTTTCCCCATCGACTCAATCGAGACTTTACGCTGTGTTAGGAAAGCAGCCAACACAACCAAAGGACTATTTATACTCCTATCATTCCCTATTTTCCCTTCTAATGTCTGCCAGAAGATAAAAGCATGCCCCACAAGTTTCAGGATTAACTTCTTGACCACTATTATCAGACTACTCATAAACTACCAACAAGCTGATCACTGTTCTATTAACTTTAAAATAGTTACGGATAAAGATAAATTGAGGCTCTTGTCAGTAAAAAGGAGATGGGTGGAAAAAAAATGGGACGTGCTGGGATCAAATGTATCCCTGGAGGAGTTGCGGGGACTAAGGTGCTTAAAGAGCATAAAGAGGTAAGAGATAATTCTGGCATATAATAGTAAGGAAACTCCAAAGAGCCCCTTAGAAACCGCACGAGATGGGCAAGGTCCTCAAGAAGTATTTCTCCTCTGCTTTAATCGTGGAAAAAAAAACATGAATACTGGAAAACCTGGGACAGTAAATAGATATGTCTTGACGACAGTTCACATGGGCAATTTGGGCAGAAGGGCTTGTTTCCATGCTTTGTGACTACTGAATTAGTTAAATCGAATCAAGAATTTCCCTCATCTCGCCAACACCATTTATCATAATACTGTGAAGATGCTGTAACTGTTGAGTGGTTTTGTGAATTTTCAGATCATTAGACAAAATTCAAGTCATAGACATCAGTAAAAATAGAACACATCCCTGATTTAATGCTGGCCCGTAACTTACATCATGAAAACATTTAATGGAGCTATACATTATTGGCCAACTGAAGCCATCAGTGCTCAGTCGGTCAGGTTCAGGACGAAGCATACTTGCGCTGCAAGTCCATGGCTTAAGATCCAAGTTACAAATTTATCACAACCCTGGTTGGTAGAGACCAATGATGAAGCTGATGACCCAAGTCTAATTTTGCCTTCACTTCAACTTCAACATATGACTGTTCAAACTACACATGCTCCTAGTTATGAGTTGTGCATGTTTCCTTGCACTAAATTGTTCAAGTTAGATTCCACAATGATACGCAATATTACTAACGCATCACTTATCCAATATCTAACATTCAGCCAGTTTCATCTTTACATCACACGTCTGCTTTTCTGTAGTAAGACTAAAGTGGGCGACAGTGGCACAGCTAGCAGAGCTGCTGCCTCACCGCGCCAGAAAACTGGGTTCAATCCTGGCCTCGGGTGCTATCTTTATGGAGTTTGCATGCTCTGTGACTGCGTGGATTCCTTCCAGGTACTCCAGCTTCCTCTCACATCCCAAAGACGTGCAGATCTGTAGGTTAATTGGCCTCGGTGCAGTTAGCCCTAGTTTGTAGGGAATGTATGCGAAAGCAGGATAATGTCAAACTAGTGTGAACGGGCAGTTGATGGCTAGCGCGAGTCGAAGGACCTATTTCCATGCTGTATCTTAAAACTAAAAATCTAATAACACCAACCCCTAACACTAATTGCAAATATTACCATACTTCCCCGATAAATTCAGCATTAGATTAAGTAATCTAGTTTGGGGGTTGTGACGAAATCCTGCAATAAACATGTAGTGCCTGGGTGTATAGCCAATAGTTGACAAGTCAACATCATGAACTATAGCAATCCTTTTGGAAGTTCTTTGGATAGAGAGGTCCAGAACTTAGAACAAACGACAATGAAGATTAGCAATGCAATTTTAAATCAGTCTGCTGAGGAGCAGAACTTGCTAGGAGAGAGTTCTCTTACACATCTGCCACCACATCCCGAATGGCAGTCACAGTTTGTAGTAGCAAATGAAGCCATGCCGGAAGACGATTGTGTAATTTTGTTTGTTTACATTTCCAACACATGAAATTGCTTAGTTTGGTCAAGTCAAAGCATATTAGTTTAGTTCTGCAGTCATCTTGGCAAGACTGCGGACAGTGAAACAGTGTAAATCAGCAGACGTCAATTTCCTCTCAAAGTCCAGTCTGAATTCAATGATACATTGTCACATGAACCTAGGTACAGTGAAATTATTTGATTTTGCATATAATCTGTTGAAATCATGCAGCAGATCTCACTTAGGCAGTACACATAGAGTCACAACACTCTATGTGTATCTTCAGGAATAATCAAATTAGAATAGACTGTAATCATAAGATTGTCTTATGTTAAATTATCGGGGCTATTTATTAGAATGACTTTTCCAATCGTGGTGCAAGGACTTGTCAAAAGTTTACAAGAGGCACCAGGTAGCATCTTTTGACTACTCCCAAAAACGTAAAAATGTCAAATCCACTTTAGAATCAACACAACAGAGCTTGGTTTCAACATACACATAGCAATGAAAAGGTTAATAAAATGGGTTGATAGCAAATATTCAGCATGTCCATAAATGTATACTGCTGACGATTAGCACTCAAAAGATTTTACTCGTTGATCACCGTAGGAAAAATAATTACTCTATAAACCATGCTGTGGATTGGCAGCTGTACTGGTTCGTGAACTGATTCCGAAACGAGTTTACAATCTAACAATTAAAATTCCAACTCCTCTATCCATTTTTTTAAAATTTTAAAACGTAAAAAAAATTGGATCCTTCCTTCCCCCCTAAAATTTCCTATGACGTGAAAGCGAATGATTTTCTCAGCGCCAACTCGACACGTGTACAACTGAAAGCCTTGGCTACAGGAAAGCCATCCTTCGCCAAGCCTGTTTACATCCACAAGTCACGCCCATTCACTCCAAAGCTTCCTGTGCACCGCGAAAAAAACCCTACTAATTTCCATCCAGAAGGCAGACGCATTGCATAAAACACACCATTGGCATCCGTGAATTTTGCGTAATATGGCGAATTAATGGTAAGTTCATAAACATCTGTAGTTCTGCCCTTGTTTTGTTTTAAACCCACAGAGAATACAAATCTGGAAACTGGTGAAAAATCGAAAACCAGATGCAAGAATACGATTCTGGTTTTGTTCCCATCCCGTCAGTTTAAAAACTGAATGCTTCTGCAACAGGTTGTCAGTGCAATTCATAGTCTACTGGACCACAGAAGACACGGGTTGGCAGCTTAAAGAGACATACTGCATTTGTTCCATGCAAAACAAATCAAAGCATATTCGATACAACGTGTGGATATTTGTTTGCAACTCGCGTCATCTGATCAAACATGATTTCTAAATAAACAGTGGAGTTTGTAAACAGTGCACAGGAGTTTATACGCGTACCTATTAATGCTTGGAAGAGGTTGCTCCGGAATATATTGATGACTCTTTCGATGGACGCACGGAGTTGACGGTCCTCGGTCTTACCGAGCTTGGCACGATAATTCTCCAAGAGCTTCAGAGCTCGCTGCGCATCTATCGCACAGGGCAACAACAAAATAAATATATATGCCAGTCATGAACACCCGAAGTACCAAAGTGGTTCAAATTTACAAAGTGTTTACCCCTTGAGAGCAAAATAAATCTCAAAAAATTAACTTTAAAGCATAAAAGTAATCGTGCATTTTAAATATTTACAATGACAGGTTAGAGGTGAGACGTCAATTAAAAGTTAACTAACCTTGCTTTCGAATTGGCATCCTCTCGCAGAGGGTTTCCCTGCACAGATGGCAATTCCCTCAACTTCAAGTCTAAATTATTCTGTGGAAGTTGGTGATAGTTTCCTTTCTTCAGTGCTTTAAAAATTATTGGTGAGATTCCAAAGTTCCCACCCCGAGAAAATAAGGCGTTAAATGCATACACCCTGTAATTTCACTAACTCTTAATCTTAAAAGGCAAACGTTTCTTTTCTTTTTCTTTCAAAAAAAAGTAACCAGTTTAATGTCTCAAGCCCACATCTCTGACTTTTAAACGAAAAAACTACAGAGCCGCCTTCTCCTAATGCCAGAAAACACTCAATTGGGATATGATGAGTCAGGATATGATGAGTCCGAATCTTCGCCGGTGTCCTAATTTTTCAAGGTGACTGGCGGAGAATTCCCCTTTCCTCGCCACTTGACTAGGTGGACGCTGGTACCGATCGCTGCCGCTCTGAGATTCACAAGCTCCCGCAACCAGTTGCTTCCATTCAAAAGAGTGGGGCAATTTGAGACGGGTCCCTGCTACTTCTCCGCTGGGATAGGGAGGGGGCGGCGTTGGTTTCCCGCCCCCTCCAAGTCTATCTGCCTGGCACCCTTGGTGGGGACGTCGGCCTCCCCCCTCCTGAGTGTGTGTATGTATGTGTGTGAAGTGAGACCCACTCCTCAGGGTCGGGGGAGTTGACGCTGCCGAGGCTCTCCGACCCGAGGGGTGATCCTCCACCAGCGCCAGTCGCTCGGTCTCCGGTTATTCCCTCCACGGCATCAGACCGGTGTCCCGGTGATTCTTCTCTTTTTTTCCCCTCTCTCTCTCCGCCCGCGTTCCTCAAACTTTGCCGCTCCACCTCCGCCTCCTCCCGGCGACTGACTGACTGAGTAAATTTCCCAAACTTTCCACCAAAATGGCGGCCGGGACCGGGAATCTGGCCCACGTGACGGGCGCGGCGGCCAATCGGCAGTGTCGGGGCGGCGGGTGCTAACGGAAGGACGTGGTGATCCCGCCGCGCGCTGCCGCTCCCGGCCCTCATCCCGCCCCGCATTCCCCCCCTCATCCCGCCCCGCATTCCCTCATCCCGCCCCGCATTCCCTCATCCCGCCCCGCATTCCCTCATCCCTAAACAAAGTTAGCACCAAAAACACCGCCGTAGCCCCACAGCCCACACTCCATGGTCACAAAACGCTGGAAACACTCGGCAGGTCAGGCAAAACGAGAGAGAGAGAGATGTGTAGGAAGGGACTGCAGATGCCGGTTTACACCGAAGAAAGACTGAGTGAGACAGGTAATCTTCCATCAGAAAGTTCGTCTCCTTCGGGGAATTACAATTCCCTGCCATCACAATGAAACGTTTAATAATCAAGTTGCATATATCAACAACTAAATAAATGAACGTGAAATTAAAATTATCTTTGGAGTGTCCTTCAAATCTGCCCACACCACGATATAAAGGAATTTACATTTCCCTCCCAATCTTGTAAAAAGTGTCTCTACAAACAACGGAAATGTTCAATAAATCACAGCCACGCAAAGTTGCATTGAAATGAATGGGGTTACAATGCGCAAGGGATACCGATCTGTTGAAATCCTCAACTTGCTCTGACTATAGAGCCAATAGGGGATAGGTAACTTACTTTTTTATTTATTTGAATTCAATGTTTGAAAATAATACTTGCAAACAAAAACATCCAGTACAAATACCCATGGTTGAAATCCTGACACTTTTTAAAGTGCGATTGCAAGTATTCAGTTTCCATTGATTTACTATCCCACAAATTGAAACCCAGTCTCCCGAAATGTCCTTTTTTAAAAAAAAAATACCAGTCCAATTGTATCCAAAGAAAATATCTGCAAAAGAAACTCGACTTTTAATTCTGCGAGTTCGACCATATTAAGTTCAAATATTAGTGAATGAAAAAGTTGGATGAATTTGACTGCATAATACAATGACGACTGCACGCAGAGTTACTATTCTGCGTACGTTCGGCACCTAGATCCATAAGCACCTGGTTAGGAACTGCCCACAATCTTTCTTCTTTTCATTTATCTAGGATTTAAATGTAATGTATGTATCATTCATAAGTTGGTGTATTGTTCGAGTCTGCTGCTGCAAGCAAGGTTTTCCTTGTACCTGTACCTCACTGAACTAGTGCATACAACAATAAAGTCGATTTAAGATAGACACAAAAAGCTGGAGTAAATCAGCGGGACAGGCAGCGTATCTGGAGAGAAGGAATGGATAACGTTTCGAGTCGAGACGTCTTCAGACCAGTCTGAAGAAGGGTCTCGATCCGAAACGTCACCCATTCCCTCTCCCCAGAAATGTTGCCTGTCCCGCTGAGTTACTCCAGCTTTTTGTGTCTATCTTCGGTTTAAACCAGCATCTACAGTTCCTTCTTACACAATAAAGTCGACTTAACTTGCACTGTAACCTGACGCTCTAATTTCCACTGCAGTCAGGTCAGGGATTGAAAATCGATCTCCTGACAGCTGGAAATGACGGAACAGGGCGAGACGCCCAGGTTTCTAATAGCGTCGGAGACCAGATGGCGGCGACTGAAGCTTCAACTTTTGAAAGTCCTCTTCCAGGAGAACTACATATTTAAATGTTAACAATATTTTAAGGACCATGCCCGTTCTAATTTGTGGCCATCCAGGCAATAAAACGTTAGTCGGACCTGAGAATTCAATACCTCGCTCTGAGATATCCTAACCCGAAATAAAAATTAATGAAGTAACAACTGAACCAGAGCTCTCGCTGTTCAAAATGGAACCACGTTTGAGGGAGAACGGAGGGAAACTTTAGGCTCTTGAGGTTATGAGTCATCCACAACTTTAAATTTGCAATGTGCAACACATAAAAACACGTTACAAATTAGAAAGTTGAATATAATAAAAAGGTAACGAATGGAAGTTTGAGGATTTGAGAGAGGCATGACGCGGTTTAATGGGGGGAAAAAGTAAATGATTTGTATGCAAGGAAGTTGGTTTCATTCCAATTATATTTTCCTTATGTTAAATATTTAGCAAAAGGTTTGGTTGAAGAAAGATAATTGGCCACTGTAAATTACCTTTAGTGTATTTTCACTAGCGGGAGAATCGCAAACAAGGGGTTATAGTTAGAAAATAATTAGGGACCAGTCATTTAAAACTGAGATGTGTAAAAAAATCTTCTTTCATTGGATAGTGAACCTCTGGAATTCCCTGCCCCCGAGTGGTGAAGCCAAGATGATTAGATATATTTGGTGAAGCCACTCCTGCTCACCTTTTTTTTGTGTTGTGCAGGTGAGTGATTGAATCATTATGATTAGATATGTAAAGATTCATGTTGACAGAAGTCTAGTTAAATGTGGAGATAAAGTAAATAAATATTTCAACCCGATTATGAGGAACTGACATGGAAGAGGAGTGGCCGCCTCGGAGCGTGGGAGCGCGGCTAGCATAGATCGGAGGCTAGCGCATGTGGACTGGGACATCGGGATGGGAGGATTGAATAGCGCAACGGACAAGTTTGAGGAGCTTTTGGGATCACCATCGCCCGTGGGGGTTCCAACCTTGGACTTTCAGACCGGGAGCGGGGCCTCGCCCCGCGCGGCCTAAAACCGTTCATTTTGGTGGGAGAGACACGGAGAACAGGGTGAGTGATTGAATCATTACAGTGGGTTGATGTGGGATGTTTGTGTGGTCTGTAAGAATATCTTTGTTTGTATGGCTGTGGAAACAACATTTCGTTTGAGTCTCACTGGGGTTCAAATGATAATAAATTTGTATTGTATTGTATTGTATTGTGTGGTCAACACAGACTCAGTGGGCCAAGGACCTGTTTCCAAGCTGTACGATTCTGTGTCGCTATCTTGTATTGTATTGTATTGTATTGTATATCTTTATTGCTCATTTCCTGAGTATTCGCATACCCAGAGGAAACAAAAAAACGTTGCTCAACCAGTGTCCATTCAGTGTGCATGAAAAATAAATAGAAATAAAAAAATACATGTATCATGAACAAATTTAACACTCTACTAAACATTCAACAGGCGTTCCGACCGGCAGCGGCACAACAGTGGCTCTGCTGCAGTGTGGGGGTTTGTGCGCGATACTTGGCAGGGGGCAAAGTCCATTTAGCAGTCTTATAGCCTGTGGGAAGAAGCTATATCTTACAGTTGACTCTTGTGATCACGAGGAAAAATTATACTTGTGGCATAGCTAACCATGAAAAAAAGTTAAGATATAAATAAATCCTTCACACTGTACCAATCACAACTTTGAGAATCATAGTTAATCTGTTGTTAATAAACTGGTGGACTTCAGAAGTGATATTTATTGCATTTTGATGATAATAGTATTGTGGTGGCTATCTCACCAAATAAAGGTAAATAGTAACTAAATCATCAAAATCAGATACAAGTACAACTGAATGATGGTAAATAAATATTTAAAACCAATTCAATAATCTTTCTAAAGATATACAAACAAATGCTGGAGTAATTCAGCGGGACAGGCAGCATCTTTGGAGAGAAGGAATGGATGATGTTTCAGGTCAAGACCCTTCAATAATCTTTCTCATTGTGATAAAAGGAAGAAAAAAAATGAAATTAAGGAATTCCCAAATAAAAATCGGGATGTTTTAATGGATTTAGTGATAGTTATAAACTAACATTGTTCACTTTTTTTAATTTAACAGATTACAAATTATTTAGTTGCAAACATTCTTTGTAATTAGGGACATCTCATTTATCAAAAATAAATAGAAATTACTCAAATAATTGGTAGAAGAACCAAATGCTTTACAAAACATAATGGTTTAATGATTTCTTTGCACTACAAAAACTGCATTCACTCTGAAGTGTGTGATTAGTAGATTTAAACTTTCTCTGTTACTATCAAGATCATATTCGTAACATGCTCATTATAGTTCTTCAGCTACCTTTTTGTGTGATATATCTAACATAAAGAAAACATAGTATTTTTAAAAGTTAATTAGTTGTTTTGAAGTAATATTCTATGAGTTTATTAAACAGACAAAATGTTTTTGGTAAGGTGCTGTAACGTAATTGGAGCATCCTGAGGTTTTGTTTGATACTTGCTATGAATGTAATGAATTTGGTTGCATACATTTACAAATACCTAAAGAGAAGCAGCAACAAATGTTACAGAAAATCTATAAAGAAAGGTTTAATGTACTGCACTCCAAAATATCATATTATCAGAAATAGGAAATTCACAGAGAGTGGTGAGTCTGTGGAATTCTCTGCCTCAGAGGGCGGTGGACGCCGGTTCTCTGGATGCTTTCAAGAAAGAGTTAGATAGAGCTCTTAAAGATAGCGGAGATATGGGGAGAAGGCAGGAACAGAGTAGTGATTGTGGATGATCAGCCATGATCACATTGAATGGCGGTGCTGGCCTGAAGGGCCGAATGGCCTACTCCTGCATCTATTGTCTATTGTCTATAAAACAATTGCAATAATTTGCAACGGTTGTTGAAAGCTCAATTCTATGGGCTTCCACTTGCTCCCAAACTATTTATATCAATTTTAATTCTTAATTTACAGATCTTGGTGCTAATTCAAAGTTACAACTGTTTGCCTTTAAAAACAAATGTAATATAAACATTGGTTCAGAGCACTTCTCATGTGGGAATTTCTAATTGAAACCAACTGCTGACTCAGAGAGGAGAAGGTATAGACGAGCGACTGACTTTCGGGGGAATTTCTCACAAAATGAAGACTTTTGTCGAGGCAAAATTCAGGAAGAGAAATCTAAACTGCAGAGGATAAAGCATTTTTGGCTTGGGGAGTGGTGGTTGAGGCTGGAGTGCCAACTGAGGTAAATAAATGTAGGGTTTATAAACAAATGGAACTTAGTATGGGGCAGGATATATATGGCTGTTATCCACAATGCAATTTCAATAAATAGATCAGGTTTCATTTATCAAAATGCTTTCTCATAGCATGTTGTAGCCAAAGCTCTGCACAACTTTTTTTCTGATAAATCCCATAAACAGATTAATGAGAGGTTTTGTGTTTAGTCGAATGCACAAAATCACCCGACTACGCATCATTTGTGGCAAATTAGCCATGAGTACTGAATAAGTTAAATGAAGATCATTAGAAACATATGGGATCCAAGCTGGCATGACAGGGTTGATGGTTCCACTAGTTCTTGACAATCTTGAATAAAGGGATATGGTTACAAGATTAGTGTGGGTTATTTAATTCAAATTGAAATATATAGGGGCTTCTTGCAGAGGATAACGAATCTCTGGTATTTGCTGCCTCAGAGAATTCTGGAGGCTATGTCATTGGAGATACAAAGAGGAAATATGTAATTTGTTTAAAGATCAGAGAATTCTGAGCTAAAGGGAACTGGTACAAAGGAGGAGTTGAGGTTCGAGACAGATCAGCTATGATTTTATTGAATGGTGGGGCAAAATTAAGGGCATGGGAAGCCTAATCCTGCTCTTACTTTATTATGTGTATATGTACAAACCACTTGAGGTAGAAAAAAATGGGAAGAGAAACAGGCGGAACTTGTATGCCTGCTTTTTGTATGCCTGCGCTCAATCCATGGCAACAGTGGAATCAGAGCAATATTGGCAACAACATAAATTTCTTTGGCAGGTCAGAACTTTGATTTGTGTACTCACATGACTATTGGCTTTTACCTGTCTTGACACCCCAAGTATTGACAGAATTAACCACCATTTCCACATTGGAATGGGTCGCATTAGAATTTGTGCATTGACCCGCATAAAATTGAAACTAGGTTCCTTGAAGCTATTAGACCTCACACATTGGCCTTCAGGAAATCTAGATGCGTCGCAAGCATTTTCATGTGTTGTAATCAAACTCTTCCAACAGCCACCATCTTGTCCTCGGGCTGAGTTCATCTTGGCAGAATTGGTGTGCAATCTCACCTTCCAATCAGCTGGCACCCAAGCTAACCTTTTTTCTGGCTTGGCTACATTCTACACATGTATGGTGATACATCATGTGTTGATCTCACCTCTAAACTACATGATGTGAAGTGCCAAGATCAAAGCTGGTGAATACACAGAATAAGTGACAATTACTGTACCTGTCTCCTATTACTGTTGAGATTCCGCTGCCAGGTCCCACACAATGATCGGTCCTGTGTAGTGTAACTGAAACAAGTAGGACAAAAGGATATTGCCATGGTGATGTGAGGAGGCAGGTAAGAGACACATCTGAAAAAACAGAAGAGATTACCGGAAGAACGTAAGATAGGATGTGAGAAGAGGATTAGACATTACAATCTTACTTAATGATCTCCAGACCAGCACTCTCTCTGTTTTTGAGTCGTACATCCATGATCACCAGCATGCTCTCCTGCAAATGATTGTGCCAGTCCACAAGTGCATAGTTTAACTCCATTCAACCATCTCTTGCAAGATAGGATGAAGAGTGTTACTAAATGTAATACAACTCTGACAATCTGGCATCCCTGAGACTTTTGGTGATGCCAGGCTAACAGATGTTCTGGACTATTTGATACCACAATATCCCAACACACTTGACACACTTGTTTCAGATATTATTAAACAATATAATACATTTTCCAGGCATTTGGTAAGCTTAAAGGGACAGTGGGAAATGAGGCCTCAGTAAGTTTAAAGGAAGTATGGAAAACAAAACCCAGTGAGTTTAAGGGCAGTGCAGGGAGCCAAATGTCAAACTATCAGAATTTCCCAAAAATCAGTTACCAGGTTATCAGATGTTTATTGCGTGTTGCTTTGTATGATGCTTTGTATCATAGTTGCAAAGCAGAAAATTAAGCAGATATATTTGAGCTTTCCCCTTTGATCCTTTGCAATGAATGTTGGTAATGAGATTGATCCCAGGAATTATTGGGTTAACATATGAGCATTTGAAGGCACTGGGCCTGTACTCGCTGGAGTTTAGAAGGATGAGGGGGTACCTCATTACAACTTAGCAAATAGTTAAAGGGCTGGATAGAGTGAATGTGGAGAGGATGTTTGCACTAGTGGGAGAGTCTAGAACCAGAGGCCTTAGCCTCAGAATAAAAGGACATTTATAAGGGAGATGAGGAGGAATTTCTTTACCCAGAGGGTAGTGAATCTGTGGAATTAATTGCCACAGACGGCTGTGTAGGCCAAGTCAATGGATATTTTTAAGGCTGAGATTGACAGATTCTCGATCAGTAAGGGTGTCGGGTTATGGGGAGAAGGCAGGAGAATGCGGTTGAAGGGAAAGATAGATCAGTCATGATTGAATGGTGGAGTAGACTCGAATGGACAATTGGCCTAATTCCGCTCCTGGAATTTATGAACTTCAACATGCCCCTTGGCATATAATCCCAGACCTTGGCCATTTCTTTCACTAGAAAAAGCTGTACATTTCAGGCAGGCCAGAGGGAAAATTGCACCAGCAACAGCAGCAGATATTTGTTTTAGCATATTGCCATGTGTATGGATAGCTCAAAGAGCAAAGTCTTGTGATGAACCATGATTCAGACCACTGCATTTATTTTGGGGGCAAACATAGAAATACTGGAGACACTGGGTTGATGAAGAAGCAGTCGTGTAGAGAGAAACAAAATCATGTTCCAGATCAAGGTCCCATCTTCACAACAGGAAAACTGAGGAAAACATGTCTGATTTAAATTTAAAAAAAAAGCAAAACACATCTTTGGCTGATCTTCCAGACCTATAAGAATGTACATTCTAAAACAAGGTGGATGACAATTTAATCCCTATGCATTGGGCTTGAGAATGTTGCCATACAGTATGAAGACAGGACTTTTGGCCAAACTTGCTTATGCCAATCAAGATGCCTCATCCACACTAGATTCAACTGCCTGCATTTGGCCTATTTCTCTCTAACTATGTACCTGTTCAAATGTCTTTTAAATGTTGTTATAGTACCTGCCTCAACTACCTCCTCTGGCAGCTCATTCCATATATCCACTACCCTCTGTGTGAAAAAGTTGCCCCTCAGATTTCTATTAAATCTTTCTCCTCTCACCTTAAACCAATGCACTCTGATTCTTGATTCCCCTGCAATTAAAATATATATTTCTTCATAATCTTATACACCTCTACAAGATCATTTATCATCCTCCTGCACTCTAAGGATTAAAGTCCTAGCCTGCCTTTTAGCTCACGCCTTCAAGTCCTGGCAACATCCTCGTAAATCTTCTCTACACTCTTTATTTTACGAAGGGGTACACGGGTATCAACATTTTGGGAATCACTGCCCTATCCAAATAGGATGAGCCAAGTATGCCAACTTAGTCAGCATGGACAAGGTGGGCCAAAGGGTCGGTTTCTGTGCTGTCTAGCTCTATACCTTGTGGCAATGGGGATGATGCAGAGATCAGCAGTGACCGCACTGGCACTTGCAATAGGGTGAACTCACATGATATATTTTATTGACAGTGGTAGAGAAGTCCAGGAACACATGGGGGGCACTGTTCCTCGCCATCAGGGCACATGTGCGATGGCACTGCCGATCTCGGGGTTGTCCTGGCAGCTCAATCCTGGCCTTCAAAGGATGAGGCATGTGTGATCTCAGGCTTCTCTCTGCCTTGCCTCGAAAGGATACATTGGTTGTCTCAGGTTAATCCTGGTGGCTCAGCTTTGGGCTTGAAGAGGCAGCACTGGTGATGTCTGTGTTATCCTGGCGAATCATTGTGTGTGTGTCTATGTGTGGTCCCTCATTGTTTCAGGCTTGCCCCGGCCATTCTGTGTTTGCCTCAGAAGAGGCACTGTCTGTCTAGGGTTTCTTCCCGACTGCTCAATCATGACCACATGGTGGCACCGGTGGTCTCAAGTTTGGCCTAATGGACCAGTCTTCCTCAAACTTGCGACGGGAGCACAGCTGGGAGGGAGGGAGGGAGTTGTTCCAATTTCCACCTTTTCCCTCTTGGCTAGAACACCTGGATTTTACCAGGAATAGTCTGAGAAGGTTTAAGTTGCCAATCAAAACCTGCTAATTGGACGCAGATGTTGCTGGGGATTGGCCTCTCCTGGCCAGTCAGCCAGTGATAGGGATCAGAGCGACCTCTGAGAGAGGGGTCTCCCATTTTGGGAGACAGCAACTCCCAAACACATTGAAAGTGAGAAATAATGTGTGTTCTACAAAACCAAACTGCAAGTTGCGTTTGTCGCATGTACTTTTAAAACTGGTACCGGTGATAGTAATTAATGTTGACATTTTCCAAGAATCGCAGCTTGCACCTAAAAATTATTTCATGATGATTGACTACTGTTACTTAAAGTATATATATATCCTGAAAAGTAATAGTAATGAATAATTATTAAATAATTATATATATTCTACACAATTGCTATTGTATAAGACTCAAGAAGGCAGCTCAATACCACCTTGTCAAGGGCAATTAGAAATAAGCAATAAATTATGGAGTAAAATGAACTGTTATGATGAATGCACAATGAAATTGCTTAAATATTATTAATGCTTCTTATGTAATTATTATTATGTCAGTGACAGGGTGTATAATTTTTTTTTAATACAAAAATAGAACATGCAAGCCATAAATAGTTTTTTTTATCAAAGAGTATGAATAATGTGAAATATATAATGTGAAAGGAGAGAGTCACAAAACAACTTATTATGTCAGTTGGTGTTACTTGGGGTGCTATGACAAGATTATTTTGCTAGTGAAAGAGAGTGAAAAACTATATGTGTTCCACAGTGATACCGTGAGCTGCTATTGCTGCAAGTATTAGTTAAAACTGGTATGGTGACTATAAATCAAGTTAAAATGTTCCATGAATAGTGTAGCTTGCACCTATTTAAATTTTTTTTTTAATTCTTGACTCCTTATTTTTAAGAATTTAGTTATATGTCCCATTACTTTCCCAATGTTAATTTATATATTTCTAGTATGTTTCATTAACACGTAATCTTTCACTATTTAGTGAGCCATGATGAAACTTACAATTTTTTTTATCAGGTGAGGCAGCATCTCTGGAGAAAATGGAAAGGTGACGTTCTGGGTCGGGAGGCTTCTTCATAATGATTGCTGTGGGGGGATTGGGGAAAAACTGTAAGCGGAAAGAGACAGGACAAACCACAGTCGGCAACAGGTGACCTTAGGCAAGGGAGTTTGTGACGGGCAGATTGTTGGACAGAGGCTAGATATAGAAACAGGTGTGAATCCAAGGGATACATCGTTTTGAACTGTGCAACTGGTTAACAGACATTTGGTGGAGGCTGGGGGTGGGGAGGAGGGCAGGGAGGAAGGGTGTTTGTAGAAGTTACCTAAAATTGGAGAATTCAATGTTCATAGTCAGTTCTGGGCCCTAGTTGCTTTATAATCAAATATTCATTTCTATTCATTGTCAACATGCACCTTGTTATGAATGCTACATACATTTGGGTCTTTTAATTAGATATTGTTTTTCTTAACTCTGACAATCTGCTGTTGCACTCTTATAAATGTACACTCTACCCTATCTTAATACACTTTGATTATTGTAACCCTGGCATTATTGTTTTCTCCTTTCTGAACACCCTACATGACAACTCGTCCTCCCTGAGGACCGTCACCGACAGACAAACCAGGAGGAGCTGACAACAAGCACCACGAACAATGCCTGGTTACCAGAAAAAACCAGCACCCGAGACAGTGCTCCGGACTGAGCGGAAGCCAGAGGAGCCGCTGCTTTCAATTAGCCAGAATTGTATGAACTCACCTACACCTCATCAACCCTACTCTGTAAAACCAAGGCAGTTTCAGCAAGTGACAGGGAAAGAGGGGAACCCCTCTACAAGCTGTGCTTCCCTTTGGGACCTCAAGGCAAGACTGAGCTACCAGGACAAGCTCGAGACCGCCAGCCCGCCTCTAGAGTTAAGACTGTGCCACCAAGACTAGCCCGAACCTGCCAGTGACTCCTCTTCAAGGCCAAGATTGACCAAGACCTCATCATCCTTGTTTACTGTAAATAAACCTTTTCACGAGGGTTCACCCTACCACAAATGTTGGCGTAGTACTTGTCAACCTGGCGTCTTTCCTGATGCTACACCTATAGCTGGACGCCTATCATTTATATCCAGTTTAGATTTTCTCCCTTCTGATTCTATTGGCCAGGTTCTCATACTGCCAATCCTGTTGAAACCCTTCCCAACAACTATTTTATCCCAACCCTTCCAGAGGATAATGGCCCCATTACCGTTGAGGTGTAACCTATTTGATTGTAGAGTCTCCCTACCAAAGATTATAGAGGAGAGCTCCTCTATAATCTTTGCTCCCTACTGCCAGAAAAAGTTCAATTTTCTGAGGAATCTAAAGCCTTCCCCTACATTTTCCACACATTCATCCATTCCAACTGCTTTTAAACCTTTCTCCAAATTCCCTAAACTCTACCTGCAGAAACTCTTATTGTTCTGAGTCGACCAGAACATGGTATTCTAAGCTACCATCAGAACCACAGCAGATCAAATTATAACCACTTCTTGATATCTGGCTGTTTATTACACACTCATGGTTTACCACTGCTCCTATAAATGCAACTGTGGTTTATGAAACAAGCTGGTCTTATTTTTATCCTTTTTACATTGTGTGCATTACATCTAACTGAATTCTGAATTGCTAAATTCAAATTGATTGCCACCCATTGTAGTAATCGGATGGAAAAATGCTCAACCCAGTAAATTTTCCCTCAAAATCCACACAGAAAAATACTGAGGCCAATCTTAGTTACTCTGCAGAGCAGGTGATAGGTGGAACATTTGGACCACCATGCTGTAATATCATAGTTGAGAGGTCTGAACGATTTTTATGGTCAGCCTCTTAAATCTTAATGGCATGCTGTCCATGTATTTCCAGTGATATCAACCAGCATGCAAATTTTCAGGGGAGTATTTTAACTAAGCATTTATAAGTTTAGTTTTGAAAGACATGCCAAATAAGTAATTTGCATATTTATTATTTACAGAGATTAGCTAATTTTGGACACAAAATTGCCATAGCAGCATGAATTGAGTAACTGTTTGAAGATTGGATAAATCTTCATTCATTTCTACCCTCATATTATAAAGTGATTTTCTGAATCACGTGGAGCTGCATGTTATCATTTTATGAATTTATCACCTACATTTTTGCCTTAAATAGAAGAAAGATTACTGGGGAATGTTTGAACCTTGGTTTTTAATCATTCACCAAGCTGTGTAAAACTCTATCTATATTATCAGTATTTTTTAAAACAGAAAGTACAAAAATATACTCACCAGCTCAGGCTATGTCTATGGAAAGAGAAATTGAATTAGATTTCAGGGCGAAAGAATCTTTGTCAGAACTAGGAACAGTTTGGTCTGAAACATTAAATTTATTTCTTCTTTCGTAGATGGTGCCTGATCTGCTAAATGTTTTCACCATTTTCAATTTTCATTTGTGTTTCAATTCTTCTCATATTTTCATATATAACCATAGTGGTAGACCAGGGTGGTGATCCTGATTGATCCATCTTCAAGGACTACATAGTTCCCTTCGAATTCCTGCAGAATGTTATTATTTGTTAATATTTCCAGGATTTTTTTACGTTATTCGTAGTCCATCTGAAAGCCATGTATCAACTGACATGCAGAAGAATTTCCAGTATCTCTTGCTCTTCTTTTATAGCTTAGTTAAAAGTTAACTATTAATTTATCTTTCGCTTACTGCATTATGCATTGCAATAAAATTACTCTTTTTTTATTCTTCACAAGCCATTTTCTGCGAGAAAGGGCTGGGCATTTGATTGGCGACTATCTAATGAGTTAAACTCTGCCAGACCTCCAATTTGTACTCATGTATGGGATCATCATTCCATTAGCTTGGTCCTAAGAGTTATAATCAGCCACGTAGGTTAGGTTCCTTTACTTACATTTTCACTAATCTTCTGATTAGTTTTACAGGCTTCCTTTTAATAGTCTTTGTTATTTTACTGACAAAAACTCACCCAAATTTCTTGTGTTTTATTTTGTCAAGCAGATCGACTAAATAGTTACAGCTTTTGCTCCTACTCATATCTACATTTCATCTTCCTGCATCTGCAACTTAGTATATCCTTTTCTATTCAGAATCAGAATCAGAATCAATTTATTTGTCATTTGGACCCCTGGAGGTCCAAACGAAATGCCGTTTCTGCAGCCATACATAACACACAAATAGACCCCAGACACAACATAATTACATTTAACATAAACATCCATCACATAACTGTGATGGAGGCCAAAAAAACTTATCTCTCCACTGCACTCTCCCCCCCCCCCGATGTCAGAGTCAAAGTCATAGCCCCCGGCTGGCGATGGCGATTGTCCCGCGGCCATTAAAGCCACGCCGGGTGGTGCGAGGTCGCACACCGGGTCTTGGTGTTGGAGCCCCCGGTGTGCGCTCGCAGAGTCCGCGGCCATTCCAACCGCGCGGGGCAGCGGTGCTAGGCCCCGCTCCAGGAGCTCTTCGACCCCGCAACTCGGGCGGGAGAAGTCGCCGCCGCAGAAGCCCCGAAAAGCGGTCTCCCCCCCCAGGGAGCCGTGGGCTCGGCGCCGTCGTCCACAGACCTGTCGTTGGAGCCTCCGACTCTCCGGTAGCAGCAGCAGCAGCAGCAGCAACAGCACCACCAGCAGCAGCAGCAGCAGCAGCAACAGCACAGCAGCAGCGCTCCTCCACCGCTCCGGACCCGGCCAGCTCCGCGACGGTGAGGTGAGTCGACACCTTTTCCCCGGTCTCTTCCTGTTGGAGGCTGCTATTTTACGGCCTCAACGAAAACTGAGACCGACGAGAAAAGGTCGGGTCTCCAGTGCAAGAGAGATTTAAAAAGTTTCCCCCCCCCCTAGTTACCCCCACCCCCCCACACACACACCCAACATAAAATAACAAAAACTACACAGAAACACAGACAAAAAATAATAAAAACGCGGACAGGCTGCAGAGGCCGCTGCTGGCCAGAGCCATTATGCTCTCTTTGAGGGCTTTTGAAACTCCTCTTATGTTATGCTTTTAAATTTAAAATCATTGTTTTTCCCTCCCATGATTTTACTTTTAATAATGTTTTCTACAGAAAATATATACCAATTGATATGCCTCATCTAATCTGGAAAACATCTCAAATTGCTTTGCAGAACCCAAGCAGAAGCCTAACAGTAATGGAATTAGAAAGAGTCACAAGAGACTGCAGATGCTGGAATCTTGAATGAAAACCAAAGTGATGAAGGAACTCAAGGATTTAGGATCAAGGATTTGATGTTTCAGGTTGGGACCCCATTTCAGACAATGTAATGCAATTTGGTAGATAATGGAATTAGATGAGATGTGGAGAGATATAAAATGGAGGTTCTGGGGGAAACACAAATTGTTGAAAGCTTAGTCAAACTTCATCAAACTCGTCGTACCAGTCCTGAGATTTGGTCACAGAGAGGGCTCCCTAGCCCTGAGGTGGTTCCAATCATCGGCTGGTCGATGTATATTTGCCCCCTCCAGGCTACCTCCTCACTTCCTCCCCCTTCCGTTTTAATCAACTGTGTAATGATGGGAGGGCTGCCCTTCAGGTAAAGGACTTTATGGGCACTTTATATAGCTGAAATATTATGACTGCAGTAGATTGCAAGGGTATGAAATATTTTTATTTATTTCGAATATATATGCCTTCAAAATGCTCTAATATACCTATAAAATTGATCTATTCGTTTTGAATAATGTTGTTATTTAGACAAATACAGCAGTGAATTTGCAAAGCTGCACATTCATAACGCAGCAAATGAGTGAAATACCAGATATTTTAATGGTAATACTGAGCAAGGACTGAGGGAACTCAACAATTATTCTTTGAATAGTGTTCTGTACCCTTTTGCATTTTGCTGAACAGAAACATTATGCCTTAATTAAAATTGTACTCGACAAATACCAATAAGCCTCCCTTGAGCCTTTGTTAAAATGTCATCCAAGATTCTGCACCCAAGTTTGGAGTGGAATTTGAATTTTTAACCTTCTGAGGGTGAGAATACTACAGACAGCTTAGCTATTTGTCAGCATGTTACTTGGCGAGACCATGGGAGAAATTGGAATGGGAATGAAAATGTTTCAGAAAATATTTTGTGAAACAGGAATTTAGTAGCGTTCGGGAAGTTTGGGGAAGATAAACATAGAAACATAGAAAATAGGTGCAGGAGTAGGCCATTCTGCCCTTCGAGCCACCACCGCCATTCAATATGATCATGGCTGATCATCCAACTCAGTATCCTGTACCTGCCTTCTCTCCATACCCCCTGATCCCTTTAGCCACAAGGGCAACAGCTAACTCCCTCTTAAATATAGCCAATGAACTAGCCTCAACTACCTTCTGTGGCAGAGAATTCCACAGACTCACCACTCACTGTGTGAAATTTTTTTTCTCATCGCGGTCCGAAAAGACTACCCCCTTATACTTAAACTGTGACCCCTTGTTCTGGACTTCCCCAACATCGGGAACAGTCTTTTTGCATCTAGCCTGTCCAATTAAGCCCTTAAGAATTTTGTAAGTTTCTATAAGATCCCCCTTCAATCTTCTAAATTCTAGCGAGCACAAGACGAGTCTATCCAGTCTTTTTTCATATGAAAGTCCTGCCATCCCAGGAATCACTGGTGAACCTTCTCGGTACTCCTTCTATGGCAAGAATGTCTTTCCTCAGATTAGGAGACCAACACTGTACGCAATACTCCAGGTGTGGTCTCACCAAGGCCCTGTACAAATGCAGTAGAACCTACCTGCTCCTATACTCAAATCCTTTTGCTATGAATGCTAACATACCATTTGCTTTCTTCACTGCCTGCTGCACCTGCATGCCTATTTTCAATGACTGGTGTACCATGACACCCAGGTCTCGTTGCATCTCCCCTTTTCCTAATCGGCCGCCATTCAGATAATACTCTACTTTCCTGGATAACCTCACATTTATCCACATTATACTGCATCGGCCATGCATTTTCCCACTCACCCAACCTATCCAAGTCACCTTGCAGTCTCCTAGCATCCTCCTCACAACTAACACTGCCCCCCAGCTTCGTGTCACCTGCAAACTTGGAGATGTTGCATTCAATTCCCTCGTCCAAATCATTAATATATATTGTAAATAGCTTGGGTCCCAGCACTGAGCCTTGCGGTACCCCACTAGTCACTGCCTGCCATTCTGAAAAGGACCCATTTACTCCTACTCTTTGCTTCCTGTCTGCCAGCCAGTTCTCTATCCACATCAATACTGAACCACCAATACCGTGTGCTTTAAGTTTGCATACTAATCTCTTATGTGGGACCTTGTCGAAAGCCTTCTGAAAGTCCAGATATAACACATCCACTGGTTCTCCCTTATCCACTCTACTAGTTCCATCCTCGAAAAATTCTATAAGATTCGTCAGACATGATTTACCTTTCATAAATCCATGCTGACTTTGTCCAATGATTTCACCACTTTCCAAATGTGCTGCTATCCCATCTTTAATAACTGACTCTAGCATTTTCCCCACTACCGATGTTAGACTAACTGGTGTGTAATTCCACGTTTTCTCTCTCCCTCCCTTTTTAAAACGTGGGGTTACATTAGCTACCCTCCAATCCTCAGGAACTACTCCAGAATCTAAAGAGTTTTGAAACTCACGCACTACACACTAATGCATCCACTATTTCTGGGGCTACTTCCTTAAGCACTCTGGGATGCAGCCTATCTGGCCCTGGGGATTTATCGGTCTTTAATCCATTCAATTTACCTAACACCACTTCCCGACTAACCTGGATTTCACTCATTTGACCCCCAGTCCCCTGCTATTTCCGGCAGATTATTTATGTCTTCCTTAGTGAAGACAGAACCAAAGTAGTTATTCAATTGGTCTGCCATGTCCTTGTTCCCCATGATCAATTCACCTGTTTCTGACTGCAAGGGACCTACATTTGTTTTAACTAATCTTTTTCTCTTCACATATCTATACAAGCTTTTGCAGTCAGTTTTTATGTTCCCTGACAGTTTTCTTTCATAATCTATTTTCCCTTTCCGAATTAAGCCCTTTGTCCTCCTCTACTGGACTCTGAATTTCTCCTGGTAGAACGTGCTTGTGGGCCAGGATGGAAGTGGTGCTTTTTTTTGACAATTGGAGCTGTGCTTCGTGGAACTAAGGAGATGGGAGAAGTGCATTGGAAAAATCAATCTTTAAGAGATTGGAAGGTAGGGATGGAGGCTGGTAAAGATAGAAATTATCACCATGGTATCAGATAGAAACTGGGTTTGAAATGTAGAATGGGGCCAAATATGACTCAGCCTGGAGTCTTAATCAAAGGTTGGCCCGGAATGGGACTGAAATTGAATTTGTTGTTTCGGCACTGATGATATCTAGCGAGCTGAATATATTCAGCAATATCTATGATACATTTATTTGAAAGCAATACAGTATCATGGGAAAATATGAAAGAGGCTACAAAGGCACACAGTTTGGACAAGAAGGTGGGTAAAATGAGGTTGGATAGATTTTAATATGGTTCCTGCAAATTGGAAGATAATAAATGTAATAATAATAATAATAATACATTTTATTTATGGGCGCCATTCAAGAGTCTCAAGGACACCTTACAAAAATTTAGCAGGTAGAGGAAAAACATGTAAGGGAAATGAAATAAATAGTAGAGACATGGCTAGTACACAAAGTAAATACACAAGTCCAACCAGAGCCGGAAAAATTCCGGCTGTATCTTGAAGATTATGTTTTAATTGGATTTACGTCCACAAGTTGCAACCCACCCAAGGCACTGTTTTTTCTGTGGGGAGAAATTAGCTAACAGTAGCACGAAGCCAGCACATCTGCAGCGTCATCTTAAGACAAAACATGGATGTCACGTTGATAATCCACCTGACTTTTTTAAGAGGAAACTGTCTGAATTCAGATCATTTCAAGACACGATGCAGAAGGCCTCCACAACAGCAGCCAAAGCCCTGGAGGCCTCTTATGCAGTGTCTTTGCTCGTAGCTAAAGCCAAGAAGCCATTCACTATCGCTGAAGACCTGCTCCTTCCAGCGGCTGTAGTGCTGGCTGAGACTATGCTGGACAAAAACGCAGCGGAGAAATTAAAGACTGTACCGTTGTCAAATGACTCTGTTGGCCGCAGAGTAGATACAATGGGAACAGACATTGTCAAGCAAGTTGCGGTAAAACTTAGTGACTCCTTTTCGCTCCAGCTGGATGAATCCACAGATGTCAGTGGAAATACACAACTTGTTGCTTTTGTGAGGTACGTTGATACTGACGACATTTATGAGCACATACTATTCTGCAAAAGTTTGAAGGGGAAAACAACAGGAGAGGACATATTTGATGTCAATGCCGCTTTCTGTGAAAACGGTTTGCGCTGGAAATCCTGCAGCAGCATCTGTACAGACGCAGCCCCATCAATGACGGGCAGCGAAAAAGGACTAATAGCGCGCATTAAAAAAGAGAACCCCGACGTGATGTGGACTCACTGTGTCATACACAGGGAGGCATTGGCGTCCAAGAAAATGAGCCCTGTGTTACATGACATTTTGAACAGCAGCATCAAAGTGATCAACTCCATTATGTCAAGGTCACTTAATGCAGGCCTGTTTCGCCGCCTCTGCGAAAATATGGGAGCTGAACACACACAACTGCTGCTGCACACAGAAGTGCGCTGGCTCTCTCGAGGGAGAATACTCAACCGGCTGTTGGAATTAAGATCCGAAGTACACGCCTTTCTGATTGAGCACAGATCTCCCCATGCCACCTTGTTCCAGGACACAGACTGGCTTGCAAAGCTGTGCTATCTGGCAGATATATTCAGCAAACTGAACAAACTGAATATGTCTCTGCAGGGCAAGGACACCAGCATTTTAAACCTGTATGACAAGGTGGGTGGCTTCCTGAAGAAAGCAGAGCTGTGGAGAAGGGCCTGTGCAAAGGAGGATTTCACCTGCTTTCCTCAGCTGGATGATTTTCTCTCTAGTGAGGATGTGGACAGAGCTCCAGTCAAGTTGGTCATAGTGGGACATTTGACCAAGTTGATACAGGATTTTCATTCCTACTTTCCTGACATGGAGGAGAAATCTGCACAGCTGGATTGGGTGAGAAACCCATTTCTCTTGTCCAAAGCAAACCGAAGCAAGCTCCCTGTCACCTATCAGGAAAAACTCTTGGGAAAAATGCTTTGCGCTGGTTAGGGGGTACTTGGCTGAAAAAATATTTCACAGGGGGTACATCACTGAAAAAAGGTTGAGAACCACTGGGTTAGTGAATACGTTTGCCGATGACACCAAAATTGGATGAGTTACAGACGATGAAGAAGGCTGTCAGAAGATACAGCAGGATATAGATCAGCTGCAGAAATGGGCAGAGATATGACAGAGGGAGCAAATGCGAGGTGTTGCACTTTGTGAGGTTGAATATAAGGAGAGAATATTCCAATTAATAACAAGACTCCATAACAGTATTGATATGCAGAGGGTATCATGGAATCTAAGTTCATAGCTCATTAAAGATGGTACAAAGGTAGTGTGTAAGAAGGAACTGCAGATGTTGCTTTACACCTAAGATAGAGACAAAATGCTGGAGTAACTCAGCGTGTCAGGCAGCATCTCTGGAGAAAAAGAATAGGTCGAGACTCTTCATCAGACTGAGAGTAAGGGAGGGGCAACAAAGGTAGGTATGGTAGTAAAGAAGGCATATGGTATGCTTGCCGTCATTGCTAGGGACATTGAGTATGAGTCAAGAAGTCATGTTGCAGCTCTTTAGGACTTTGGTTAGGCTGCATTTGGAATATTGCCTGCCGTTCTGGTTGCCCCATTACAGGAAACGTGGAATCTTTGGAGGGGGTTCAGAGAAGGTTTACCAGAATGCTACCTGGATTGGAGGGTTTCAGCGAGTTAAAGCCCTGTCCCACGGTATGAGTTAATTCCAAGAGCTCTCCCGAGTTTGCCCTGATTCAAACTCAGAGATTTACGGTAATGCCCACTCATCGGTAATCAGGGCTCTCGTGGACATTTTTCAACATGTTGAAAAATCTTCACGAGTCTTCCCGTGCTTACCTGCCGTTAGCGAAACTTTCCGAGTACCTGCCGTTAGCGTTACGAGCTGCTAAGAGACGTCCCCGAGCTCCGACGTACCTGCTACGTTCATTCACCGCACTTAACACAAGTTTGATTTTTTTTAAACTCGGGAGAGCTCTTGGAATGAACTCGTACCGTGGGACAGGGCTAATACAGGGAGAGGTTGGATAGACGGAATGTTTTCTCTGGAGCATCAGAAGTTGAGGGGAGACTTGGTGGAAGCATATAAAATTATGAGAGGCATAGATAGGGTAAACAGTCAGATCTTTTTCCCCAGGGTTGAAATGCCCAACACTAGAGGGCATAGCTATTGTAAGAGGGGGAAAGTATAATGTGTAATATGTTGGGCAAGTTTTTTTTTTTTGCTACTACAGAGGGTGGTGGGGATCTGGAATACATTGCCATGGGTGGTGGTGGTGGAGCTAGATACAATTGTGGCGTTTAATATGCTTTTGGATAGGCATATGGAAATGCAGGGAATAGAGGAATATGGATCATGTGCTGGGCATCATGTTCGGCATAAACCTTGTTGGTCCGAAGGCCCTGTTCCTATGCTGCATTGTTCTATGTTAAGCATCTGCCTATCTAGAATATCCCTCATCTGTGTCCATCTGCCAGGCTTTGTCCTACCTGTCATCTCTTCAAGCTTTCTATCCTTCCCCCTCCCCCACCCTCATAACCTGTAGAAGGATCCCGATCTGAAACATCATCATCTAGTGATGTTTTCCCAGAGGTGCTGCCTAACGCACTAAATTACTCCAGCACTCTGTGTCCTTATTTTTCACACCTTAATCTACTGACCATTTCCAACATTTTCCCTTTCATGTTAATTCTTTGCAAAACAACTTTGATGTACATTTCACATTTTTCACCTTTCCTTTGTTTATTTCCTTTATTTTTAAATGCCCTCATTAACCCATCAACCAGACAATTTTTTATAATGTATTATTACATGACAAACCTGCCCTCATTTTATCAGAAAATGTCCTTGTTTTATCAATCTATTTTTCTTTAGCCACTCATTTCACTTTCTGCTACTAACTTGTTTTCTTATAGCACTAGAAAGGTTTTTGATGTGAAACGTTAAGTTAGTCTATTTTTCCACAGGCGCATTTTCAGTTTTTATTTCAAATTTCCAATATGTGCGGTTTTCTGATTTTCATTTTCTGGACATTACTCTCTTGACCCAAAATAAAGTGGATTTTCTCCTTGAAACAAACAAAATTCTTACTGGCTTGACAGAGTGCATGCAGAGATGTTTCTCCTAGTTGGGGTGACTAAAACTGGCAATCTCAGGTTCAAAATAAGAGCTTGGACATTGAGGATTTAGATGGAAAGCCATTTCTTCACCCATAGAAAAGTGGACTTTTTGACCCAAGAGGAATGTAGAAGTTCATTAATTGATTGCATTCAGGGGTGATGTCGATATTTTTTTGGATATTAAGTGAATCAAGGGACATGGGGTCAATAGAGGAAAGTGGCACTGAGTTAAAAAGGTCAACCATGATTTTATTGAACAGTAGAGAAGGTGAAAAGGGCATAGTAGCAAACTCTTGCTGATGTTCCTAAAGAGGATTAACAGATCCAGAGCCAATGTTTAAACATATGTCAAATGATCAAAATCAATAAAGAGAAATACTTAAGTAGAAAATACATATTAATCCTCTTTGACTGGGATATAATGTTTAAATAGCAAGGGAAGGGCACAAAAATCTGAAATGGTTTTGTAACCTTCAAAGAAAAGCCTGTTTCTCATTAAAATATCCAGTGACACCAAGCACATTTGCAGATCTTCCAGGATTGCTGCTGCAACAAGAGCAGACAATGAATTTACTGTTGTGTATCGAACAATGCAGACAATGCTTGCCAATGAATGCTACTTAATGCACATGGACATTTAATTCATTTGTCACAATAGCAGACTTATCATTGCATTAATGACTTTTATTTAACAATGCTTTTATGTAGGACAGAGATACTGTTTATTTAGTTATGCACATGGAACAAATGTAACCCTGTTCCTCCCAACTCTTATTTTTGTAAGCCGTATTGTGAAGAACTGAACTCTTGTTTATCAATTTTTTACAAAATAGTATTTACAGTAATGTTACTGGAATATTGATTGAAATATAATCACTTAGAAATTTCTGGGTGTGAACTTTCATGAAAAGTCACAAATCTTGTACCACTGGTGCTGCTGTGGAACTTGCTGACTTCAATTATCATGTGCCTAATTCTGCATGACTCCCCATATTCACTCTGCAGGATCATCTATTTCCCTACCAATGTCATTTGTGCCAATGTGCACAATGACTTCCAGCTGCTTCCCCCCCTTTCAAAAAATAACCGCTGAGAATGTTTTGCAGATGTTCAGAGATATCCTGAGGGAAATCATCGTCCTGGTGTCTCTTTTGCTGCCATAGAATTTCCTGTCCCCCCTCCCTAACTAATGAGTCTTCTATCATTATGGCTCTACCTGTTTTCACCCGTTATTGCTGTGTGTCAGACCCAGGTATGATGCCTTAGACCTGACCACTGCTGCTCACCTCTGACCAATCATCCCCCCCCCAACAGTGTCCAAAGGGGCATACCCTGTTGTCAAGGGCAATGGCCATTGGGGACTACTGAATTCTTGTGTCTACTCCCATTCCTGGTGGTCACTCTTCTACTTTCTGCCTGTACCCTAGGTGTGACCACCTCACAATAACTCCTATCTATGACCTCCTCAGTCTCCTGGATGGCTCTAACTGCCATCTTTAATGCACCAGAAAGATTTACAGAAGAAAGAAAAAACATAGTCCATACCTTATCCCGTCGTCAACCTCTTTGCTGAAGCCTGTTGAGCCACAGCCTCACATTTAACCTCAGCACTCCCAACAGGTTGCTCCAATAGTGTCTGCCATCATTTTTATACACCCACTACGAACAGTCACAATGGGATGCAAACTGCTAACATTTACAAAAACTGAATGAGCCTCGTTAACTGACCGCTGACTTTTAAATGTCCCACTCTTCTGATGCTGTTGGCAGTTACCGACTGAATATGACCTTCCATCCCACTTACTTTTAATAATCTGATCATCTTCTTTCAATTGCAAAAACTGATGATTTGAATCTTAAAAACATTTTACGTTGGCCTTTCTGCTGATCACAAACTTAAAGCATTACCTAAAAAGCAAATTAAATAGTTGAAAACAAAATTAAAGCGCACCATTTAAAAAATGTTGGAATTTTGGAAAACACATTTTCAATCCTTCATGGCACCGATCAACTTGCTTATAGAAACCCTTGGAAATATTTTTGACTCAATTATCTTTAGTATTACTCTGATGAAAGTCTTATACATGGGATGGCAGATCTTTTGCAGGCAGGGCCCTCATTTAAAGGACACGGAAGTGCGCCTTTATCAAGAGCTTTTGGAGCTCTAATTCTACCAAGTAAAAGCTTTTCCAAGAAACGGTTCATGCAGCTGACATTTTTCATGCAACAAGTTTGAGTCCTATTTGCATCCTTATGCACAGCATGGCAGTGGACTCAACTTATTTGCCAACAGCCTGCTGGGATTCCTGAGGGCAGACACATAAAACTCAATAGATGGATTAAAGCAGACAAAATCTTAGCGGGTCAGGTAGAATCTATGGAAAGAGAAACAATTTATGTTTCAGGATCTAGGCCTCTTCATCAGAAGAGAAAGAGATTTAGGTAGCAGGGAAGGTGGAGGAGGGAATGGCTTCTTTCTTTCTCTGTTCTGATGAAGGATCTCGAAACTTCAACATTAATTGTTTCTATTTCCATAGATGCTGCCGGACATGTTGAATCTTTGCAGCATTTTTGTTTTTTACAGCACATTGCAAGTATCTGCAGTCTTTTTGATTTTCAATAATTCGGTGATCACTGATGGCATCTTTCCCTTCAGGATGCGTGGAATTATTATTATTCACTTTTGGAGCCAGGGGAGACAAACCGATGACCACGTATATATCCAGCTTCACTGACACCTCTGGCTTCTTTCTTTCAGCATTGTCCTCTCAGCCTCATTCTGTTTTGTTTTTTATCATCGAGGAATTTCAATACAGTTGGAATTAAAGACTATGACTGGTGCAGCTACCAGAGCTGCTGCCTTGCGGTTTTAGAGGCTCAAGTTAAATCCTGACCTCTACATGGAGTATGCACATTCCCCTTGTGACTGAATGGGATTCCTCCACGTGCTCTGGTTTCCTCTCACATCCCAAAGATGTACAGGTTGGTTGGTTAATTGGCTGATGTAAATTGCCTTCTGTGTTTAAATTAGTTATTTGACCTTGGAGAGTTGATTATTTGGCCATTTAGCATGAACTATGTACATTTTAGTTGTGTCAAACAAACTGTAATAAATTGTGTGATTCTTTAACAACATTTAAATTGAGAAATAGCTCTCTATCATTTTTTGTGGTATTAAGATGATCCACAATGGACCATTTTGAAAGGGATATGTAGATATCTTGGTCAGCATGAACAAGTTGGTCTGTAGGGCCTGACTATGTGCTGTATAACTGTGATTCTATAACGCTCTGTGTTAACGTTGCACACAGACTGAGAACTTCAATGACAATGTTCACAGGACATCACTGTCAGGTTTCTCCTTGTAATGTCACACCGAAGATGATATTGTTAGTTGCAAGTTCATGCAGTTTTTACAATATTACACAGCAGGTGTGAACTTTGCACAGTTCCTAAAGCGAGATAACACAACATGAGCAATTGTCGCAGCTACAGGGGAGTGTTGCAACTATACCAATATGAATGGGTCCTGTAATGATGAAGGTGGCAGGGTGGTGGAGGGAATAATCTTGGGATCTTGTGGTGCTTCCAATGGATCGGAGGGACTTAGATCGACTGATGCATGACAGTGCCACTAGAGACGTGCTCTTTGTTGATTGGGCCACAGGGATCTTCCAATGCAACAACATGATGTTCCAGACAGGACATTGCTAAGTAGGACATGACATAAATATAGTCTGTGAATGTCTGCATAATTGGAAAGCATGCAGTGGAGAGAAGTATCTGGAGAGAAAATCCTCTCCAGAGATGCTGCCTGTCCCGCTGAGTTACTTCAGCTTTTTGTGTCTATCTTCGGTTTAAACCAGCATCTGCAGTTCCATCCTGCACATTTTGCCATGCCTGATTTTCTAGGCTGAAAAAAAGTAGTCTCCTCTTTCTGTGAATGTACATTGTGTGCTGTAGCAGTGAAAACTATTTGTGTAATGTGTTAGGGATCTGCAGCAGGAGCCCGGAATGATTCAAAGTTAAGCAAATTGTGAGTGACTCAGGCCTTGACCTCCACGGACAAAGTAGACATGAAACATAGGAGATTTGTAGAACTCACTGGGGACAATGAATACAGAGTACTTGCCTTTTAAAATGCGTGGATCCACGGGTAAGGCATTAGCAGAAGCTGGTTGTTATTTAAGTGGCAATGGCTGCCTCACAAACAGACCGTTTGTCCTTTCTTTCTTTGTGGTTTTAATTGTATGTGTTAAATGTATGTTTTTAGTTCTTTAACTTGTTTTATGTGGGGGAGGGGAGATTGGGGAAACTTTTTCTAATCTCTTACCACGACGGAGATGGGATTTTTTTCCATATCGTATCTCCATCCGCACTGCGGCATAACATCGAGGAGTTGGCGGCCTTTGCTGGAGACCGATTTTGAGAGCTCCACCGTGGTCGCCTGCGGACTTACCATCGCTGAGCTCGTGATCCCTTTGCCAGGGATCGATCTGGGAGCTCCAACCGTGTGTGTTTGTGGACTTCACATCACGGAGCCAGCGGTCTGTGGTTAGAGAGCGACTTCGGGAACTCCAAGCCGCGGGAGTTTCGACTGCCCTGACGTGGGAGTTTCGATCGTCCCGACGCAGCGGCTTTGACTGCCAGCTGCGTGAGCTTCGATCGCCCCGATGGATGGTTTGATAGCTCCGACCGCGGGAGAATAAAGAGGAAGAAGATTGGACTTTTTTTTGCCTTCCATTAAAGTGAAGCATGTGGGGAATCCGCTGTGGTGGATGTTTTATTCAGTTGCGTATCTTATTGCTTTTTTTTACCTATGGCTATGATAATTCGCATATCACATATCTTAATTGGTACATGTGACAATAAAAGACCTTTGAAATCTTTGAAGTAAATAGGAACTTTAATTTTCAGACTAATGAATTGAAAATCTTCTTGTATTATTTGTTGCAGTGTTGTTGACATTGTTTTAGGGGGAGTTTTATGCCGCAGAAACATTTCCTGGTTAGAATATAATCCCTGCCAATAAACAAAGAGACCAATTTCCAAAATGCGCCAAAGTTCCAAAATTTCTCAACACTGGGTTAATCCAATTTTAAAAAGCTTAAAATGTTTTGTGATCGTGTAAACAGATTAGTAACCCACCATGTCTAAATACATACAGATAATTAATTATGTTTGATGTTTATAACATAGGCCATTCATTAAATAGACTCCAATGGCTGGATTTATGTTCCATGAGAAGAATTACGTGACCTATAGCCTTAGAATCCATTTCCACAACATTGCACCATTAAGTACAACAGCAGTCTTAGGAAGTGGTAACTTGCATAGTTTGAAGATGAGTTTTTGTGTTTGTGCTCCAAAAGTACAACATTTGGAAATCATTTGTATCATAAATGAAAAATACCAAAAAAGAATATTCATAGGTCAAAGTCTGCACTATATTGCAAGATACTAACAGAGACCCCAGAGAGTCTGCCATCTGCTAATGAACAGACAAAGCCATTTATTACCAAAATGCAACATAACATTTATTTTTAAGGTACTTAAATTGTTTCTTGATGTGTTTCTAATAACAATTGTAACAGATAGGCATTGTACACTGTTTAACAAAAACATATCATAAGGTCAAGGGAGAAGAATTAAACCATTCGACCCATCAAGTCTACTAAGCCACTCAATCATGACCTATCTCTCCCTCCTAACCCCATTCTCCTGCCTTCTCCCCATAACCCCTGACACCCGTATTAATCAAGAATCTACTTTTCTCTGCTTTAAAAATATCCATTGACGGCCTCTACAGACATCGGTGTCAAGGAATTCCAAAGATTCACCACCTTCTGACTAAAGAAATTCCTTCTCATCTCCTTCCTAAAGGAACGTCCTTCAATTCTGAGGCTATGACTAGTCCTAGACTCTCCCACTTGTGGGAACATCCTCTTATTTTCAGAAGACAGAAAAGCCGGAAATCTCCAGGACCGGACAATGTTTCCCCCTCTACTCTCAAGCTTTGTGCCGAACAACGGGCACCGGTCTACACAGACATTTTCAACCAGTCCCTGCAAACCTGTACTGTCCCTGCCTGCTTCAAAGTCTCCACTATTGTCCCTGTACCCAAAAAGGCAAGGATTACTGGTCTTAATGACCCCAGGCCTGTCGCACTGACCTTTGTAGTCATGAAGACCCTTGAAAGGCTTGTGCTGGCCAAGCTGAAAAATATCACAAACCCCCTGCTGGACCCTCTGCAGTTTGCATATCGGGCCAATAGATCTGTGGATCATGCAGTCAACCTGAGCCTGCACTTCATCCTCCAGCACCTAGTCCGCCAGGGGACCTATGTAAGGATTTTGTTTGTTGATTTTAGCTCTGCATTCAACACCATTGTGCCAGAGGTGCTACACTCCAAATTTTTCGAGTTGACTGTGCCTGAACCCCTCTGTCGGTGACCAGCTTCCTGACAGGAAGCAGCATGCGAGGCTGGGAAAGCACATCTCAGACCCGCAAACCCACAGCATAGGAGGCGTACTCTCCCCTCTCCTCTACTCTCTCTACACCAACAACTGCACCTCCACAGACTCCTCTGTCAAGCTTCTCAAGTTTGCGGACGACACAACCCTATTTGAATTGATCCAGGATGGGGAGGAATCTGCCTACAAACACAAGTGTCACAGCAGGGGTCATGGTGCCATCGAAACAACCTGGGGCTCAATGCTCTTAAGACAGTGGAATTCATTGTAGACTTTAGGAGAACTCCCCCTCCCCTCACCCCACTCACCATCAACAACACCACAATCACATTTGTGGTGTCTTTTAAGTTCCTGCGAACCATCATCTCCAAGGACCTTAAGTGGGGGGCTACAATTGACTCAATAGACAATAGGTGCAGGAGTAGGCCATTCGGTCCTTCGAGCTAGCACCGCCATCTAATGTGATCATGGCTAATCATCCCCAATCAGTACCCCGTTCCTGCCTTCTCCCCATATCCACTGACTCCGCTATTTTTAAGAGCCCTATCTAATTCTCTATCGAAAGCATCCAGAGAATCTGCCTCCACTACCCCCTGAGGCAGAGAATTCCACAGACTCACAACTCTCTGTGAGAAAAAGTGTTTCTTCGTCTCCATTCTAAATGGCTTACTCCTTATTTTTAAACTGTGGCCTCTGGTTCTGGACTCCCACAACATCGGGAACATGTTTCCTGCCTCTAGCGTGTCCAAACTTTTAACAATCTTATATGTTTCAATGTGAAACCCTCTCATCCTTCTAAACTCCAGAGTGTACAAGCCCAGCCGCTCCATTCTCACAGCATATGACAGTCCCGCCATCCCGGGAATTAACCTTGTAACCTACGCTGCACTCCCTCAATAGCAAGAATGTCCTTCCGCAAATTAGGGGACCAAAACTGCACACAATACTCCAGGTGTGGTCTCACTAGGGCTCTGTACAACTGCAGACTCCACAGTCAAAAAGGCACAACAGAGGATGTACTTCCTGCGGCAGCTGAGGAAGCACAATCTGCCGCAGGCAAAGATGATCCAATTCTATACGGCCATCGTAGAGCCTGTCCTCACCTTCTCCATTATGATCTGGTTTGGCTCAGCCACCAAGCACGACACCGGAGGCTGCAGCGAATCGTCCGATCAGCTGAGAAGGTTATTGGCGGCAACCTTCCCTCCATTGACGAACTGTACACTGCAAGGGCCAGGAAGCAAGCGGGTAAGATCATCTCTGACCCCTCTCACCCTGGCCACAAACTCTTTGAATCACTTCCCTCTGGAAGGCGACTCCGGACTATCAAAGCTGCCACAGCCAGACATAAAAACAGCTTTTTTTCCACGAGTAGTAGCTCTACTCAATAACCAAAAATCTGTAGCCTCCTTTTGCTCTGGTATTTTATTTAATTCACATGGTTAATCAATAATGTTTTATTATTAATGTTTTATGTAACATTCCTAACTGTCACTGTATGTCATGTTGTCACTTGTGGGCGGAGCACCAAGGCAAATTCCTTGTCCAAATGAATACTTGGCCAATAAGCTTATTCATTCATTCAATCATACATTCATACATACATACATTCATTCATTCATTCATTCATTCATTCATTCATTCGTTCATTCATTCAGTCATTCATTCATTCATTCATTCATCCATCCACTCTATCCAAGCCTTTCACTATTCGGTATGTTTCAATGAGATCACCCCTCATTCTTCTAAACTCCAGCAAGTACAGGCCCAGTGCCTTCAAATGCTCATCATAAGTTAACTCACTCATTCCTGGGATCATTCTTGTAAGCCTCCTCTGGACTATCTCCAGGGCCAGCACATCCTTGCTCAGATATGGTTTTGTTCCAATACTCCAAATGCGGCCTGACCAGCGCCTTATCTATATTACTAAAAGTCTGATCTTGGCCGCTTTTGGCTTGCTGTGCTGTGATTTCCGAGAGAACGACGCCACCTACGGCCGTCATTTTTGGCCACCTCGCTCAGAGCCCCCCTCCGCCTGCATGGACTGGAGGATATTTTACATCAATGAAAAATCAGAGATATATTAATGTTTTAAAAAATGTTACCCTTCTCTCTGCTGCCCCTGCTGGTGGGAGGGGGGAGGGACTATAAAACCCGGAAGTGGTGTGCCTCACTCAGTCTCTGCAAGATGGAGGAAGCGAGAGGTTCACGTCTCTCTGAGCTCTGAATAACACTGAACACATGTCTACTCAACTGTGAGTGCCCTTAATGTGGTTTGAAAATGAAAATATGGTTGGGTTGAAGTAAAAAGGCTGGGCAATTGGTTGTTTGGGGGGGTTTTGAGGTTGAAGTAAAAAGGTAGTGCAAATGGTTGTTGGGGGGGGTTGAAGTAAAAGGCACTGCAAATGGGTGTTTGGGGGGAGGGGGGGTGTTGGGTTGAAGTAAAAAGTCACTGCAAATGGTTGTTTGGCTAAACTTGACAACTTCCTGTTTGCACTACATTGATTTTAGATAAAACGCTACCACTCACAGCTGTGATTTTTGGCCATCTTATTCAGTCCCCCTCCGCTCATCAGGTGCAGAGGATTCCTCCCATCAATGAAAAATAAAAGTGTTATTAGTGTTTAAAAAATGTTGAGAATCTCTCTCCTGTCAATCACGCCATGAAGGCCGCACCTTCTCCAGTGGGAGGGGGAGGGATTATAAAACCCGGAAGTGTCGGTGTGTCGCAGTCTCTGCATGATCGGGGAGGGAGAGGTCACAACTCTGTCTGAGCAGTGAATCAACTGAACATACTGAATGTCTACTGAACTGTGAGTGCGGTGTTTTGTGTGATTTTATGGTGGTTTTATGATGGTTTCACCCTGCTTGAAATGGTATGAAAGTGCATTTGAATGTGGTGGCCTTGCACCCTGCATGAAATGGTATGGAATGTGGTGTTGTTGCACCCTGCATGAAATGGTATGGAACTGATTTGAATTTGATTGCCTTGCACCCTCCTTGAAATGGTATGAAACTGCACTTGAATTCGGTGGCCTTGCACCCCTTGCACCCTGCTTGAAGTGGTAGGAAACTGAACCTGAATTTGGTGGCCTTGCACCCTGCTTGAAGTGGTAAGAAACTGCACTTGAATTTGGTGGCCTTGCACCCTGCTTGAAATGGTAGGAAAATGGATTTGAATTTGGTGGCCTTGCACTCTGCTTGCAATGGAATTTCAAGGAATAGCCGTGAGTCAACCTCCAGCCCGCCAGCCGTGAGTGAGCTGCCAGCACATCAGGCTTGAGGGACTGAGCTGCCAGCACATCAGGCTTGAGGGACTGAGCTGCCACCCTAAGAATCTATTTGACCCACAATGTCCATACTAGCCCTCTGGAGACCAGTAGTCCCTGCAGCCAACAACACCCACACCAGCACTCCAGAAAGCCCCCCCCCCCCCCACTGGCCACCAATATTGGAATTGGTGGAGAGGTGGAATATTGCGTTGGGGGACCAGCCCTCCCAGGTAATACATCCCTGTTTTTATATTCTAGCCCTCTTGAAATAAATGATAGATCCTAGATCTTGGATAAATGAAATACATGCGAGAAATAAAATATGATCCTGTTTTTATGAATGTGTGTGTGTGTGTGTGTATATATGTATATATGCATCCACAAGATGTATAAAATATATCAACCATATTTCATCCGTTTCATACTGAATTTACCTTATGTTATGATGGATGTGAATCACCATTAATAAAACTATCAAAATGTGCCAATGAAAAAAACAAGGAAATCTCCAGAAGGTATCAGTCTAACATTGAAATTCATTGAATTATGTCTGGACTAACTCCATACAACAGATATATAAACCATTATGTTCCATAGACTTCAATCCTGTATTGGTGAAGTACTGTTGTCTGTTTGCAGAGAGTGCTGTAATAAAAATAGGACATCCATTCTCCTGTATGAATAAAATGCCAAATATAAACTACCAAGAGCTGTGTATAGTGTTCTAAATGTGTCCTTGCCAATAAGTTGCATATTCTAAATCATATCCACACAATATGTGCTTTTCCTGTATCTGTTACCAAAAATCACCCGATAAACAGATGATGTACAAGAGAAAATAATTAGGTATAGGAGATGGTAGGGAGGACTCATAACATTATCATTCCTGGTGCCCCTTTATTTATTATTTTTTCTTGGTCTATACATTGCTTCTCAGCTTTCCCTTGTCAGCTTAAACCTATGTACTCCCTGGTCTCAACCAGAAATGTCGCCTATTCCTTCTCTCCATAGATGCGTCACCCGCTGAGTTTCTCCAGCATTCTCCTGGTCCATCTTCTTTGGTAATATTGATATATTTCAGGACATCGCTGTTCTCTTCCCTAACTTCCATGAACTTCTCCATGGTAAATACAGGACTTTTAATAGCTCACCCATTAGCTGTGGCTCTACACATAGATGATCACATTGATTCTTAAGGGAATCTTAACATGGAGTTGAGATAGTGAGAATTTTGTGCAGATGAATGTGGTAACGGAAGAAATTTGGCACAGCGTGTACTGTAAACTGTAGAGGTGCTGTCCAGAATGGTACATCTCAGAGGGAGGCTATTTAAACCTCTATGCTGGTGCTGGCTGAAGCACATGGCGCTTGGTGCACATGGGCATTTCACCAATAAAACCATATCCAGGATATTTTATTTTGTTTAATATAAATTATGATGCTGATGGCTTTATTTAATGATCTGTCTGCTTAATTAGCAGCAGTTGATGTCAGAGTTAATGCCTATAGGCAATATGATTAATTCCGCTTCCAAATTAAATGATCTTTGTTGAAGGATTAATAATCATTACAAATCTCATGCATGATAACACTGTTACCAGAAAATATGGCCAAACTTTATCAAAATGTATGTGGAAGGGCACTGACAGTAGCTGCTGGTAACCAGGCAGACTGAATATTAAACAAAACCCAAAGCATCCCGATTTATATGAAACAAAATAAATTCTACAGAATGTGGAAGGCTACTGATAAGGAAGTTAGAGTCCAGCAGGCCGTTGTAAGGTGCAAGGAGTTCAGTACTTTTGTGGGTGCATACAATTCATTATTTGTTATCATATGAGAAGCAATTTTTCCATTCTCATTTGCACGTTTTTTCTTTCTCCTGCCTACCTTGGCAGTTCCACACCCATCATCTCTCTGCTGGAAGAACAGGCTGCCAATCTGGGACATCTGCCAATACTGCTCTACATCTGACTTTTGTGACTTTGCATGAGTAGCTTAACTTTGCCTTCATTTTTTAATTTTCCCTTCTTTCTTTTGGGAGGCTCTCCTCTGTTGAAATATAGACAAAAAAACTATGTTCTAGCACAACCTGACACTGCCAGATTGAAATTGATATTTTGCAATTAGCCTATGACCTTCCGAATAATAACTGTGGTGCTCATGCACAATTTTGGGGCTGATTGTGATGGTTAATATATTAGTGATGGTAATTGTATGTTCATAGTAATTATTCAGTGGAAGTATATACCATTATGTCAATCACTATGCATTGTTAATTTGATACCAGTAGTACTATTTTGGAGAAGAGCCCTTCCAGAACATCCCACACAGGACTTCACATCGCTAAAGACATGCTCAACAGCAAAACAAAATCATACCAGTGTTATTTAAAGGGATTATTCACTTGTAACACTTTTACTTCAATCACAAGGAGTGGTCTGAGGGAATAGTATAGATGCAATTAAGGGGAGCGAGGATTTGTGGAAGAAAGGCACAGACGATAAACCTGATAGATATATCGGTGAAAGATGGCATGAGATAAGTACAAAAGCTAGCATGCACTGTTAGGTTGAATGGCTTCTTTCCACGTTGTACATCTTGTGCAATCCTATGTCAGTGATAGCTTCTGGCTGTTGCTACATTTCTATGATACAGTATACAGTTGCTTAAAGTTGAAAAACTCTACAGGAAGTGGTATGCAAGGTGCTGAAGGACTTTTTGTTCAATTCAAGATTTCTAACAAAATCAGTTTCTGTCAGGAATCAGTAGTTACTTGGCCTTCTCCTTGGAATAAAGCACGAGCAGACGAATGGCGAGATGGTGGAGCAAAAGGATTCATAGCAGCAAGCTATATCCATGAGGGTATTCCAGGAGCAATTCATCTTGATCCTCAGTGACAAAGAATTTGCGGGACATCTATATCTCAATAATTTCTATATTTCAACATGTTTGCTGAGATATACCATCTACTGCCACCCAGTTGCAACCCTACAGGGGGTTTACATGCACTACATGTCAACTTAAATTTGAACTGAAACGGATTCCATTCTATCAATATCAGTATTCATGTGTGAACACAGGCAGGGATTCACACAGGTTAAGCTTGGCATCCTGGTGGCACATATTATACCTTCATTCTATGATAGTTTACTGTCTCAAATGTGTTGGAGCTACCATTGTAGCAATGTTACAACATTTTGAGATTTAAAAAATCATGTCTGCAATTTATCCCATCAGATAAAGCATAAAACGAAGTTTAATTTGACACCTGATTCACTTTCATATCTTCAGTATTAAAAAAGTTATGGCCATTTTCATGTTCAGAAATTAGCATCTTGTTCCCTATTGATTTTCCATTGACTTAACACAAAAGCTGTGATCGAGGACAGTCAAAAGCCCATAACTTTATTAAAAATTAAGAGAACTGAAAGACATTTTCAGTTATTATAGGTTGAAGCATTCTGAAACAAATATTAAACAATCTTACTTGGATGACCTGAAATTAAAGCATATAATTAGTTAGTTACCCAATTGTAGCTAATTCCAAAATTCAATTACTAGATCTAAACATCTATCCATTTCTTAAGGAAAGATTAACATTTTAAAAATAGCCTAAGTGTCCAAAGAACATTCACACAAGAATTCACAATAAAACATGCTTTTTAAATCTCATTGACATTAATTTATAGGCCAAATGGAAGGGATTTAGTGTTCAATTGCTGTAAATTAATGGCTATTTAAATCAGCTTGCAAGTGCGATTCTGTGGAACGCGCTGGTTTGGAACGCTGCCATTGCGGTGAATTTGAAGCCCATATGGCATGAAAGATACTGCGGGTTTGAATGGGCCCCCAAGTCAGCTACTCGCAACATAACATTTTGTATAAAGGGATCTTAAGAAGCCCTTTTTAATGTAAAAATAAACAACCTACCTTGCCTTGTCCCCTACATGAGATCCTTCCCGTTGTCGGGGTTCGCGGTTTTAGAGGATGATTTTTAATTTACTATAACAATTAAATAACCCAATTTAGTTTAAAAATACCTGCAGCGAACAAATTTTGCAGCGATTTTTCGTCAGCAACTAAGTAGGCTGAACAACATTGATTTCAACAGCCTAGAGAAAATCGCGTTTTAAACCCGCCCCCCTCTCAAAGGCACCAAAGTCGCGCACACGGGCAGCGGCAGAACTGCAGCGCCGCTGAGGTAAGTTTTGCAACATACCTAACCATTGCAAACCAAATTATCCTACCAATTGCCTATCTGCTGGCAACATGAAGGGACGTTCTGTTGTGCGACTCAAACACACGTAGACAACCTATATACAATGAAGCTTGTTGCAACATGGATTTTGCATGCAGGTTTACATGCTGAAGTACCTGGACTGCTCTGGAGAAGCTCTGCATATTTGGCAAAGATGATATCAAGATTTCTAGGCTGTGTGCAGTCGACCCTTATGATAATGAGAAGAGAGCCTTGCGAACCAGCAATAGAGCACGCATGTATATAGCACGATGTAAAGAAATAATCTTCTCAGGCCCTTTGTTCTGAGTTGTCCATAGATAAGTCATCTGACTAATATCAGTTATTGCATGTCCAATTACCTCATTCCCTCATTGATCATCACAGCCAGAATGCAAATATGTATTGTACTTACATTTTAGAATGAAATCATGCAAAATTGCATATAAATGTCATTGAATTACCTTTGTGTATTTCATTGTGCAAGATTGTGGCTGTTCTAGTGTTCATTTAGAGTGTTGAAGTGCTGCAATTGATGAGCATCTTGAGGACGGTCGAAAGGATGCTTAGAAAGTCCATCTGTGGACCTCAGCAGAAACAGTCTGGGCAGATAAACTGACACATAACAGCAACATCACTGATGGATAAGTGGCAGTGGGAGAACAATTGTGCCCATTTGCTTCAGGCAGTCCTCTTGGTGATGTCTCAACAATCTGAGTAGCGTATTGGTAGATTAATTGCCTGAGACCCGACAAGAGTCTTGGCTCACTACATTCCATAACCATGATGGCAGCAGTATGAACGCACTATGCTAGCCAGCCAGAAGGTATCTCCTGGCTCTGCTGCAGAGGAAGCTAAAATGTCAGTCTTCCTAAGCCACCTCATATTTGACTCCAGAAATATACCGTTAGAATTGGCCACAAGTTCCTTGCCAGAGAGCGGGGCTCCAAACTGTGTGGAAGGCCCAGTTTATCGTTGACATTGAACTCAAACTTTTTGGCTCGCTTCCCAATGTAGTAACAAAATTATATTGTACGTAATTCTTCTATAATCCTCCCCATTAAACTCATATTCTGAGTACCCTATAACAAAAGTCAGCTGTTGCCTTGTTCTGGGTTGATTCATAACTGTACTATCATTAAAGTTGCCCTGTTTAGAGTCTCATGGTGAGAATTTTATGTTGGATTTGAAAAGGAAAATTAGGAATGAGAATAAAAGTTTTTCAATTGCCACAAATAAGACCAGACTAAAATGAGGACAAAAAAGTCCAAGGTCGGGTTACTTTGACTCTGACATGGGGGGGGAGAGGGGAGTGCAGGGGAGAGATATGTTTTTTTTTGCCTTCCTTCACAGCGAGGAGAAGATGCGCTGTGAAGGATGTTTGTGTAAATTGTGTTGTGTCTTGTGTCTTTTTCGTTTTGTATGTATGACTGCAGAAACAACATTTCGTTTGGACCTCAATGGGGTCCAAAGGACAAATAAATTGTATTGTATTGCAAGGCATGTGTGTAATAGGGCTCCAATACATGTTTGTAACGGCAGGAATTGCAATAAAAAATTGGTGATGAGAAGAGAATTAAGTAGGGGTGGCAGGGTGGAACAGCGGTAGAGTTGCTGCCTTACAGCCCTTGCAGCACCAGAGATCCAGGTTCAAACCCGACTGCGGGTGCTGTCTGCATGGAATTTGTACGTTCTCCCCGTGACCGCTTGGGTTTTCTCTGAGATCTTTGGTTTCCTCCCACATTCCAAAGACATACAGGTTTGTAGGTTAATTGGCCTGGGTTTGTATACATGGTATAAGTGTAAATTGTCCTTAGTGTGTGTAGGTTTGTGTTAATATACGGGGGTTGCTGGTCAGCGCAGACTCAGAGGGCTGAAGGGCCTATTTCCGCGCTGTATCTCTAAAACTAAAACTAAATAAAGTAGCATTGTTAGACGTGGTTCTGGGAAATGAGCAACTATCAGCAGGGAAATGTAAGAAATAGTGATCATAAACTGAGTGAAGACGGGTCTTGACCCGAAACGTCACCTATTTCATTTTCTCCAGAGGTGCTACCTGACCTGCCGAGTTACTCTAGCTGTTTGTGTCTATCTTCGGTTTAAACCAGCATCTATAGTTCCTTCCTACACATGAACAGATAAGGTTCAGAATAAATATGGAAAATAATCCAGGCTTCTTCAAGATAAAAATATTTAATTAGAGAAGGAGCAATTTTGATGGGAAGAGAGCAGATTCAACCTGGGTAAATTAGAACTAGAGTTTGGAAAGCTAAATTGTAATTGAGTAACTTGAGCAGATGCTTCAGCTATTGTTTGTATATATGCCCTAGAGGTGAAAGAGTGAGGAAATTCTATCTAGAACTCTATGGATGGTTCAAAAGATAGAGGGGAATATAGAGTACAACAGGAGTAAATGACAAATGCTATGTTATTGATATGTGAAATCCAGATTGATTAAAGAAAGTTCAGAGGGGAAATAAAATAAGAACAGTGAAATGCAGAGAGGTAGAAATAAATAAATAAATATAGATAGAGAGAGGGGGGGTAGAGAGGTGGCACCAGGGCCGGATTTACATACAAGCTTCACAAGTTTAAGCTTAGGGCCTTGAGATCTAGGGGGGCTTCGGCATGGGCTGGATTTACCTATAGGCTTCATAGGGTGAAGCCTAGGGCCTCAAAATCTAGGGGGCCTCCGGCCAAGTAAAAACAAATCCCAGAGTAAAACAAAAACCAGAGAAAAAAAAAATTGGAGCGCTATCAGCGTTTCCATTTTGACGGAAATTACCCGAAATTCTGGTTCCGGCCCGCTGGAAGTTTTGGGGGAAAAAATTGGGACCATCCGCGCCTGCTCAGTTAGGGGAAGCCGGCGACGCAAAATGACGCTGTCTCTCCACGTGTGCGCAGTGGGCCCGGGCCGGTTCAGATCTCCATTTGCACTCCACATAATCACCTTGATGCCTCGTGTCTACTCCAGGTAAGTAGTGGAATAATGCGTTGCGGGAGAGCCCGTTTCTCCGGGCCGAGGGGGGGGGGGGGGGGGGGGGCTGCGGGGTGTCTCACGGCGTGGGAGGCAGAGAGAGGGGGGGGGGGAAAGGGGGGGTTGAGACAGAGGGGGGGAAGAGAGGGGGGAGAGAGAGGGGGGAGGGGGGGAGAGGAAGGGGGAAGTGAGAGGTGGACGGAGAGGGAGGGGGAAAGAGGAGGGGGGGGGGAAAGAGGGAAACGAGGATTATCTCTTGCAAAATTAAGGTAGGTTTTAAAACAATTATATTTTCTCCCAAGTGAATAATATCAAACAATTGGAACAGATTTATTTTCCTTGATAACAATACTGAAAAAAATATGTATTCCATAGTTTGCGACTTTCATTTTGCATCATATTTTTTAATGTGCACACACTAACACAGTTGAACAGTAACAGGCAATCAAATCAACACACAAAACATTTTCTAAAAAAAGGTTTTATTTACTGCAAAAACTTACAGTATTTTATTTGCAGTGTTTGCATGCTCCTTTATAACATTTTAACACAGTATAACTTGATTATTAAAACAAGGACAGCTTCAATTCTTGATTAAAAAAATGTATACAACAATGACCCCAATCATCCCATTCCACCCACTCATTACTCTTGACTCAACCAAAATTATTTCTGAAATATTGGTCATAAATTTGGTGGAACAGTGCTACAAAATAAGGCTCAGAATGCACCAGAGAGCATCTAAAACCCCAGAGCTTCCAGGGCTCATTAGCGGGTCCTGGACCCCAGCCACGGGGGGTCTTTGAGCTTTGCGCTTGTGATATGCGCTGCTTGCACTTATTTCACATACAATTTTTGTAATCCTGCTATGCCACCCCCTTTTTGAAAAACTTCATACAGGCCTGTTGTATAATATTTTTGACACTGTCATAGGCCTTTCTTACATATGCTGTCACAACGCACTGTAGTCTCTAAACACTTCAGTAATTTTCCTTGCCCTCCATTTTCAGAATAATAGTGTTTTAAGCCGATAACTCGACACTAGAACTGGCAATAAATAAAAAGCAGGGCTTTCCAGCCCTTATCTCATTGGCCATGCTCGGCTGCACATCATTGTCAATCTGGTGGACTTTCCCTTCTTCCTCTCGTCATGGGGGTGGGGGATTGGGAGGGGCCTCACAAGTGGAACAGCCTAGGGCCTTTCTTCATCTAAATCTGGCCCTGGGTGGCACTATCACTTGATCTGGAAGATTGGGGCTACAAATCATAAAAGGCAAACCAAAACATCATTATGCAAACATGAATAGGTTGCAGGAGGCTGGGTGTAGTTAATCAGATTGAATGATGCTAGAATAACAACCTTGCTCTCAATATCAACAAGACCAAGGAGCTGTTTGTTGGCTTTAGAAGAGGGAGGCCAAAAATCCACAAACCTGTCTGCAATGACAGAGGTGAAGAGAGTTAACAACTTCACGTTACTGGGTGTGCATATCACTGAAGATCTGTCTTGGACCTAGCACATTAATGCAATCATAAAGAAATTCCATCAACTCTTCTACATCCTCAGAAGACTGAGGAGATTTGATATGTCGACGAACATTCTCTTGAATTTGGTCTGGTTCAGCAACTCTAATGCCCAGGAACGAAAAAGATTCCAATAGGTAGAGGACACTGCCCAGTCTATTGTCGGTACTGACCTCTCCACCATCAAAAGGATCTATAGGAGACACTGTTTCAAACTCTCATTTCACTCCTGCCATCGGCAAGAAGGTATAAGAGCCTGAAAACTGTAATGTCCAGATTCGGGACTGCTTCTTCCCAACAACCATCAGGCTATTGAACACTAAATAAATTACCTAACAAATGGCAACTAAATTACAAACCGTCTTGGTAGCACTAGGGACTTTGGGCTTTTAGATTGCCCTCATATTGTTCTTTTCTTAATCTATTGAACTTTTTTGTTTGTTTGTTTATTGTGCTGTGGTTACAGACCTGCAATGCTACTGCAAGTACGATTTTCATTGTTCCATTTTTGGTACATCTGACAATCAAACATTTTTTACTCTTGAGAAGCAAATTGAAATGTACATTTACAAAAGGCAGAGGGTTTAATTGAAATACTAAATGAATACGTTTAGACACTTTTTGGTAAAGAAGAAGAAACTATTGGCATCCGAGAAAAGGAAGATACAAATAGACGGTGGATCGAGGTGCTTTTTCGTTTTATTTTGTGACCCACATCCCACATCTACCTGTATTTATAACATATTGTGTAAAAATATTATAGAAATCATATCTGAAACTTGTCAAGAAATAAATCCGCACATATTATAAAAATATGGAAAAAAACCTCTAATTTTCCGAGTATTAATTGTCCAATCAAAGCATGTTTTGCATCGTCGGACTATTTTATTTCAGGATAGCTAGGCAGGGAGCACACTGGAATCATGGTGGCGTGACATTCGGAGGATGGTTAGTGCAAGAGGTTTTAACTGTCAAAACAATAATACAAATAACCTCACATGATTATCATACACAATAATAAACCATGACAGTATGATTGATGATTACAGGGAACTTTCAGCAAGTTGGCATCTAGTATTTGCAAGAGAGTGAACTCCAGATTTCTGTGCATGCAAACGTTTGAAAGAGTTCCACTTTGAGGAAGACTCTGGATAAGAATACTTTGAATACCCAACTGTACTAAAGTAACAATGTTCTACAAAAAGGAGATCGGTCCAAGACATGATTATTATTGTGAGATTGTAGTGTTTTCTTTCATACATCGCGTGCACTGATATAAACAAGGAAAAATGCAATGTTTCTGTTTGTAAACTAGCCATTTATGAAATACCCACCTATGAAATCTAAACCAAAAGATTGGGAAAATAAATGATTATATACAGTCTACTTTTACTGTTTAGTGTGTCCAAGTTTGAATTGATATAAACCCGGGAGCGAGGAATACAACACATCTCATCGATTACCGTAGGGATGAGAAAGGTCCACCTGTTCATTTCAGTTACAGCACGCGCAGTGGTTGGATTGATTTTAATTAACAGGTTCCCAGCAATGCAGTGAGGAATGATCTTGCTGTACAGAGAGGGGATATGCCTCACCGTGACCCCAAAATGTACCACGGGTCGTGCTTTGTTCTACGAGGTGGGTTGGGAGACAGCCCGAGGTCAGGCGGTGATTGAGGCTGCTAAGACTTAATGAACAGTGTACTTACTCATCCAGATCAAGTCCAGCGATCCTGGACACTGGTTCGTGCAAAGTACCTAAAACAAAGTAACTTTCCTCTGGTAGATGCACAACGCTGGAGTAACTCAGCGGGACAGGCAGCATCTCTGGAGAAAAAGAATAGGTGACGTTTGGGGTCGTCCCTTCTTCAGACTGAGAGACACAGATATCTTTAGTTTCTTTCTCCCCTCACTCTCAAAGCTGCAGATATCACACTACTTGGAGCATTAAAGAACTGTGAGGAGCTGAATAACAGAGTTTAAGAATGGTGGAATGGGTAACAGATGAAACATAACATGAGAAATAGGAAGCGCTCTCTTGGAAGAAAGAATAAGAGGAGGCTATATAAACATGAAAATACAAATCAAGATTAAAGAGATCTGAAGGTAAATGTGTTCAGTTCTTTGAAAGTGGCTGGGCAGATGGATAAATTGATTACAATGGACAGAGGATCCTAGGCTGCTTAACAATAAATAATAGAGGACAAGGGCAAGGGAGTCATGATGAAACTTTATAAAATATTGTTATGATCACAACTGGAAGTCACATTTTTGACTTTTGCAAAAGACATTGGCCAAAATGAATCCAAAATGATTATGGGTTTAACTTTTGAGGAGAGAAAGGAGAAACAGGGATTCTCTTTAAAATTGTGGAAATTGCAAAGCAATCTTAAAAATCATGAAAAATGTGCACTAAACAGAGAGCAAAACTGTTCCCAGTGGTGGAAGGGTCAAGAGCTGGATGACATAAAATGATGTTAGTTGGTAAAGAAGCTGGCACAGTGCATACACAGGGTGGCACAGTGGCGTAGCAGTAGAATTGCTGCCTTACAGCGTCAGAGACCCAGGTTGAAGCCTGACTACAGGTGCTGTTGGTACAGAGGTTGTACATTCTCCCTATAACCACATGGGTTTTCTCTGGGTGCTCCAGTTTCCTGCCACACCCCAAAGATGTACAGGTTTGTAGCTTAATTGGCTTCAGTAAAAATTGTAAATTGTCCCTCGTGTGTAGGATAGTGTTAGTGAATGGGGTGATTGCTGGTTGGCACGGACACGGTGGGCCAAAGTGCTTGTTTCTGTGCTGTATCTCTAAAATAAATAAATAAATACAATAAAAAGTTAGTGACCTGATTTTGTTTTGCATAGCTTGCAGATTGGATTTGGAAGACACTGCCAAAAACTGTACTGGAAACATGTTTAATTACAGCATGCAAATGGAAGATGGATAAGTTTCTGAAAGGAAATAATTTGCAGGGCCTGGGGAGACAATGCGGATGTGGGACTTGCTGGATTTCATAGACCTCTTTCGTAGATCTAGAAGAGACTTGATGAGGCAAGTGGTCTCCTTGCAAGCTGTAAGTATTCCAAGATTGCGTGATTCTATGAAGCCTGCCACTATCCTCAGGGTCAGCAACAATTGTTTCAATAAAAAAGGCAGCAACTGATAATGTAGAGGCTTGTGGCCTTTTGCTAGTGGAGTTAATATCATATCTCGAAAATCGCACTTCAGGAATGAATTGACCAAATACTATCTCAAAAGCTGGAAATTATGGAGTGCAGTGGTAGAGTTGATGCCTTACAGCACCACGGACCCGGGTTTGATCCTGACTCCTTCTTTTCGTGTCCATCTTGTTACAAATGTTGACCTCGCTGTCATCGTCCGTTCTGAAAAGGACGCAAGCTTCCGGCGACAATCAGTAGAAGCCATCACTTGTCGCAATAGATGATGGTGGTAACAGATTTAGCTCAGGATACTTCCAGTTTCCAGCCCCGCGACGTGGACTCTTCTGCTCTGGGACCTGATCCTGACTATGGGTGCTGTCTGTAGGAGTTTGTACGTTCTCCATGTGACCGTGTGCGTTTCCTCCGGATGCTCTAGTTTCCTCCCACATTCCAAAGATTCGATAGGACGTGTAACTTTGAATATTCAGCTCCCAACTCAAACCCCGACTCAGCCACGTCTCCATAATGCCCCACAGCGTTGTACCTACCAATTTCTAACTGTGCTGTAAGCTCATCCACTTTGTTCCGTATGCTACGTGCATTAAAATATAACACCTTTAATTTGATATTCAAATTCAATTTTAAATGAATCTATGAACATTTATGATAAAAATGAAATTAGAAATCCAAACAAATGCATCATGCATTAATCTCCAGAGATTTTAGGTGAGTTATTATGATGTGGTGCAGAAGACAAGAAGAACTTTTCAGATTAGAATGGTGATATTATGCATTCTGCTTCGTTCTACTTAGTTTATTAAAACGTCTCATGTGCAATTAACATTGTTCAAAAATCACTGGTGCAGTAATGGGCAAGTGTTAAACAACATAAATAAGGCTGGTTTGTTATAGTGACTTATCAAATGAAAGGAAGTACTTATTATGTAATAGAAAGTTATTTGTTTTTTGTACAGAAGAAAGAGACTTTCTACTGATTGAGAGAATTTCATCTTTGAGTGGTGTTATGGTCTTTAAACAATACTCCGACATTGAATGTTGTCAGGTGTTCTTAACTCTTGAAGGAATATGGGAACAATTGTTTCTTGTTGTTTCATGGATTAATAGCGTGAGTTTCCTGTTTAAAAAGTGGTTGTGAACAGTGTCAAGGGCAAATGAGAAATCTTATGGGGTTTCCCCCAGCAGAAGGGTATGAGAGTTATATTTATTCTAACATGGCAAACTTTTTTCATTGTTATTAATTTCTCAATAGAATAATTTTCTTGAACATTGACTGGATCAGAAACATTGTAACAAACCAGTTTTTTGCAATAGGTATTATTAAATGATGCTTTTAAACTTGCTGTAACAGTCACTGAAAAAGGTAATTTAGGCACCTAACCTTAACATCTACAAGTTCAGTTTATTTTAGGCACATGCATCGTAGTAGATCCATGTCGGGTTTTTGTTTTTGCACTGGTGTAATTTCTATATTGGGTGGCCATAAACACAAATTGCACTCAAAATGTGGCCGATGATCTTATAAAATTCTGATCTTGACTGTGTATGTGTATAATCATACAGCTCGAAAAACGACGCACTGACGATAACATTTTGACATATTCCTGTAGAGGTTGGTTAGAGTGTGTGTGTGTGAGGGGTTGGTTAGTGTGTGTGACACCGCAGGCCGCCCACTCCCCCCACCACCGCGTGTGGAGGGGACGGGACCCAACCGGTCCCACTTGGTCTAGTATATTTATATAATTTCTCAAAATTATCCCAAGCTGCTTCAGAGACCTCCAACTCAATGTTGGAATTAAAAAATATATTTTATAAATCTAAGTCAAAATTGTAAAAATAATGAGTGTATTCTTTGAAGGTGAAGTAAAAAATTTCAAAACTTTTAATAACATCAACTTAGACAGATGTTGGGGTTCAGCAAATGATAACAATGCCATTTATGACTAAAATAATACTTGCTCTTAAGTATCAAATGTTGACTAGTTCCAAAGAACATGAATGCTCCTACCTGCTTAAGTAAAAGCATACCCTCGACTTCCACATGGCAAACCAGACGGCCAAGTCCTAAACAAAGTGAATGATACGTGACAATTTATCCATGGCCAGAGTGAGGACAACCGTAAATTGGAGGAGCAGCACCTCATATTTTGCTTGGGCAGTTTGCACCCCAGCGGTATGAACACTGACTTCTCTAATTTCAGGTATTCTTACTTTCTCTTCCCCTTCTCAACTTTTCCTCAGCCCTCTGGCTCCACCTATTTCTTTCTTCCTCCCCCACCACCCTCACATCAGTCTGAAGAAGGGTTTCGACCCGAAACGTTGCCTATTTCCTTCGCTCCATAGATGCTGCCTCACCCGCTGAGTTTCTCCAGCATTTTTGTCTACCTTCGATTTTCCAGCATCTGCCGTCCCTTCTTAAACAACGATGTGTGATAATTGCTGTGTCATTAGGATTCCCCATCAAACAACCCTCACCAATGTCCCTGGGGATTGTTAGGCTATGGGGAGTAAAATAAAGCAATGGTAAGATTCTTTCTAAAATTATTTTATATGTGTTTAATTACTTAGTTGTTTATAATTGATTTTGAATTTACATTTATGCAAAATATTTTAAATTGAGTTGGGGTGGAGCATGGTGACTGCGGATGGTTGTTGCTGATGGGAACCCATGTCTAATATCTGACCTAATATGTGTAGCAGCAAAAGAATGAAAAACTATGATGTTGCCTTCCTGCAGGTTATTCCTCAAGGTGAGAAATTATACCCTTGGTTCGTCCAGTGTCATGTGCAGAGAAAGGAACTACTGTGATAAATGTGACCTTCTGAAAGAAATCAGAAAATCAATAAAGTGAACACGCACACTCCATTCCCACACAAGTGCCTATGGTATCCTGATAGTCAAGTTGGGGATCACGTCATTATTCAGTCTTAAGACAAGAGCATATGCCAAAGGAAAAGATATATAAAGGGGAAACAGCAATTTACTATGTAGAGACAAAATCAATGCTTCTTTCCTTGATGAAAGAAATAGACCGTTATTACCTAGGGTGAAACTGTCTGGGAATAAATTAGAGCAATAATCCCAAGGGCATTAGTGGAAGCCAATGCTCTCATTGTTTTGTCTCAATGCTATATGCAGGTGCTGAGGATGTCCGACAATAAAAAAAAAACAAAATACAGCTTCTCTCTTTGATCTCTTTCTTTTTTGCCTAAAATCTGGAAACACATTTAACATTGGATTTAATGTTAATCTCAACATTAAGGGTGTTCTGGCAGTTCTCTCATACATGGCTTTGTGTTTATGTCACATGTAACTTAGACTGAAACTCTTGATGCGAGTTACTAATAACGTGTAGTGGGCTATCTAGGTCTGGGTGAACTGTTATGACAGATCTGCAAACATGTGGTGGCAGAACATCAAAAATAGATTTGAATTCCGAGTTATATTATATGTATCATTTTATCTATTGCAAGGAATAACAAATAGTATAGTCTTACAGTCATACAGCTTTGAAACAGGCCCTTCATAGAAACATAGAAATTAGGTGCAGGAGTAGGTCATTCGGCCCTTCGAGCCTGCACCACCATTCAATATGATCATGGCTGATCATCCAACTCAGTATCCCGTACCTGCCTTCTCTCCATACCCCTTAGCCACAAGGGCCACATCTAACTCCCTCTTAAATATAGCCAATGAACTGGCCTCAGCTACCCTCTGTGGCAGAGAGTTCCAGAGATTCACCACTCTTTGTGTAAAAAAGGTTTTTCTCATCTCGGTTTTAAAGGATTTCCCCCTTATCCTTAAGCTGTGACCCCTTGTCCTGGACTTCCCCAACATCGGGAACAATCTTCCTGCATCTAGCCTGTCCAACCCCTTAAGAATTTTGTAACTATCTATAAGATTCCCTCTCAATCTCCTAAATTCTAGAGAGTATAAACCAAGTCTATCCAGTCTTTCTTCATAAGACAGTCCTGACATCCCAGGAATCAGTCTGGTGAACCTTCTCTGCACTCCCTCTATGGCAATAATGTCCTTCCTCAGATTTGGAGACCAAAACTGCACGCAATACTCCAGGTGTGGTCTCACCAAGACCCTGTACAACTGCAGTAAAACCTCCCTGCTCCTATACTTAAATCCTTTTGCTATGAAACCTAACATATCATTCGCTTTCTTCACTGCCTGCTGCACCTGCATGCCTACTTTCAATGACTGGTGTACCATGACACCCAGGTCTCGCTGCATCTCCCCTTTTCCTAATCGGCCACCGTTTAGATAATAGTCTGCTTTCCTGTTTTTGCCACCAAAATGGATAACCTCACATTTATCCACATTATACTGCATCTGCCAAACATTTGCCCACTCACCCAGTCTATCCAAGTCACCTTGCAGTCTCCTAGCATCCTCCTCACAGCTAACACTGTCCCCCAGCTTAGTGTCATCCACAAACTTGGAGATATTGCCTTCAATTCCCTCAGCCAGATCATTTAATATATATTGCAGTCACTGCCCGCTATTGTGAAAAGGACCCGTTTACTCCTACTCTTTGCTTCCCGTTTGCCAGCCAGTTCTCTATCCACATCAATACTGAACCCCCAATGCCATGTGCTTTAAGTTTGTATGCTAATCTCTTATGTGGGACCTTGTCGAAAGCCTTCTGGAAGTCCAGATACACCACATCCACTGGTTCTCCCCTATCCATGCTACTAGTTACGTCCTCGAAAAATTCTATAAGATTCGTCAGACATGATTTACCTTCGTAAATCCATGCTGACTTTGTCCAATGATTTCACCACTTCCCAAATGTGCTGCTATCCCATCTTTAATAACTGACTAGCAGTTTCCCCACTACCGATGTTAGACTAACTGGTCTGTAATTCCCCGTGTTCTCTCTCCCTCCCTTCTTAAAAAGTGGGGTTATGTTTGCTACCCGCCAATCCTCAGGAACTACTCCAGAATCTAAAGAGTTTTGAAAGATTATTACTAATGCATCCACTATTTCTGGAGCTACTTCCTGAAGTACTCTGGGATGCAGCCTATCTGGCCCTGGGGATTTATCAGCCTTTAATCCATTCAAATTACCCAACACCACTTCCCGACTAACGTGGATTTCACGCAATTCCTCCAACTCCTTTGACCCGCAGTCCCCTGCTATTTCCAGCAGATTTTTTTTTTGTCTTCCTTAGTGAGTAAAGGCATATCTTTAAAAACTTTTGCAGTCAGTTTTTATGTTCCCTGCCAGTTTTCTTTCACAATCTATTTTTCCTTTCCTAATTAAGCCCTTTGTCCTCATCTGCTGGTCTCTGAATTTCTCCCAGTCCTCTGGTATGCTGCTTTTTCTGGCTAATTTGTACGCATCATCCTTCGCTTTGATACTATCTCCGATTTCCCTTGCACTACCTTCCCTGATTTATCCTTTTGCCAAACTGGGATGAACAATTTTTGTAGTTCATCCATGCAGTCTTTAAATGTCTTCCATTGCATATCCACCGTCAACCCTTTTAGAATTAATTGCCAGTCAATCTTGGTCAATTCGCATCTCATACCCTCAAATTTACCTTTCTTTAAGTTCAGAACCATTGTTTCTGAATTAACAATGTCACTCTCCATCCTAATGAAGAACTCAACCATATTATGGTCACTCTTGCCCAAGGGGGCACGTACAACAAGACTGCTAACTAACCCTTCCTCGTTACTCAATACCCAGTCTAAAATAGCCTGCTCTCTCGTTGGTTCCTCTACATGTTGATTTAGATAACTATCCCGCATACATTCTAAGAAATCCTCTTCCTCAGCACCCCTGCCAATTTGATTCACCCAATCTATATGTAGATTGAAGTCACCCATTATAACTGTTTTGCCTATGTCGCACGCATTTCTAATTTCCTGTTTGATACCATCTCCAACTTCACTACTAATGTTGGGTGGTATTTATTATACATTATTTTGCTTCAAAATTGTGTAGTCAGTTCAACCCACCAAGTCTATAACAACCACTGAGCAAGCATCTGCACTAGTCCCATTTTTATTCCCCAAGGTCCTACCACTCACTTATACAAAAAGGGCAATTTAGAGTTGTCCATTAACCTACCAATCTGCATGTTTTTGGAATGTGGAAGGAAACCAAAGCACCCAGTAGACACCCACGTGGTCACAAGTAGAACATGCAAACATCTCAAAAGGCCAGGTTTTTACTTGATTTGCTGTAGTACAAGGTAGCAGCTCTACTCTCTGCACTACTGTGCTGCCCACCAAATTTGTTCAAATATTTTATCGCACAGCGAAGCGGCAACATTTGTTAATCATTGCCGTGATTAGCATTCCATTATTAAAATAAAATAAGGATATATTAATGAATTACAAATTCATCTGAATTTATCCCAACAACAATTTGCATTTATGCAGCAATTACTTAAAAGAGAAACGAGGGACAGAGGTTGGATCTTTCTATTGCTGGATTCAGTGGCAGAGATGCTGTGTTTAAAACTGAGGTAGCAGAAGAAGTCATAACTGGAGGAATGGGAAAATCTCAGAGGGTTATGGGGTTGAGGATAATGTTGAGGAAAATCTTCCAAATATCTCAGTAGAACAATTTTCTTGAATATTGATTGGAACAGAAGCATATTGTAACTGACCAGTGTTTTGCAACAGGTATTATTAAATGATGCATTCAAACTTTCCGTCACTAAAAATGCCATTTTGAACCTTAACCTCAACATTTGCAAGTTTAGGTTGTTTTAGGCTCAGCATTGTAGTGAATATATGTGCATTTTTTTTTTTTGCATTGATATAATTTCTGATAATGTATGTAATATGGTATAATGAGATTTTTTTCTGTATCTTGAAACACCTTCAGTGAGGTTATTTTCCTGTTCATTCTGATTTTTGCACGTTATATTTTTCAAAAAAGCTCAGCTTTGTAAAATAGCTTTGTCTAGAATATACATTGCTGTAACGGGTATAGCTTGGACCCAATAGCAGCACAGGATCAGGCAGGTATAATTGGTCATGAACTTTATTACAATACTGTAACACAGAGTAGTAACACAGGAATGGGTACACCATACTCACACAGAGGCTCAGGATTGAGCGAGGGTTCCAAAGGGGGGCAGGCAGGAGATGTAGTCGGGGTAGCGGAAGGTCCGGTAACCAGGAGATCCAACACACGATGCAAACAAACCAGCGAGGGACAGACGAAAGGAGAGTCGAAGCCAGGCAGGAAGTCGAGGAGCCGTTGTAGGGTCCTCGACTTACACCAAACAGCCCAGGAGAGAGGCAGACAGAAACCAGGAGGTACGGGACAAAGGCCGTGGTCGGGGACAGAAGGCTGAGGTGATATCCGGGAAGATGACAGGACGGAATAGTCAGGGGCAGGCAGGTTTGAATCCGTGTAGTCAGTCGGGAAATCGCTGGAGAGTCTTGCATGAATGCTGAGAACAATCTGGCACTGTGTGAACGGTGAGGAGAGTCTATATACCGGGTTAATTGGTGATCAGAGGCAACTGAGTGCAACAGGTGAGGAGAGTTGGGCTGATAGGGGAGTGGCAGGCAGGCAGGTGAGGAGAAGGAGGGACCTGTGGAAAAGTACTGGGAGGTGAAGTGGATGAGAATGAGGAGAGGGCAGACTGACAATTGCGTATATTTTATCTTATTAAAACTCTTTCCAAAAATATACTTTCATACTCGGGGTTAATCCCAAGACTTACTGTAACAGATGGTCTGACACAGTTGCAGTGAAATTTCTGTCAAAGCCAGCTGGCTTGCAGAGCTGCAGTGATTTCAACAATCTAGTGGCTGAAAGGAAACCTGATGTTAAAACGTTCTTTAAAAGAGTCTGGAATTTTCATCAGGCAGAATTAAACTAAAGAAAAAAATGAAGAAAGGTCTTATAATAAATCTTTCATTTTTTAAAAAGCAGCACTTTGGTTTACATTATTTTGCTTCAGAATTGTGTTGTCAGTTCTTTGTGTTAAGATGTGGCCAGTCAACAATGAGGAGGTATTTGTATATCCTTGTAACTCCTGATCACGTTTCAAGGCTATTTGCTCTGTCTGATCTCTGATTGTTTTTATTCTAAAGCTGTTAACAGTGTTTTAACAAGTTCCAGCCTTCTACAAAACACAAAAAAACTTTTTTTTTCTTCCATTTGACGTCAAGGTTTGTATAAGATGCTTTAATCTTGAAGCTCTGTGTTTCTCACTACAGCAGTAGAGTAAATAGTTTTGATATTCATCGGAGAAGAATGAGGAACGGAAATTGGGAAAATCAAAAACATGAGATTTTTTGATTTTCCCAATTTCCGTCCATTCTACCATTCTACCTTCCCGGGGAGTTCAGCTCAGAGATCATCACAGCCATCTACATACCACCGCATGTGGACACCGATGTGGCACTATCGGCCCTGCACGATGTGTTACGTCGGCACCAAAACAAGAACCCTGATGCGGTAGCTGGAGATTTTAATAAGGCAAATCTCAAAAAGGTCATGCCTAACTTCTGCCAACACATCATGTGTGTCGCCAGGGGGGAAAGAACTGTGGACCACTGCTACACGCCGTTCAGTAAAGGCTACAAGGCCGTTTCCCTCCCTCGTGGAAAATCCGACCACGCTGCCAATTCCCTGCTGCTGGAGTATAAACAACGGATAGTTCGGGACTCTGCAGTGACGAGGGACGTAAAGCGGTGATCCGACCAATCAGAGGCCATGCTGCAGGATGCACTGAGTGATGTTGACTGGAATATGTTCCAATCAAATTTTAGAGACGTCAGTGAGTTTGTGGAAGCGGTCAAGGACTTCATCGCAACAATAACCAATAACATCGTCCCCACGGTAAGGGTTAACATCTTTCCTAATCAAAAACCCTGGGTGGACAGGTCCATTCACGTTGCCATGAATGCTTGCACCGCTGCTTACAACTCGGGCCTGGCATCTGGCAATATGGATGACTACAAGGCAGAGTCCTACAGACTGCGAAGGGCGATGAAGGACACAAACAGGAGGTACAGGGACAGGATGGATTCGTAGATGGAGCAGCAGGACACCAGATGTCTTTGGCAGGGGCCACGGACTATAACTAACTACCAGAGCAGTCTCCCCTCAACTGGGAATGCTGGCACCACCCTAGCTGATGACCTGAACTCTTTTTACACACGATTCGAGATGGGCAACATCATCCATAACTCGCCGGCTAACAACATCACCGCCAGAGCGCTGGCTAGCGAGGCTGGAGGGAGGTCCACCGCTGGGGATGTGCACACATTCTCGGTGACCGAGCACAATGTGAGGAGGGCTCTGACGCGTGTGAACACGAGGAAAGCTGTAGGCCCAGATGGTATATCTGGGCGAGTACTAAAGTCTTGTGCTAATCAGCTTGCTCCAGTGCTCACCACAATATTCAACCTCTCCCTGGCCAAGTCCATGGTCCCTGCCTGCTTCAAAAGATCCACCATTGTACCAGTGCCAAAGAATGCCTCTCCAGCTTGCTTGAATGACTACCGACCGGTGGCCCTCACCTCAGTAGTCATGAAATGCTTCGAGAGGCTGATCAATAACCACATCTGCGCCTTCCTCCCTGGCATACCGTCTGAACAGATCCACGGATGATGCAGTGTCCCAGGTTCTGCACACCACCCTCCCTCACCTTGACAGCCAGAATGGGGGCTATGTGAGGATGCTGTTCATTGATTTCAGTTCAGCTTTCAATACCATAGTCCCCCCAGACTTGCTGAGAAGTTGCTGGAACTGGGGCTGAACACTCCCCTGTGTGCCTGGGTCCTGGACTTTCTCACCTCCAGGCCCCAGGTGGTCAAGATGGGGAGACATACCTCCAACCCCCTCACCCTGAACACAGGATTCCCCCAGGATTGCGTCCTTAGTCCCCTACTGAACTCCCGGTAAAGTAGTGCCTTTACCACCACATGCAGCTGAGGAAATTCAGAGTCTCTCTGAGGATCCTTCAGTGCTTCTACTCTGGGGCTGTAGAAAGCACCTTATCCGGTAACATCTCAATCTGGTTTGGGTACTGCTCTGCCCAGGACAGGAAGGCTCTGCAGATAGTGCGTTCGGCCGAATGCACTATGGGAACTACACTCGCCCCTCTGCAGGACCTATACAGCAGGAGGTGCAGATCCAGAGCCAGCAACATAATGAAGGACCCCTATCACCCTAGCAACGGACTGTTCCAGTTTCTGCGGTTAGGCAAGCACCTCCGCTGTCACGCTGTGAAAACAGAGAGGATGAGACGGAGTTTCTTCCCACAGATCATCAGGACTATAAACTCTTATCTCACCGGGGACTAATTTACTGTTGTATTGTGTCTTTTTTTTTCTCTAAAATCCAAATACTGGCTCAGTTCTATTCTGTTAGAAATTTGACAGCTGATCTGGCGAGTTCCGATACAAAAAAAGTACGCAAGTTATTTGAGATTGTTGAGTTTGCTATCAACTCCTGGAGGCTCCCCAAGTGGAAGATGAGATGCTGTGCCTCAGTCTTTTGTTGGGCCTCTTTGGGAAGGGGGCAGGAGGCCACAGTCAGAGTGGAAGTGGAATGGAAAATTGAAGTAACTCATTTGGAAGCTCAGGGTTTGCCAGTGTTGGGAGGCTATGGAATTTTTAATTGGCAGCAGTTTCATTTGTAAATAAATCAATTCATTTTGTTAAATTCATTGTTTTTTTCAAGTGCTTCCAAAAATCGCAGTTGATCTACCACGTTTCATGGAAGGGCCACATCAGAGATAGCAGCATTGAATTGGATGCCACATGGCTACGAAACTTTATTGTGGCACAGGCTTAATACCAGTCACAACCCTGGAGCGGTGAGCCCAGATCAGTGTAATCTAGCCTACTATATAATGGGCATGTGCATTATTAAATAGGAGAAGAACACAATTAATTGAAGAGATGTATGCAACTCTCCCAAATGGTTAAGCAGGAAACAGAATTAGCTGATGTGGTCTTAAATCATACAGAAACAATGCTAAAATCAATTCCTCTCGTGAACTCATTCAGTGGGATTTGGCAATCAGGAGATTGCAATTAGACTGAATGCCTCTTGTGGAGTCACTATAACATTTTAAGCATGATAGTTGATCATATTGAAGCGTAGCCTGTTTTTAAGAGGGTGTAAAACGTTAACTTATTTACTCTTTTAAAACATTTTAAAGAGACTAATTTTCCTTTCTGGAGAGTCCAGTTAAGTCTGAGATAAGGAGGAATTTCTTTGAGGATTGAGATTCTTTGGAATTTTCTATGCCAGAGAGTTGTGGATGTTCAGCCAGGAGGAAACTGAAGACTGAAATAACATTTTGTGCACCATAAAAATCAAGAAATTAGTCAGCTACTGATTAAATTAACAGCTGCATTTTGCAATGGAATATAATTGGCAATAATCAGACTGGGGCTTTTGTTTCCCTTTACAATGTCTTAGGAACACAAATCTGAGTACAGTAAAACCTTGTTATAACTGACCATAGCAGGGTCCGGGGAGGGGGGGGGGGGGGGGGATTGGTGTCCATTATTACCGATTGTCTGCAATAACTAAATAAAAGATTACTGATCACTGAGTAATAGAGTATCATTGTATAAGTAATAGGTGTCTGAGCACGACGTGAGGAGGGCACTGACACGGGTGAACACGAGAAAAGCTGCAGGCCCCGATGGCATCTCGGGGCGAGTACTCAAGTCCTGTGCTACGCAGCTAGCTCCAGTGCTCACTACATTATTCAACCTCTCCCTGGACAAGTCCATGGTCCCTGCCTGCTTCAAAAAATCCATCATTGTACCGGTACCAAAAAATGCCTCCCCAGCCTGTCTGAATGACTACCGTCCGGTGGCCCTTACCTCGGTAGTCATGAAATGCTTTGAGAGGCTGGTGAAGAATCACATCTGCGCCTTCCTCCCTCGGAACATGGACCCGTTGCAGTTCCCATACCGTCCGAACAGGTCCACGGACGATGCGGTCTCCCAGGTCTTGCACACCGCTCTCTCCCATCTGGACAGCCAGAAGGGGGGCTACGTGAGGATGCTGTTCATAGACTACAGTTCAGCCTTCAACACGATAGTCCCCACCAGACTGGCTGGGAAGCTAATGGAATTGGGGCTCAACACCTCCCTGTGTGCCTGGGTCCTGGACTTTCTCACCGCCAGGCCCCAGGTAGTCAAGATGGGAGGGAATACATCGGAGTCCCTCACCCTGAGCACAGGATCGCCCCAGGGTTGCGTCCTCAGCCCCCTATTGTACTCCCTGTACACACATGACTGTGTGGCTAGGTTCAGCTCCAATTCAATAATTAAGTTTGCTGATGACACTGTGGTGGTGGGCCTGATCTCAGACAAATGATGAGAAGGCCTACCGGGGAGGAGGTGGCTGATCTAGCACTCTGGTACCAGGAAAACAGCCTCCTCTTGAACATCAAAAAAACGAAGGAGCTGATCATGGACTTTAGGAGGGCACATCATCCGAGGACGTACACTCCATTGAGGATAAATGGGGATCCTGTGGATAGGGTGATCTGTTTTAAATATCTGGGAGTCCGCATCTCTGAGGATATGACATGGGCATCACACGCCTCAGCACTCGTGAGTAAGGCAAGGCAGCGCCTTTACCACCTTAGGCAATTGAGGAAATTCAGAGTGTCTCCGAGGATCCTCCAGTGCTTCTACGCAGCGGCGGTGGAAAGCATCTTGTCCGGGAACATTACCATCTGGTTTGGGAATTGTTCTGCCAAGGACAAGAAGGCTCTGCAGAGAGTAGTGTGTTCGGCCGAACGCACTATGGGAACTTCACTCACCCCCCTGCAGGAACTATACAACAGGAGGTGCAACTCCAGAGCAAACAAAATCATGGGAGACCCCTTCCACCCCTGCAACGGACTGTTCCAGCTGCTACGGTCAGGCAAACGCCTCCGTTGCCATGCGGTGAGAACGGAGGGGTTGAGAAGGAGTTTCTTCCCAGAGGCAATTCGGACTGTAAACGCCTATCTCACCAGGGACTAACTCTACAGAACGTTTTTCCTTCCATTATTTTTCCTTCCATAATTTATTATGTAAAAGAATATGTGTGTTATGATTGTGTTTATAAATTGTTTGGTTGTTTTGTTGTTTGTCTTTTGCACAAAAGTCCGCGAGCATTGCCACTTTCATTTCACTGCACATCTCGTATGTGTATGTGACAAATAAACTTGACTTGACTTGACTTGACTTGACTTGATAGAAACAAAGAACTGCAGATGCTGGTTAATACACAAAAGGATACAGCTGGTCATCTTGTGATTCAGCAGGTCAGGCAGCATCTCTGGAGAACATGGAATGGTGATGTTTGAGTCGGGACCCTTCTTCGGACTCTCGGTCTGGAACTAGGGCTGGAAGAGAGGCGAGGATCAGTGGGTGGAGTCATTGGTCACGGCGTAAGTAAGGGTCGGCAGCGAAGGTGACAGTGGCAGGTGCTGCCTGGGAAAGGCCGAGAAAGCTGGGCAGCCAAGCCTGGAAGAGGGCAGGGAGACGGTGTGAGCCAGGGTTGACGTTGGCAGCATGGCTTGGCAGTGAAGGTCGGTAGTCTGACCTGGAAGCAGCTGGGGTGGTGGTGAGGGTCAGTGGCAGCTTCAGTGGTCCAGGCCTCAGAGAGACGGGGGAGATGGTGAACATTGACACTGCGTCTCCCAGGACCGCTGTAGGACTAAGCCTTGTGGCAATCGGGTGCTGCAGCGTGATCCAGTGATGGGTCTCGACCCAAAACGTAATTTATCCATTTTCTCCAGAGAGGCTGCCTGACCTGCTGAGTTATTCTAGCACTTTGAGTCCTTCATCATGGTACAAGTGTCGATGGGAACTATTGCTTGTCAATTTCAATGGCCTCTCACAATGTAACTGGCATCCTGTGTTCTTAAAGAGACAGTGAATGACTGTGGGAACACTCCGTCTGCTAGAACCACAATCTGTTATAAAGTGGTCCCTAATAACAAAGGTTTATTATTTTGTAAAATGCAGTGGTGCCTGACAATATATAAATTATCCCTCCACTACATCCAATCAAACAAAATCATAACTTGTGGTAGCACGGTGGCGCAGCGATAGAGTTGCTGCCTTACAGCACCAGAGACCTGGGTTCAATCCTGACTACGGGTGCTGACTGTATGGAGTTTGTACATTCTCCCTGTGAACGCGTGGGTTTTCTCCAAGTACTCCGGTTTCCTCCCACACTCCAAAGACGTACAGGTTTGTAGATTAATTGGCTTTGATAAAATTGTAAATTGTCCCTATTGTGTGTAGGTTAGTGTACAGTATGGTCGCTGGTCAACACGGATTTGAATGGCCAAAGGGCTGTTTCTGTGCCGTACCTCTAAAGTCTAGTCTAAATGCTCTGACCCTCACTTTGCCTGCAACAATCTAAACGTGAGGTTTCACCAGATAGTCACATCATTGAAATTTGAGAAGGGAATTAATGGTGTCATGTGGCTGAAAGAAAGCACCATTACCCCTCCTCCATGTGCTTGCAGCTGTAATTGGTGCCAGTAAATTTGTGATGTATCAAATGTAATTAGTACAAATGCTCATGCTGGCTTTTGAATGACAGTGTATCAGTCTATAGCACTCTTTATTTATTAGATATGACAATTGAGCATTGTCCACAGGCACATTGGAATATATATTTTCCTAAGGAATATGTCCTGTTAGTCAGGGCTGCCAACTCTCACGCTTTGAGCGTGAGACTCACGCCCTCAAGCAAACTCTCAAGCCCTCACGCTCATCAGAAATTTCTCACGCTCAGTGGTGAGAAATTTTGTGATCAACGAAAATTTCAAAACTCAGATAAACTGCCTGGTCCGCGGGTGTTGGAAAGCCGGGGCTGAGGGAGGGATGGGAGCAGAACCAGCGGCCGGAACAGATGTGGGGAGCCGGGACGGACGAGTGTTTGCCGGGGCCGGCGTGTCGCTCGCCACAGCTCTGGCCATGGAGCACGCCGGACAGTGTGAGTGTCCCGGGCGTCGGAGGCGTCGGAAGAGTTGCGCTGCTGCCGCTGCCACTGCCACTGCCGTGAGAGTCTCTGTGCCGAAGGGACAGACTCTCAAAGAGAGAGAGAGGAGAGAGAGAGAGGGGAAGGAGACAGGGAGACAGTGGGGAGAGAGAGAGGGGGGGGTGAGAGGAGAGAGAGGGGAGAGAGAGGGTAGGGGGAGGGAGGGGGAGAGAGGAGGAGAGGGGAGGAGAGAATGGGAGAGAGAAGGGGAGAGAGGGGAGAGAGAGAGAGAGAGAGAGGGAGAGGGAGAGCGAGAGAGAGAGAGAGAGAGAGAGAGAGAGAGAGAGAGAGAGAGAGAAAGAGAGAGAGAGAGAGAGAGTGAGTGAGAGAGAGAGAGAGAGGGGGAAGAGAGAGAGGAGAGAGAGAGAGAGAGGGGGAGAGAGAGAGAGAGAGAGAGAGAGAGAGAGAGGGGAGAAAGAGAGGGGGAGAGAGAGAGAGAGAGGGAGAGGAGAGAGAGAGAGGGAGAGAGGGGGAGAGAGAGAGGGGGAGAGAGAGAGGGAGAGGAGGAGGGAGAGAGGGGGGAGGGAGGGGAGAGATAGAGGGGGGGAGAGAGAGAGGGGGTGGTTGAGAGGAGAGAGAGAGAGAGGGGGGGGGGGAGAGAGAGAGAGTCTCTGTGTCGAATTTGCCCAGGTGACCGGCATGGATCAGGCTGCGGGTCGGTGCATCCTGGAGGACAACCAGCGGCTGCTGGAAGTAAGTACCAAGCACTAGGTAGAAACGGTGGAAGGTAGTGGACTTCAAATGGGGGTGGTTGGAGAAAGCATCCTGCTTGCCTGTTAGATTTTCACTTACTGTAACTGCAGGAAAAATGTTCCCGATGTTGGGAGCGTTCAGAACCATGGGTCACAGTTTAAGAATAAAGGGGGGGGGGGAGGGCAGTTAGGACTGAGATGAGGACAAACTTTCTTCACGTAGAGAGTTGTGAATTTGTGGAATTCTCTGCCACAGAAAGCAGTGCCGAGGATTTTTCCCGTCGATGAAAAATGACAGAGATATTAATGTTTTTACAAAATTCCCCATTCTCTCTGCTGCCCCCGCTGGCGGCAGGGGGGAGGGACTATAAAACCAGGAAGTGGTGTGCCTCACTCACTCTTCAAGATGGAGGAAGGCAGAGGGTCATGTTTCTCTGAGCTGTGAATAACACTGAACACATGTCTACTCAAATGTGAGTGCCTTTGTGGTTCTAAAATGCTTGCAAAAAGTGTCTATTGGTTCTAAAATGTTTGCAAAAAGTGTCCATTGGTTCTAAAGCTTTGGTTCTACAATGCTTGCAAAAAATGTCTATTGGTTCAAAAATGTCTGTGGTTCTAAAATGCTTGCAAAAAGTGTCTATTGGTTCTAAAATGTTTGCAAAAAGTGTCCATTGGTTCTAAAGCTTGCAAAAAAATGTCTATTGGTTCTAAAATGCTTGCAAAAAGTGTCTATTGGTTCTAAAATGTTTGCAAAAAGTGTCTATTTTGGTTCTACAATGCTTGCAGAATGTGTCTCTTTTGGTTCTACAATGCTTGCAGAATGTGTATTTTTTGGTTCTACAATGCTTGCAGAATGTGTCTTTTTTGGTTCTAAAATGCTTGCAAAAAATGTCTATTTTTGGTTCTACAATGCTTGCAGAATATGTCTCTTTTGGTTCTACAATGCTTGCAGAATGTGTCTTTTTTTTTGGTTCTAAAATGCTTGCAAAAAATGTCTATTGGTTCTAAAGCTTGCAACAAAATGTCTATTGGTTCTAAAGCTTGCAAAAAAAATGTCTATTGGTTCCAAAATGCTTGAAGATAGTATCTCTATTGCTTCTAAAGTGTGTGTGCGCGTCGTCTGTCTGTGCGTGTGTGTGTCTCCACTAAGAGTACATGGGGGGAGATTGAGGGGAGATGGACTGAATGCGTGTGGGGGAGGGGAATGGCATGGAGCAGAGTGGGGGGGAGAAGGGAAGAGGGGTGACTGAGTGAACTGCCATCACCAGCTGTAAGTGACTGAAGTGCCAGCCCACCACCCACGACTTAGTGAACTGCAAGTCCAAAAATCCATTCAGTCCACAATGTCCATACTAGCCCTCTGGAAACCAGTTCCTTCAGTGCACAACAGCCTGAGTGACTGAGCTGCCCGGCCAGAGTGACTGAGTTGCCCGGCCAGAGTGACTGAGCTGCCAGCCCAAGAATCCATTCAGCCCACAATGTCCATACTAGCCCTCTGGAAGCCAGTCCCTTTGACCCACAACACACATACTAGCGCTCCAGAAACCCCCATACTGGCCAGCAATATTGGAATTGGTGGAGAGGTGGAATATTACGTAGGGGGACCAGCCCTCCCAACAGGTCCCACTTAGTCTAGTATGGCAATAAAACTCGATCACTTGATTTTGAAGCATTCATGCATGGTGGAGGTATAATGTAGTTATAGAGTGATACAGTGTGAAAACAGGCCCTTTGACGCAACTTGCCCACACCCGCCAACATGTCCCAGCTACGCTACCTGCTTTTGGTCCATACCTCCAAACCTGTCCTATCCATGTATCAGTCTAACTTTTTCTTAAATGTTGGGATGGTCCCTGCCTCAACTACCTCCTCTGGCAGCTTGTTCCATACACCCATCTCCCTTTGTGTGGATAAAGTTACCCCTTAAAAAGTTACCTCTTAAAAATACTTCATACAAAAAACATTGAAATCACACTTCTACAGGGCAATAAAACATGATTTTAATACATCAAATTTCAAAAAGTTCCTACCCTCCTTCCACACCCTCTCCCCACTCGGTTGCTCCACTCCCTCACCGGGTACCCCCAAGGCCGGTGATCAGTGATCGCACAGCCTCCCCCCTTTCAAAAACGCTCCAATCCAATTTAAAGCATATATATTGCATTCAAGTGTAAGTTATAAGACTCGCTACAGTATGCACCATATTGCACAATTTCAAGCTGAAAAATGCAAATGTTTCGTACCAATGGGACGGGGAACCTCCTCCCACCCCCCCCCCTCCCCCCCCCCCCCCCCCCCCCCGGTCGTGATGCTCCCTCGAGCTTGGTCTCTCACAAATTTCTCACTCCCAACTCTCACCCAATGTTGGCAGCCCTGTGTTAGTAATATTCTGATTTGTACTCAATGTCACATTAATGATTTCCAATACAATGCATCTTTCGAGTTAACTGTTCAGTCAATATTACTGATGACACTCCCATGATATCATAGTCAATGTTAAATAAAGCAACTTCAAAGGCCATTAGATATTTCATTGCCTGTTCTCAGAAAAAGGATTTTTTTAAATTAATTATTACACAAATGTGTACGCATCTGAGTTTCATGCCTATTTTATTCTGATTCTTATCAACTAAGCATGGTCAGGATACTTTAGGGAGTCAGATCGAAACTCTCGAAGCTCTAGACAATTAGTGGATGATATACTGGATGCAGAAGCTTTAAAACGGAATTTTGTATATTCCAGCTCACTAATAGTTAAATAAGAGAGAATCCCAAATATTTGCTCTAAGTGTTTAGTTTCGTACATTGACCTCAAGCACGGCTCCATCTTACCAAGATTGAATTGCAATTTGAAACAAAAACATTTGCTGCAGAGTTCAAAAGAAGATTTTTAAAAAAGGGTCAGTTTTGATATGTGGATATTCTGCTAACATATGGTGAGTTCGAAATCACAACTGGGTTGTCAGAATTATTGGGGGAGGGGAAGAAGAAATTCCTTCTAATTGCTCGTAAAAGGGTAATAATGGTTCAGACTTCATTTGCCTGCTCTTTCTTTGGTTGCAGAAAACATGTGAGGAAAGGAATGAGAAGGGTCTAAAAAAAAAGCAAATAAAAATTAGAGAGGAAAAGCATGAAATTAAAACAAAGACATTTTAAACTATAACCAGAAAAGGGCTCATAAATATCAATTTAGTAATATTATTTAAGATCACACCCAACTTTTGATTTTAAATAATCTGAATAAGTTTCACTAAATAAAACAGTTCTATTACTAGGAACTACACCATGACAAAATGAACACATCCTTTCTATCCTTCATTAATGAACACAAAATATCTGATTTACAGGAAGAAGGAAGTGCCTGTAGGCATTACTACCTAATCAATCAATAACTGATTTGACACAGGATATCCTGAATTAGGCCAGAATGTTTTAGCCAGTGCCAAATTGTTCATTTGAAACCATAATTTTTTTTGTCTGTCCAGTGGCAGTTTGAGTGTTTGAACTAAGAGATCGAGAAGTAGAACTAATTTAGGAAAGTTGTAAATTGCAGCTCTTGACGTACAGTGGTGAAAAGTCAAAGTGAACTCAATTTTTATTCAAAATGTATCAGTAAACTGGTCCCTTCACTTTCTAGATTAAGTAGAGGGCTAATTTTCCTATTTTCTATTCTTCTAAATCCAATGGTTCAATTCAATGGATATTTATTGTCACGTATGCAATTAAACATTACACAGTGAAATTAATTTTGCATATAATACCAGCGTCGCCATGTTTGCCGCCATTTCATTAAGTTCACAGTCTCAGCCTGGCCAAGCGTAGCCTTGGTGTTCTCCGCCGTTGCCCCCCACTGTAGGCCGAGTCTGGTCCACGCCTATAAACTCTTGGACCGGCACCCCGTCCAGCCGAGCCCCAGACTGCTGCAGGGCCTCCAACGGCCTACTCCACCCCTGAGACACTGCATTGCCTCCCGCAGCCATTCTGCTTACCTGACCTCCATCCGGCTACTTCCGCTCTGGGCGGGCAAGAGGGTTTCCAGGTGGGTCCTCCATCCTAGTCAGGCGAGTCCACAGACTGTAGCGGGCTTCTGGGCGGGTTCCGGTCTATGACACTGGTCCTTCTTCCACAGCGGACGGCTCTGGCCCACCGGGCGAGTCCCCGATCTCTGGTGGGTGAGACGGGCCCACCAGCCATTCCTTGGTCTCCAGGCTGTGGCTCCCCGGGATACATCATTCTCCCACCACAATAAACAGAAATCCATATACAAGGGGGAGAATTTCTGTGTAACTTCAATAAACGTACATTAAACACAACAAAATTAAATTATAACCCTGCTACATAGATGGAAGTGAGCAGTATTTCTGGTGAATAGCAAAGCGTGCTATCTCAATGAGTTGCTAAAGCACGTGAGAATTCCTTCACTTAAACTTTGGGTATTATTTACCGCTAACTGATTTTAAACATTTCCTATCATTTGGGAAATTATTGGAAAAGACATTTGTCTACCTTGGCTGAATCACAATGTGCTTGCATGTCAACATAGAAAGCCAGAACAATTGGCAATCTTCTCATTACAAGAATGGGCAGATAGTCCAATAACCAGTAATCATTCTACGGCAGGCCGAATATGAAGGTTTGGAAATTGCATTGCTATCTTTCAATTGGGTTAAAAGGGTGTTGAGAATCTTTCTAAAGGTCACAGAATGAGATCTTCAATTACAAGATTTGTAGGATGTCGGTTTCAGCTCAAGGTCTTCAGCTGATGTACTGCAAGTCCTTGCAGCTGCCAGCTTAAGTGCAACAGATTCCATCTCTGATGCCGGCTCCTAAGGGAATGCATCTCAGTCTAAGCTACATTTTTTAAGCTGCCAAGGAGCGTGACAACAGAATATATGGATGTTGCAGTGAATGGAATGAATGGGGTGGCACTCTCAATGTCTGTGATTTGTATAAGATGGTGATGAATAGAGTCTGCAGGAGGCATCCTCTCCATGCAAATGCTCCATGGGAACCCACCCCCATCTAAATATACACACACACACACACACACACACACACACACACACACACACACACACACACACACACACACACACACACACACACACACACACACACACACACACACACACACACACACACACACACACACACACACACACACACACACACACACACACACACACACAGCAGGTATTCTGTGTTGTCAACATTAATTTGCTCATCTCCAAACTTAAGATGCCATGCAGTCAGAAATTGGCAGAACCCAGGCCAAAACAATCGTGCACACAATTCCGGGAATCAACTCCGATGAGATTTGTGACAAGTGCGAAGATGCTCAGAAGTATGGGCAGAATTGTTATTTCTCTTTCCCTCTCAAAGGCTACTTGTCTCTACTTCACCAATAGCTATATTCCCCTCCTTTTCACTTACGATTCTAGTTCCGTTTTACTTTGTTCTTTGTCCTCTGATGGTTGTCTTCCCTTTTCATTTTTAATCCTCGCTTGCAACAGCAACAAGAGTTCATGGTGTGTGAAGAAGTGAGGTGAGGAAGTGAAGAAAATTAATCTTTGTTAAGACCCAAGGGCAAAGCATATGAGCTTCCTTGGGACAATGCACGTAGTATGATTAGCCAAAAAATTAACCTTTAGGGATCCTATGTCTGTTTAATACAGATTACAGATATCTAATTTAATTTTTTTTTCTTGTGCTGCTTAATAGGTAATTAATGCAGTAATCTAAAGTAGCTCTTTATTATTTCCCATTATCCCCAGTAGAGAAATTCTTAGCACATGGAAGTTATCAGAATGTATAACTTGAGAGTTAATTAAAATTTGTGATCCAGCATAGCAGCCTGGAATCAAAGTTCTGGAAAATAATTGGTCTGCTTTTCCCTCGTGTTTATAGAGAAAGACAAATAAATGAATTTTGTTTTTGCCTTTTTTTGTAAGGATCACAGGTGAAATTAATATAGAAGTAAAATTGAGCAATTTGATGAAAAATAGCATTGAAACACTGAAGGATTTGTTATGGTGCATTATGAGAGGAGTTGCTGCTTGCTGTTTCTCCATGTGCATAAAGGTCAACGAACGACACTCCTATGAACGGGATGAGTTTACGGTTCTCAGCAATGACTTTGTTCCGACAAAACAACTGCGCCGCTTAGCCGAACACACAGCCGCCGACGCTACCCTCCAGATACTTTCAACCATAATCAAAAGAGGCTGGCCAGACAGACAATCCAGTGTACCAACAGAGGTGCAGCCATTCCTCTTAGTCCGCGATGAACTGGCAATACAAGTTGGTGTCATAGTTAAGGGCCACAAAGTCGTGATCCCACTCCTGACACCATGTAAACAGCCAAAGAATACAATCTGAAGTACAAGATCATCTTTAATCAGTATTCAAACTATAGCGGTACAGCAGGTTGTTAGTTGTTAGAACATCATGACCGCTTCCAAGACTGGCCAGTGTAGGAAGTGGGTGTTAGTATAAATCGTACAGTAGGGTGGGGTTAGTGATGCTATTCTACTATAATTGGTTCTCATGCATAAACCAATCTACAAATAATTCCAACAGACAGACACTGTGCCGAGAGAAGATGCTTATGGTGGTTTTGTGGTAAAGTCATGCAGCAGCATGCTTTGATTGATTGAAAGATACATCATGGAAACAGGCCATCAATCACCCATTCACGATAGTTCTATGTTATTGTACATTCACATACACTCCCAGCACATTAGGGACAATTTACAGAGGCCAATTGATCTGCAAGCCCGCACATCTTTGGGATGTGTGAGGAAACTGGAGCGCCTGGAGGAAACCAAAGTAGTTACAGGAAAACCATGCAAACTCCACACAGACATCACCCACACAGACATTAGGGTCAAATCCAAGCCTCTGGCGCTGTGAGGCAGCGGCTCTACCACCTGTGACACTGTTGCTACTCTCTGCTGTGTTGTGGATAAAATTCTCAGGCAAGAAGGTTGGAATTCTTTACCTAGGAAGGCTGCAGGTGCTTGTTGCTCCCGGCTAAAGTTGCTAGGTTTTTAGATACTAAGAAAATCATGGAATATGCACCAGGGTTTAGGATTAAGCATGACTGATGATGGAGCAGGTTGACAGCCTGCGTAATCAACTTCTGTTTCTACTTGTGTAAGAAGGAACTGCAGATGCTGGTTTAAACTGAAGATTGACACAAAAAACTAGTAACTCAGTGGGTCCGACAGCATCTCTGGAGAAAAGGAATAGGTAACGGTTTGGGTTCTGAAAGAGGGTCTCGACCCAAAATGTCACCTATTCCATTTCTCCACAGATGCTGTCTGACCTGCTGAGTTACTCCAGTTTTTTGTGTCAATCTCCTGTTTCTACTTGTTATGTTTCATTCTTAATGGCTACCACACAACCGGAAAGGGCCAGGTTTGTACCCTAGTGACTGTTCTCAGCTCAGGGAGCGCCAAAGGCTGTTTTCTCTCAAGCATATATCACAAAGATGTGTGGGTTTATATGTTAATTGTCCTCTATAAAATTGCCCCTAATGTATAGAGAGTGGATGTAAAAGTGTGTTAACATAGAACTATTGGACCAGGTCAGTATGGACTCAGTGGGCCAAAGGACCTGTTTCCATGCTGTATCTATAAGAATCTAAAGTAAAACACTAAAAATAAAAACAAATAAAACAATGAAAATAGGACATTTAGAATTACCACAAAAAGACACAATGCTGGAGTTAACTCAGCAGGTCAGGCTGCATCTCTGGGGAACATGGATAGGCGATGTTTCAGGAAGGGTCCCAACTCGAAACATCATCTATCCATGTTGTGCAGAGATACTGCCTGACCCATTCAGTCACTCCAGCACTTTGTGTATTTTTTGTAAACCAGCATCTGCAGTTCCTTGTGTTTACATTTAGAATTAGCATATGTTTTTAACATCCATTAAAGAAATACCTGCCATTGTTATCAGACCAAATCAAAAACTTAAAGTGAATTCCATTCTGTCAGTGTTCTGTTGATCGGGTACATGCTGCAGTCTAAGCCAACAAATGACTCATCAACATCTAATTTGGCTTCATCTCAACAATTAAGGGGATTGATTTTTACCGCGGAGCTGTCATTGCCAGGTTATTGAATGGTGATCTTTGAGATAATTAGGTTTCTCAAATGCAAAAATCTGGGCTAATATTCCACTGCAGTACTGTGGGAGCACTGCTCTGTTGGATGTGTCCTTGCTAGAAAAGTTAAATCAAGGTCCATCTGCTCTCATTTATAAATGCTAAGGCATTATTTCAAACAACAACAGGACCAAATATTGATCCACACTCGACATCACTGAACAAATTATCTATTAATCTTGCAGTTTAGTTTAGAGATACAGAGTGCAAATGGGTCCTTCAGCCCACCGGGTCCGCACCGATCAACAATCCACGCACATTAACATTGCCCTACACACACTACGGACAATTTAACATTTATATCAAGCCAATTAACCTACATGATGAGGAAACCAAAGATCTTGGTGAAAACCCGCGCAGGTCACAGAGAGAACGTACAAACCCTGTACAGAAAGGTACCAGTAGTCAGGATCGAACCCGGGTCTCTGGCGCTATAAAGCAGTAGCTCTACCACTACGCCACTGTGCAACCCATTGCTGTTTGTCTTTCCCACATTCCGGTGATCATACCTAAAAAAAACGGACTTAAAGCCCTGTCCCACGGTACGAGTTCATTCCAAGAGCTCTCCCGAGTTTGCCCTGATTCGAACTCGGAGATTTACTGTAATGGCCACTCGTCGGTACTCGGGGCTCTCGTGGACATTTTTCAACATGTTGAAAAATCTTCACGAGTCTTCCCGTGCTTACCTGCCATTAGCGAGTCTTCACGAGCACCTGTCGTTAGCGTAACGAGCCGCTAAGAGACGTCCCCGAGCTCCGACGTACCCGCTACGTTCATTCTCCGTGCTTACCACGAGTTTGATTTTTTTTTAACTCGGGAGAGCTCTTGGAATAACCTCGTACCGTGGGACAGGGCTTTAACTGCTCTAGTAGATCTTGAAAAATACGTGAATGAAGCTAGATGAATGCAAATCTTCTGACTAGGTTAATTAACCACGGCTGCAGCAAAGTTATTAAAGTGTTATTTCAGGATAAACATTGTGTTATCCCATGGCCCTGGTGCTCTGGGGATTGAACTATTTGACTATTATTGTTTCATTATTGTTCTCATTTCAAGTTGTTATCAATTATGCAGACATAAAACTAAATGCTCTTTCACACTGTTTAATGAACCACTGCTGTCAGATTGAAGAATTATTATCACGCTGCCCAGTAACCATTCATTATTTATTTTCACTCTCATACCTAATTATTTCTCTAATTTTACTTCAGTGAAGTTGCTAATAGTAGCTTTTCTAATTAAGTCTACCTGACTTGCTGTTGACTCTGGAAATTAGAGTGACAGGTTTTAGCCATAAGAAATGTTTGATGCACCTTTGGTAATAAAACTAAACAGCTGGACTCTGCAAGATGAAGAGCATGAAGCCGCAGAAGATTGTATAATGAAGGTTGTTGTCTATGTTAAAAAACACACATCTCTTTCAAATTATGCATCATAAATATTATGATCATAAATACTAGAACTCTTTTCGCCTCAAATATGATAAAGTCCAGTAAAGGCTTATTTCACAATATTGCTAATTTTCCCTGTTAAACGGCTCAGTTGTATTATTTTCCCCATGCTCCAAAACAGAGCAAGCTCCCACTTGGCAAAATGTTCTAGTTTCAACTATTGGCCTGTACCCATGGCCTGAGTCCATGAGACTCAGAACTCATTCTAGTTGAAACTCAATGTTCACTCAGATTATGGACCTCCACCGAAAGTGGAAAAATGTGAGGTTATCCATAGTGGGAGGAGACAAGTGGGGGTGGCATGGTGGCGCAGCGGTAGAGTTGCTGCCCCGCTGTAGGACAGATGTTTGTAACCTGGTAAGAGGACAGAAAATAATCTGTAGGTTGTAACTAGGACTGAAGGACCTGAGTTATACGGTACGGATGGATAGACTGGAATATTTTTCCCTGGAGAATAGGAAGTTGTGGGATGACCATATAGAGGTATATAAAATCATGAGAGATATTGATAAGCCGGATGTTCATAGACTTTTTCCTAAGATGGGCTCGTCTACAACTAGAGGACATGGAATGAAGATGAGAGGGAAAGTTAAAAGGACCCAAGGGGCATCTTTTTTCACAGAGTTTGATGGGTATGTGGAATGAGCTACCTGGGGAAGCTACAGAGGTGGGTACAATTACAATGTTTAAAGATGTTTGGACAGGCACAAGGGCAATAAAAATGGATATGGATCAAACACAAGCAGATGGGATTAGCTTAGATAGCATCTTGGTTAGCATAGACGAGTTAGGCCAAACATAAATGTTCAGCTGAAAATGTAGAATTTGACATTGAGTTTAGAAGGCTCCAAACCACCAGGACTCAAGATCAGGTGCTATTAGGCCTTGTTCTCACCTTGAACTAACTTCTCCTTCCATTCTCATCACTTTCACCATATCTAAGGTGTAGCTACGCGAACTCACTTGGACCCAAGCTACAACTATCTTTTTGAGGAATCTTCAGTCTGGGCATGTTACAGCCTTCCAATTTAAAGCCCTGTCCCACGGTATGAGTTCATTCCAAGAGTTCTCCCGAGTTTGCCATGATTCGGACTCGGAGATTTACGGTAATGGCCATTCGTCGGTACTCGGGGCTCTCGTGGACATTTTTCATCATGTTGAAAAATCTTCACGAGTCTTCCCGAGCTTACCTGCCATTAGTGAGTCTTCCCGAGTACCTGCCGTTAGCGTTATGAGCCGCTAAGTGACGTCCCTGAGCTCCGACGTACCCGCTACGTTCATTCTCTGCGCTTACCACGAGTTTGATTTTTTTTAAACTCGGGAGAGCTCTTGGACCGTGGGACAGAGCTTTTAGTATCAACTTCTCCAACTTTAGTAACTTGGTTTCTCTGTCCTTTGCAAAACTTGCCATTTCAGCAATATGTCATCTATTAGAGATATTGGCTCACGTTCTCTCCCCATTAGCACAGCCTGACCTGCTTGGCATGCCCAACAATCCTTTGTATTCTCACTTTCTAAATGCTCCAATTTCATTGCTTTTGTTTATTTTTTCTTTTCATCTAATCGTCCCCCTAAACCTCTGCCATTTATCCCCCATGGCAAATCCAGCCTGAATCTTTCTGAAATATTGCCCTTGTCCTATCTATCCCTCACCACTACTTAAAATTAATGTGAAGATAGAACAAAAAGCTGGAGTAACTCAGCGGGTTAGACAGCATCCCAGGAGTAAAGGAATAGGAGATGTTTCGGGTCAAGTCTTCTTCAGAAGAAAGGTCTCGACCCGAAACGTCACCTATTCCTTTTCTCCAGGGATGTTGTCTGACCCGCTGAGTTACTCCAGCTTTTTGTGTCTATCTCCGTTTAAGCCAGCATCTGCAATTCCCACCTACAAATTAAAACTAACGTGTTTTCTCGTTTCCTGTTCTGACAAAGGGCTTTGATGATGTTGCCTGGCTTGAGTGTTTCCAACATTTTGCAGATTTTCTATCAGCTTTCTTCCAGATGCATCTCGATAAGACTCTGGTCAGGCTGCATTTAGAGTATTGTGTTCAGTTCTGGTTGCCCCATTACAGAACGGTGTGGAGGCTTTGTTGAGGGTGCAGAGGAGGTTTACCATAAGGCTGCGTGGATTAGAGGGCTACAGCTGCAGGATGAGGTTGGATACATTTGAATTGTTTTCTTTGGAATGTCGGAGGTTGAAGGGAGACTTGATAGAAGTACATAAAATTATGAGAGGCATCAATAGAGTAGACAGAACCTTTTAACCAGGGTGGAAATGTCCAATGCTAGAGGGCATAGATTTTATGTGAGAGAAATTGAGTTTTAAGCAAGTGTGCGGGGCAAGTCTTTTTACACAGAACGTTATAGGGGTCTGGAATAAACTTCCAGGAATGGTGGTGAAGGCAGATAGAATAGTGGTGTTTAAGAGGCTGTTAGATGGGCAAGTGTAAATCCTGGCCAAAACAGAGCAGGAATAGCACCAAAATTTAGTAAAGGAATCATGCATTACTGGGCCAATTTGGTCAAGTCTGTGTTTCTACAGATATAAGGCAAGCTGCTGAATGGTGCCAGTAAGTCTAGGTGCCAGATCAATGTTGCAGATAAGAAATGTATGAGTATCTCTTCAATTAACAGAATGAATGAGATTTCTGCAGAGGACCTCCAAAGAAGCATGAAATGCATGAAGTTGATTGGATTACTGCAACAGCATTGTAAATATTGTAAATAATGTTGTGAGACAGTTACCCTGCTGTTTGTTGATTGGCCAAAGTGTTACGTCCTGGCAGGTTTTTGTTTGAGTTCCAGGGTAAATGTTGCATTATTCAAGTTAAGTTAGCTTCTTCCAGAAGCTACTCCTGAAACAATGCATGGGAGATTCTGTTATTGGTTTGGGGAACTGTCAATAATGTAGTGCTGTAATTAATATGTTTGATTGGATTGTAAAGAAACCACCCTTATGTAGTTAGGCCCCTCAAAGTTTGTGGACCTATAAAAGGTGTTTCCATCTTAGATCGGTGTCGATCTTCTGGAAGTGCTCATGGGTCTGTGTGACCTTTTGGAGTGTTTTTGCTTGCACGAGGCTGAAGGGCTTGGCCAGGCAGATACAAGGATCGAACCCACGGTGGTTTAGGTATCGTATAGGGGAATTTGCTGTTCAGTCTAAAAATAAAGATTAGTTGTTCCAGTGCTTGACTCAGTGGTTTTTGACTGAACTAGACTGGAGGATAAGCTTGAGAAGAGCGTATTTACAGAAGTGTAAGGAATAGAGATATAAATAATGTACAGGCAGATGATATCAGTTGAGCTTGGCATCATGTCCGACACAAACATTGTGGGCTGAAGGATCCGTTCCTGTGTTGTACTGTTTTATTTTATGTTCTATTTCCAGTCTTCTCATTTTTGATGTCTCCCAGGGCCATCATCTAGATACAAGATACAAGATACATTTAATTGTCATTCTTCAGACAGGCTTGCCAATTCTCCAGAATGGTCCAGGAATTTCCATTAATTAAATATTTACTCTTAGAAATTGTTACTACCGTTTAATGGGTTTAAAACAGCGTGTGTCACCTTTATGTTACTGCTGAAAGTCACAGAAAGGTTAAGATCTTCAACTGTAAACATCACAGGACAGAGTAGTCATATCATCCTGTACAATACACATTAGCACTGTGGTATTTAGTTATTAAGGTTTTGTGTACTCTCATCGCTGTCAGCCCAGAGGATGTGATCTCTGAATCCAGCCTTTGAAGGGACATACCACACAGCATGCCAGAGAGGTTGGTGATCTCACTACAGGTGATGGTGCATCTTAGATTAATGGGGCGATATAATGCTGGAATAAAAGTGGCGCCGCAAATAAAAGCAACACCCAAAAAAATCTGAATTTCCAAACACTGCCCTACTTAGACTTAAGTTAATTTTTAACTGCACCGCACTTTTTCTTTTGGAGCTGAGCAAACACATGTTTAGGTCAGTCTGAAGAAGGGTTTTGGCTCGAAACGTTACCTATTTCCTTCGCTCCTTAGATGCTGCTGAACCCACTGAGTTTCTCCAGCATTTTTGTGTACCTTCATGTTTAGGCCTTAATCTCCAGGATACTGCTGAGAACAACCGTATAGGGTGATTTCACCAAAGGTCAAATGAGCGTAGATCCCCCCCTCACGTGACCGAAAATTTTAACTGGAGGACATCTCTCAGTTTGGTACATGTAAGTGAATGGGGAAACACGCACTTTTCCACCCGTTAAAAACATGGAAAACGGCCGATTCTTGAGCTGAAATTTTCTGTGCTAGTCGGGGTGACCGTGAGGCACAGCGACCTAAATTTTCAGGCAAAAACAAAGATAGAAAGTGAGGTAATTACAAGAGGGAACTGAAGGTAGAAAGCGGCGGAAGTGAACAGCTGACAATTGTCGTGGTGATTTTAAGATCCAAAATATCGGGAATTATCGCGTTTGCTCGCTGAATTTCATCAAAACTAAGTTAATAATGCCTTAGTTTTGATGAAATTCAGCGAGCAAACGCGATAATTCCCGATATTTTGGATCTTAAAATCACCACGGCAATTGTCAGCTGTTCACTTTCGCCGCCTTCTACCTTCAGTTCCCTCTTGTAATTACCTCACTTTCTATCTTTGTTTTTGCCTGAAAATATAGGTCGCTGTGCCTCACGGTCACCCCGACTAGCACAGAAAATTTCAGCTCAAAAATCGGCCGTTTTCCATGTTTTTAACGGGTGGGAAAGTGCGTGTTTCCCCATTCACTTACATGTACCAAACTGAGAGATGTCCTCCAGTTAAAATTTTCGGTCACGTGAGGGGGGATCTACGCTCATTTGACCTTTGGTGAAATCACCCTATAGTAATATCATGGGTGCATTAAAAAAAAAAAGAAATTTGCCCTCCTTGGCATGTTCTAATACTCATACTTCACTTCCAAAGTTCCATTGAATGGAACTCATGCATTATCTAATGATGTGTTTGGTGCATACAACCAAACATATGTGTCTATCTGAACGGTATAATTGGTGTATTATAAACTCATTAGTTATTGGTATTGATTTATTATTGTCACGTGTTTTGAGATAAAGTGAAAGACGTTTGACTGCTATCCAGGCAAATCATACTGCACATGATTTAAAAATAAATTGGATAGTTATATGGGTGGGAAAGGAATGGAGGGTTATGGTCTGAGCGCAGGTATATGGGACTAGGGGAGAATACGTGTTTGGCACGGACTAGAAGGGTCAAGATGGCCTGTTTCCGTGCTGTAATTGTTATATGGTTATATGATTACACCAGGTAGTGCACAAGAGAAATTAAGCAGAGTGCAGAATGTAGTGTTAAAGCTGCAGAGAAAGTGCAGGTAAGAGAAAAATTGCAAGGTAGATTGGAAGATTGCAGATTCATCCCCGGTATGAGATGTCTGTTCAAGAGACTGATAACAGTGGGAAAGAAGCTGTCTGAACATGGTGGTGGGTATCCTTAAATGTTAAACCTCTGTAGCTTTTTTACATATGTCCCACCTTCTGGAATGACTATTGGTCATGATAGACAAGAATAATTTAGATGCAAAAATCTGTGTTGAAATCTGCAGACGACACCGAGCTGGAGAGTAGAACTCACAATCTGGACTATTTTGCCAAGGTTTAGGAGAAACAAGAACCATTTTCTGGCATCCACGATATAAAAACCCTGAAGTATGTGCAGAAAAGATGCACATGTGTATTACCAGAATTGAAGGAGAAGATCGAGTCGGTTAACCATATAACCATATAACAATTACAGCACGGAAACAGGCCATCTCGGCCCTACAAGTCCATGCCGAACAAATTTTTTTTTTTCCCCTTAGTCCCACCTGCCTGCACTCGTACCATAACCCTCCATTCCCTTCTCATCCATATGCCTATCCAATTTATTTTTAAATGATACCAGTGAACCTGCCTCCACCACTTCCACTGGGAGCTCATTCCACACCACTAACACTCTCTGCGTAAAGAAGTTCCCCCTCGTATTACCCCTAAACTTCCGTCCCTTAATTCTGAAGTCATGTCCTCTTGTTTGAATCTTCCCTATTCTCAAAGGGAAAAGCTTGTCCTCATCAACTCGGTCTATCCCTCTCATCATTTTAAAGACCTCTATCAGGTCCCCCCTTAACCTTCTGCGCTCCAGAGAATAAAGACCTAACTTATTCAACCTATCTCTGTAACTTAGTTGTTGAAACCCAGGCAACATTCTAGTAAATCTCCTCTGTACTCTCTCTATTTTGTTGACATCCTTCCTATAATTTGGCGACCAAAATTGTACACCATACTCCAGATTTGGTCTCACCAATGCCTTGTACAATTTTAACATTACATCCCAGCTTCTATACTCAATGCTCTGATTTATAAAGGCTAGCATATCAAAAGCTTTCTTTACCACCCTATCTATGTGAGATTCCACCTTCAAGGAACTTTGCACGGTTATACCCAGATCCCTCTGTTCAACTGTATTCTTCAATTCCCTACCATTTACCATGTACGTCCTAAACCAGAGGTTGGGCATTATTTCTTGGGAAAGAAGCGTGAAAGAAGTCTATTGTGCAATCACTTCCTGTATCTCAGGAGCAAACTCTAAGATAATAACTTGACTATGTGGGACCCGTTGGCTCCCAGTCACATGGGAGGACTAGTCCCCCAATGCAAACCATTCTCCAACGCAATATTCCACCACTCACCTGTTCCCGCAACGCAACCCGTTCCCCCAAAGCAATATTCCACCACTCACCTAACTGCGCAGGTGCGGTTCATTTCCCCTCAACCCCCAGCCCCCCCTTCATGTGTGGGAGGGGAGTGGGGTGTGCGGTGGGAGGGTAGTAGGGTTGTGTGTGGGCAAGGGGAATGGGGAAGGGGGTTATGGGGGGGGAGATGTGGGTGTGTGGGCAGGGGGATGGAGAGCATGGTGTGGGGGGAGGGAGGGTGTGTGGGGAAGGGGGGGGTGGGGGAGTGGAGTTGTCGGGGGGAGAGGGGGGTGTGGCCAAGGGGGGGTGTGGGCGAGAGGAGGGTGTGAGCGAGAGGGGGGTATGTGGGGGGGGGGGTGAGGGGGTGTGTGGGAGAGGGCGGGGCCGTGGGGGAAGGCAGCGGAGTTTCTTTCAAAGATTTTTCGGCCGTGATGGGATGGACCAGAGAGCTCTAGTACCAGGGCCTGACTTGCTCGTTCTTCACTCACAGCGCGTGCTGCAGTCTTCAGCCATGATCTTTGGTCTTCAGTCGACGGCCAGATCTGTAAAATACAGGGGGAGGAGGGAGGGTTTGGAGGTAACGTCAGTCGCAGAGCGGGCAGATGGCAGGCAGGCAGATCCATTGTCACCTCATCAGCGAAAAAAAACTGGTGTTTTGAATTCAATGTTGGATCGAATTCGTGAACATTTTTATTAATAACTCAAGAAATAAAGCATGAAATTTTCATGTAAGCTGGTTTCTGAATCCACGGGATAAAACTCTACAGGAATATGTAAAAATGTTACCGTTACAGCGTCGTTTTTTCGAGCAGAGATGTGATTATACACACACACACGCACACGCACATGCACACGCACACACACACACACACACACACACATCCATCCAAGATCAGATCACAGTTTTAATTATATAGGATGTGATCTAATAAGATATTGATGATTAAATTCACTGAAGATAGACACAAAATGCTTGAGTGTGTTTGAAGATCAGTACCGCACATCCAGCACTAAGGTACATCTTATGCCCGGGATGAATCCCCAATCTTCCAATCTATATAGTTGCAGCCTTTGCATTTTTTTTGCCTGCACTTTCTCTGTAACACTATATTCCATGCTCGATTTATTTTCTCTATTGCATTACCTGATGTAATCACGAATGGTATGATTTGCCTGGATAGCATGCAAAACAATGTTTTTCACTGTATCTCAATACACGTGACAAAAATAGAGCAATACCAATAAATAATGGGTTTATAATACATCAATTGAATTGTTCAAATAAATACATGTCTTATGTTACGTGCACCATCACCTGATTCAATAATTTTAGTTTTAGCTTTAGAGATACAGCACAGAAGCAGACCCTTCAGCCAAGGCCGACCTTTGATCACCTGTTAACAGCAGTTCTATGTTATCCCACTGCCTTTATATTAGGTGCAATTTTATAGAGGCCAATTAATCTATAAACCCGCACGTCTTTGGGATGTGTGAGGACACAGGAGCACCTGGCTGAAACCCACGCGGTCACAGGGAGAACTTGCAAACTCCACACAGACAGGATCAATCCCAGGACTTTGGCCCGGTGAGGTAGCAGCTCCACCAGCTGCTCCAACCCTTTTATAAATAACTTTAGATTATGGCACTGGGCTAACAGTCCAGTATAGTGTGTATTAATAATGTGTCAGTTCCATTCAAAAGAATCTAATTTTATAAGTGAAGTACATGTGTATGCTCTTAGAACGTGCAAAGGCAAACGTCTAGTTTATTTACAGCGATCCCTGCCCTCGTATGTGCTTCGGAGACTTGGACTATCTACAGCAGGCATCTCAAATCTCTGCAGAGATATCACTAATGCTCTCTCTGCAAAATATTTTACATCTACAGGCAGGATAAGGGAACATCAGCCTCCTCTCCCAGGTCAACATCATCAACTTCGAGGCCATAATCACACTCATCTGGGTCTAATGTTAACACCATTATCTGCACACCCATCTTCAGACTGGCAACAAAGACACCATTCTGAGCTCTGTCACAGCAACACATTACTGCATAAAACAGCGATAAAACAGAATTCCTCCTCATAGGCTCCAAAGCCACACTCAGCAAAATCAATAACCCCACTCTCACCATCGACGGCACCACTGTCTCCCCATCTCTCCAGGCCCGCAACCTTGGCGTGATCTTTGATTCCACCCTCTCCCTTGAACCTCACATCCGCCATGTCATTAAAACCTCCTTCTTTCATCTCCGCAACATCGCCAAACTCAGACCCTCTCTCACACCTCCCGCTGCTGAAAGACTCATCCATGCCTTCATCTCCTCCCGACTGGACTACTGCAACTCACTTCTCCTTGGCATCAGCTCCACCTACATCAACCGACTCCAACTGGTCCAGAACGCAGCCGCCCGACTCATCACCCACACCAAATCCTGGCATCACATCACTCCAGTCCTCAAACAACTTCACTGGCTTCCCATCTCCCACCGGATCACCTACAAAATCCTGGTCCTCGCCTACAAAGCCCTCCACCATCTGCCCCCCCCCCCCATATCTCACTGACCTCCTCTCCCCCTACCAACCCTCACGGTCCCTCAGATCCACATCAGCCAGTCTCCTCTCCATCTACAAGTCCAACCTCCGCAGTTCTGGGGCCAGAGCCTTCTCCAGGGCAGCTCCCAGGCTCTGGAACTCCCTCCCCCAACTGATCCGCAATTCTGTGTCCCTCACCATCTTCCAGTCCCGCCTCAAGACCCATCTCTTCACCTCTGCCTATCCTTAGCCCCACGTCCCCCTCCCTTTTCATCTGTGCTTGAATTGCCTCATATTGTGTTTTGAATTGAATTCTGTCTTTAATTTGTGTACTAGTCATGTCTCTACTATTTATTTAATTCCGCTTACATGTTTTTCCTCTCCAAAATTTTTGTAAGGTGTCCTTGAGGCTCTTGAAAGGTGCCCATAAATAAAATTTATTATTATTATTATTACATGAAAATTTTCGCAGTTTCTTTGAAAAAGGATAAGAGAGGAAGTCATGATGCAGCTCCATAGGACATTGGTCAGGGCAGCATTTGAGGTATGTGCTGTTCTGATCACCCCATTACAGAAATTATATGGAATCTTTGGAGAGGGCGTGGAGGAGGTTTACTAGTATACTGCCTGGATTAGAGGGTTTCAGCTGCAGGGAGAGGTTGGATAGACTTGGATTGTTTTCACTGGAACATCGGAGATTGAGGGGAGACTTGTTAGAAGTAAATACAATTATGAGGGGTATAGATAGGGTAGACAGTCAGAATCCTTTCCCCAGGTTGGAAATGTCTAATGCTGGGGGATTAGCTATGAGGTGAGAGGAATAAAGTTTAATGGAGATGTGCGGGGATTTTATTTATTTTACACAGAGTGATGGGATCCTTGCTGGTGGTGGAGGCAAATATGATAGTAGCATTTAAGAGACTTTTAGATAAGCACATGGAAGTGCAGGGAATAGAGGGATATGGAACATGTACAGGCACATGAGGTCAGTTCAGCTGGACATTATGTTCAACACAAAAATTGTGGGCCAAACAGCCAGTTCTTGGGCTGCACTAATGCATGGGAAACCCTGAACCATTACTGCCTGGAACAGGTAAGTAGTATTTGAGAACCTTGAATCTATATTATCAGGAGCAAGTAAGCAAGGTCGATGGCAGAAATAATGCAACACCTCCTTAAGCATCTCCTGCCCCACTTGAGGCAGAGTCTGCATGGCCCATGACTTGATCAGCCACCTCAAAGCAGGAATGGAGGTAAATCATCCTTGATCCCAAGTGACTGGCTCAGAAGAAGGGATTGGGACGTCACAGTGGTGCAGCTGGTATACTTGACCAGGGGTAGCTAGTGTCCACTATGTCTTACTGACTTTGCTCCCAATTTCACAGTGTTTAATAGGTGCTGAGTTTAGATCAGTTTACGTCCTCTTATTAATGTTGCTTGTTACAGGAGAAAGGGGAGGAGGAGGAATAGAATGCAGATTACCAAAGTTTGTAAAAAGCTTGTTCATTGTTATCCATGTAATATATGTGGGTGTGAATGAGGTCGTTTTGTGAATGGTACCGGCTAAATCCTGTCACTACAGCAGAATTGTTTATAATTGTGAACCCTGAACCAAGGATAAACATTTCTCCACAATCTTTCTATTTAAGATGAAATGCTTTGCTAAAAGTGGTATGAAAAAAATGGCTTTGGCAAAAGACAACTTGCTATTTAGTCTGTTCAACAATGAGTATACTCAGTACAACAGTATTGACTGAGGGATAGCATACCCTGTTACAGCAGAGGGCTTCCAGTCATATTGTGGGCAGGGAGTTATTTGAATGTTTGGCAGCCTTGTGTGGTTACACAGTGCCGATCTGTACAAAAGGGTTGTTATTTCTTCAGAAAACATCAGCGAGAAATTGTGCTCATACTGAATAACTTGTTTGTCCAAAAGCAATACCTTTTAGCATTTATTCCCTGGTCAGCTTGGTCAGATCCATGATTAGGTGGGAGGCTTAGGACGATGTTTAAAGAAAGACTTTCACTCATCATTTGAAAACAAGTCTCTGTGCAAATTTTCTGTATGGCACATGAAGCAATTTTATGCAAAACGATTAAATTTAATTTGCCAGCAAAACATTTGCTCTGAATCTTCAATGCAAGCATCTATTCTTTGTCCTGCTCTAATTCCAAACTATCTATTGTTCGTTGATGATGCAAACAAAAAACAGAGGTTCAGTTTCAATGTTATTGAGCAGTATCTTGATTATCAAATAGCCTTGTCCCTGGGAACTAATGCTTAGTTCCTGGGAACCTTCCAATTGCTTCAAACCCCCTTAGCCCTGCACCATTTAAGGCTCTTAAATTCATCAAGTTATCCACCATGGAAACAGACCTTAAGTCCCAACTTACCCATGCCTATCAAGATCGGTAGTAAGGAAGACAAATTCAATGCTAACATTTATATCAAGAGGATTGGAATACAAAATCAGAAATGTAATACTGAGGCTCTATAAGGCACTGGACAGGCCGCATTTGGAGTACTGTGAGCAGATTTGGACCCCGTATCGGAGGAAGGGTGTGCTGGTTCTGGAGAGGGTCCAGAGGAGGTTTACAAGATTGATTCCAGGAATGAATGGGTTAGCATATGAGGAGCGTTTGACGCCACTGGGCCGCTACATCTTCTTGACCAATCGTCTAACTGCGTTGATACTTTTAGGGAATTATGTACTTGTACCCCAAGATCTTGCTGTTCAACAACACTCCTCAGGGATCTGACATTTACTGTGTACCCTAGACTGGTTGAACTTCCAAAATGCATCACTTCACTCTTGTCCGAGTTACATTTCATCAGCCATTCCCTGGCCCACTTCTTCAGTTGATCGAGAAACTGATGTAACCTTAAAACAACCTTTATCAATGTCCATTACACCACCAATGTTTGTGTCACCTGCAAATTTACTAATCATGCCACCCACATTCTCTTCCAAATAATTACTATATGGCAATCAATAAAAAACTCAGCACCAATTCTTGTGGCACACACCTGATTACAGGTCTCCAATCTGAAAAAAAAACAATTCTTCACCACCATCTTTACCTTCCTACCACTAATCTATGCTTTTCCAATCTTGGTTTTCACTTTTTTTTTTTCATCACTGGAGCTGTGCCTTCAGTTGTCCCTGTCAGTAACTCTCCAGTCCTCTCTCTAAAGTATCTGTCTTTTCATCTCACAATGTTCCAGACCTCCCATCTCTTTGACCAAAGCTTCTGCCCCTTTGCCTTGCTAACTCCTCCTGGAGGCTGGTGTCAAATTCTAGTTGATAATGTTTCTGTGAAGTGTCACCAGATATTTGCAACACTTTCATAAAACCCCTGTCCCACGGTACGAGTTCATTCCAAAAGCTCTCCCGAGTTTGCCCTGATTCAAACTCGGAGGTTTACGGTAATGGCCACTCGTCGGTACTCGGGGCTCTCGTGGGCATTTTTCAACATGTTGAAAAATCTTCACGAGTCTTCCCGTGCTTACCTGCCGTTAGTGAGTCTTCCCAAGTACCTGCCGTTAGCACTAAGTGACGTCCCCGAGCTCCGACGTAACCGCTACGTTCATTCTCCGTGTTTACCCCGAGTTTGACTTTTTTTAAACTCGAGAGAGCTCTTGGAATGAACTCGTACCATGGGACAGGGCTATTACTATATAAATACTAGTAATTATTTGAATATATGTTAGTTTTCCTGTCATGATATGTAGATGAAAGAGTTGTATACTCTGTCTGGACTGAGGTTGTCAGTGTAATTATTGACATGTTATAAAATATAACACATTTGTATTACACTGGAGAATTACTTCAGAAATTGTCTTTCTCAAACTGCCTCTTTATAAAGCAACGGTTATAAACTGATAAACAAACATCAGCAATGCACAATTGTGTTGGAAGGTACTGCAGATGCTGGTTTACATTGAAGATAGAAACAAAATGCTGGAGTAACTGAGCGGGACAGGCAGCATCTCTGGATAGAAGGAATAGGTGACGTTTCGGGTCGAGACGTTTCGAGAAGAGTCACCCATTCCTCTTATCCAGAGATGCTGCCTGTCCCGCTGCGTTACTCCAGCATTATGTTGCTATCAGCAATGCACAATTTATGGATGTGGAAATTCCTCTGCTGGTTTTCTTTAAAAGACTGAATTTTGCCAAAGTAATTATCGGTTCACTCTTCAGAACAGGCATACTGTGATAGATGATAAATATATTCACGCAACAAACTAATACTTTTATAATGCAACTGCACCCTCTACTGTTAGTGCGCAGCTAGTCTAAATTAACCTTCTGCAGTGAATGAGGAGGATCAGAGAACCTTGATGAAGATGGAGACGGGATGATTAATATGTTTGCAGAGGAAAAGATTAAACTTTTCAGAGCTATATAATTGTAATGCAACTAATAAGTTGTCTTGCTATTATTTAAAATGCTTGTATTTTCTCATAAAATGTTCCTGCTACATTTTCAGAGAACCTTCATAGTGGTCATGAAATAGCAATCCCAGTGTGGACATTGGGCTTTGTATATGGAACTGGTGCACCACAGTGCTGAGAACTATATTCTATGCTCTGTATCTTCCCCTTTTTCTCTATCTACTGTACTTGAGTTTGACTAGATTGTATTTGTATAGTATTATCTGATTTGATTGGATAGGCATGCAAGACAAAGCTTTTCACTGTATCTTCATACACGTGACAATACTAAACCTAAACGCATTTAAAAGAATAACCTCAACTATGAAAGGCTTAAACTTCTGCATGGAAACTATCAAAAGCCTTCACTAACATATATAACAAAGGAGAAATTCAATTATTTTGAAAAGCTGATTTTGCAACCACTCCTTGGAATATAGCCTTAAGGTAAAGGGGAACAGATTTAATAGGAATCTGAGGAGTAACTTTTCCACACAAAGGGTGGTGGGTGTATGGAACAAGCTGCCAGAGGAGGTAGTTGAGGCTGGGACTATCCCAACGTTTAAGAAACAGTTAGATATGTACAGGATAAGTTTAGAGGGACATGATCCAAACGCAGGCAGGTGGGACTAGTGTAGCTGGGACATGTTGGTCAGTTTTGGGCAAGTTGAGCCGAAGGACCTTTTTCCAATCTGTATGACTATTATTAAGGGAGAATTGACTCAGGTTAAATCACTCAAATAAAATTCAGCCTAGTCTTGATAACTGCAATTATCATGTTGACCTTTGTTGATGGGACACTCATTATAGAAAAGCAATAGAAAGGGGCAGCTGGTTGGAAAATCCAGCGGAATTTAGCTGAAGCATTTAATGAGAAAAAACAAGCATTTTAAATAATATCAAGACAACCTATTAGTTGCATTACAATTATATATCTCTGAGAAGTTTCATGTTTTTTTCTGCAAACATATTAATCAGCCCATCTCCATTTTCATCAAAGTTATTTATATATCACCAAATACCTAATATTGATCCCTGAGGAACACCACTGGTCAGGAATCCAGACAGAATAACATTTTTCCACCATCTTCACCCCCTTATCTTCCATAGCCGAGCTCATTTTGAATCCAAACTATCAAGTCACCATGGATCCAATGCTTCTTAATCTTCTGGATCAGCCTTACTAAAGTCTGTGCAGACAACATCCACAGCCCTCATCTCACCAATCATCTTCATCACCTCCTCAAGGTTTGTAAGATATGACCTTCCCGACGCAAATCCATGTCAACTCTCCTTAATAAGCTTTTTGCTTTTCCCAACGTGAGTAAATCCTATCCTTGAGAATACAAACCAATAGGTTGTCCACCACTGATGTAAGGCTCACTGGCCTATAGCTTCCTGGATTATTCCTTTTGCCTTCTGCAACAAAGGAACAATATTCAAACCAAATGAAATATTAGGGCAGGTAAGCAAAAGCTTGGTCAAGGATCATCTTAAAGAGAAAAAGAGAAAGTTGGATAGGTTTGGGGAGGGAATGCCAGGCCTCAAGGACTTGGCAATTGAAAATACAATTGCCAGTATGTGAGTAGTTACGTCAGAACTCTTGACAGGGGTATGGGGAGAAGGCAGGAGAATGGGGTCGAGAGGGTAAGATAAATCAGTTACGATTGAATGGCAGAGTAGACCTGATGGGCTGAATTACCAAATTCTGCTCCTATATTTTATGACAAGTTGAAGAGTTCAGGCCCAGACAAAATTTTGAACATAGGGAGTGGCAAGTGCTCTATTTAAGGAATTTCACAATGTGCGGTTATATAGACTTGTGTTGACTTTTAGAGTTTTCTGATCTTTTTTACAATTGAATGCATCACTGAATGAACACTTGACATATGTAAGTCATATTTATTCTATTCTGGTAATTGTTTATGTCTCGAGAGTTTTGCTCTTGACAAGTAACACAGAATCACTGAAAATTAAGCTAGAAAATGTTGAAAACATGCATCAGGTTTCTCAATAATATTTCCTGGAACTCAGATGGATTGAATCACAGATGACTCATTTGTTCAGCAAACACAAATAGTGAAACTATATTTACTTAGTCAGATCTTTCGACTCTTGACAATTGGCTCACTGCCTGACGACAAGCAATGCCTTTGGCCTTTTAAAAAAATTGTCTGTACAATGGCATATAATTATTTTTTGCCAAATTAGTATCAGCTTGTCAACTTGAAACATTTTTACCTTTTGACTTTTCAAGATTCGTTCGATCCATCCATCGCTCTGTCCCTGAATGACCCATAAACGTCACTAAAACCATTGTCCATAAGAAGCAACCATGAGCCAACGTACAGCCTGATTCAAGATGTACATGCCATTGTCTAATACCCACAGAGGTATTTGTTTGCTTGGACTACAATTCCCTGCCCAATATTACGGTAACTGTCATAAAAATGACTACCTTATTGAAAGGTACAGTGAGACCATATCCTTTTGATAGAAAACGCAATGCCATCAATGACCAATCTTTCAACGGTTCTTTAGTCACATGTGCAAACGCACAGTGAATTTTTTTCCTTCCATACAGACCAGCAGATTATTGACATGCATACGCACAATCCACGATTAACAAAGAGTACAAATAACAGTCCACTGAACCCGCATGCAAGAGGCATCAAGTTTTAGTACAATAAGTCCAGTCTGAGGTTTAGATTTTATGAGCGGCGCCGAATCCAGGCAAGTCCCAGGCTGTTGCAGGGCCTCCAGCTGTCACCTTCCTTGGATTCGACCAACAAACCGAGTCCCTCTCCTCACCTGTCCACCTTTGTGGCCCAGCATGGATTGGAGCAGTCTTTCCCGGAGTCGGGCCCGGAGCATCGGCAGCAGGCGCAGCGTGGATTTTCCACCGCGGAACAGGCGAACCCTTGCCGAGGGCGCGGTAGGCCAGACCCCAGTTCCCTCTCCTACCGGCCTTGCTCCTCACGTCCATTGGTGTCGCCAGCTCCATCCTCCCAGTCTTTCATCTTTGGGGATGAGCAGGGGCCTGTTCGACAGCTTCTCCCTTACCCAATGCGGCCCACTGGGTGTTTGTGCGTCCGGGGATTAGCAGTGGCCTATAGGTCGTGGCCCGCTGGGAGCCAATTATTTAAAACCTGTCACTTGCAATGTTACAAAAGTCTGCAATTTATTCCATCAGATAAAGCATAAAAATAAGTTTAATTTGACACCTAATTCACTTTCATATCTTCAGTATTAAAACATTTATGGCCATTTTCATACTCTGAAATTAGCATCTTGTTCCCTATTGCTTTTCCATTGACTTAACTCAAAAGCTGTGATCGAGGACAGTCAAAAGCCCATAACTTTCTTAAAAATTAAGAGAACTGAAAGAACTTTTCAGTTATTATAGATCGAAGCATTCTGAAACAAATATGAATTTTGGATTGGATTGGATTCAATTTATTGTCATTGCACTTTTCAGTGCAACAAAATGGTTTAGCCTGCAGTCATAACATAGAATAATAACAAAACAAACACTCAACACAGTTTAAACCCATTTTGTTCAACATTTATATGCTCCCCCTAGCTCAGATCATAGAGCATTTTAACATATCCTACCACACTTATGCCGATGACACACAACTATATATCGCAGTGTCACCACATGACCATGGTCCCCTACACTCACTGAGCCAGTGTATCAAACATATAAATGTGGATGAACCAGAACTTCCTCCAACTCAATGCAAATAAGACAGAAATTATTGTCTTTGGTCCCAAAAAAACAAGGCTAGAGGTGAGTGCTCAACTCGACTCAATTGCACTGAAAACCACAGATAAAGCCAGAAACCTTGGTGTAGTTATGGACTCGGATTTGAATTTTAACAGCCATATAAAGACCATTACCAGATCTGCCTATTACCATCTAAAAAATATTGCAAGAATCAAAGGATTTCTGTCCAAAGAAGACACTGAAAAACTTGTTCATGCATATATTTTTAGTAGGTTAGATTATTGTAATGGCATCTTTACAGGTCTCAATACAAAATCAATTAAACAACTGCAGCGTATCCAAAATGCCGCTGCCAGAGTCTTGACCAACACCAAGAAAATGGACCACATTACACCTGTCCTTAAATCTTTGCACTGGCTCCCTGTGTGTAAGAGGATAGATTTTAAAATTCTGTTACTGACCTACAAGGCACTGAATGGTCTAGGTCCAAAATACATCTCTGACCTACTTGTTGTATATGAGGCGCCTAGACTCCTCAGGTCTTCAGGGACAGGTTTACTCTGTGTTCCCAGGGTCAGAACTAAAAAGGCTGAAGCAGCATTCAGTTTTTATGCTCCACACCTGTGGAACAAGCTCCCTGAACACCTGAGGTGTGCACAGACTGTAAGCGCATTTAAATCAGGCCTACAAACACTGTTGTTTACTATAGCTTGGCCATAACCCGACATGCAGGTAATCTTAACCGTCTAATTTTAACCCCTTTTATGTGCTTCTTAAAATCGTTTTATTGTTTCATTGACGTTGTTTTATTATTCATACATTTGTCGTATTGCTTATTTTGCAATTTTTAATTATTGACTGTTTTATTTTTTCTTTCCTGTAAAGCACCGTGAATTGCTATTTGCACGAATGGTGCTATATAAATAAACTTGCCTTGCCTTGCCTTGCCTCCAGTCCTCCAGTCCAGCGGACGCAGCTGTAGTTGCGGGAGCTCCGGAAAAACAGGTCACCAACCTGTGAGCTCCCGCAACAATGAAACAATCTTACTTGGATGACCTGAAATTAAAGCATATAATTAGTTAGTTACCTAATTGTGGCTAATTACAAAATTCAATTACTAGATCTAAACATCTATCCATTTCTTAAGAAAAGGTTAACATTTTTTAAATAGCCTAAGTGTCCAAATAACATTCACACAAGAATTCACAATATAACATGGTTTTTAAATCTCATTGTTATGAATTTATAGGCCAAATGGAAGGAATTTAATGTTTAATTCCTGTAAATTAATGGGCTTTTAAATCATCTTGCGAGTGAGATTTTGTGGAACGTTGCTGTTGCGGTGAATCGGCAGGAAAAACACTGTCGGTTCGTATATTTACATAATCACATTTTCGCTGATGAAATTTGGATTCAAGTAATCCTAAGAAGCAAGTTTATATGTAAAATACACAACTTACCTTATGTTTTGTCCAGTACGTGAGATCCGTCCCGTTGTCGGCGTTGATGGCATTAGAAGTAGCTTTTTTATTTTACTCCAGGGATTAAATAGTCCCGCGGTTTTCTTTAAAAACTTCCGAGAATGCAAGTCGGATCGATTATTCTTCAGCAGCTTAACAGCCTGAGAAAGATCAACTACGACAGGCAGGAGAAAACGGCATTATAATCCCACCCCCCCCCCCCCCCCTCAAAGGCGCCAAAGTCGCGCACACGGCCAGTGGCAGAACTGCAGCGCCGCTGAAGGTACGTTTTGTAACATACCTACTGTCACCTCTACTTACCGATCCTTCTGCGATGGGAATTGATTCTTCCCATCTACAGTATATTGACATCTACTGGAAACCCCTTTAACTTCCAGTTTCACTCCCACGCACAAAGCTCTTTAAACATGCCTACCCGCAGATACCTCTTTGGATGAGTAAAAGCCTAGTTCTAGTTTGGCATAAATTGTGAAGTACCAAAAGTATAAAAACTTTCAACCTTAGGTGAAGAAACTTACACCTTTGTTTTAAAGCTTTCCAACATATCCAATCAACAAAAACAATATATTGCAGATTGAGGAAATCTGAAAAGTAATCATAAAATAGTGTAAATACACATTAGATCAGTGCAGAGAAATAAAATTAATGAACCTGTTAGATTAGTTGACCTGGTGGGTGGGGGCGCTGCGAGTCGGCTGCCCTTCCAGCAGCGTGTTCGTTATCTCTACTCTTTTTGTTTTTTTCGGTGTGTCTCGTGTTGTTTTGGGTGTCTCTCGGTGTGTCTTGTGGTGGGGAGGGGAAAGGGGGGAACTGTTTTTGGTCGCCTCCTCCAAGGAGAGGCGACTTTTTCCATGTCACCTCCCTCGTGGCCTAATCGCATGGATTGGAGCGTTCTTTCCCGGAATTAGGCACGGAGCATCGGCGACAGGCGCATCGTTGATTTTCCATCGCGGAGCGGGTGTACCCTTGCCGGGGGTCGCCAGAGAGGAGTGCTCCGATCGCTGGCCTGGTGCCTGGTGAATTTGGCATCATGGGGCTGTGATCTGAGGAACTTCTAGCCGTGGGCATGGCGTGGCCTTACCATCTGGAGCCTGGGATCCCTCGCCGGGGATCGCCGGAGAAGAGCTCCGACCGCCGGCCTGCGGTCTATAACATCCTGAAGCCGCGGTCTCCAGTAGGAAAGTTCCGATTCGGGACCTCCAAGCAGCAGAGTGTGTTCGACCGTCTCGACATTGGAGTTTCAAAAATTCCAACGAGAGGGCCTGTACATCGGGCCGTCCGTAGCGGTGACTATGGAGGGTTTATGGCCTCAACCATGAGTGAACAAGGAGGAGGACTGGCTGAACTTTGTTGCCTTCCACCACAGTGAATAATGCTGTGGTGGATGTTTGTGTTAAATTCCATTGTGTATTATGTGTTCTTTTTAAGTGTGTTGCTGCTGGCAAATTCATTTCACTGCACCTTCGATTGCATGTGATGAATAAAATTGACTTTTGACTTTGACTTTTGACAGATCAATCATCAACATAAACCACATGTAACCTCACTTTTTATGGATCTATTCTTGAAACGGTTGTCCACAACAGGCAAGGTGTTAATTTTTTGGCAATCTTTCCTCCAGATCATTTAATCTCTTTCGACAGAATGTGGACAATTACTAAGAATGAGTTTTCCCAGATGTCAGTAGTTGCCCTGCATTCACAAGATAAATATATGTGAATGTTCATGTTGTCAAGGAAGAAAGTCTGTTCTGCAAGTGAATTACAATAATAATATTTTAATGAATTAATTTTGAATTATGGCAGAAAGCCAGGGCAATTGGGAAAGAGGGAATGTTGGAGCAACGTAACTTTTTAAAACTATGAAAGTGCAGTAATTTAACTATTATGGTTAGAAGAGACCACCTGAAGGGTCAGCTACCATTGACATCAAGCACCTTCAAAGTAGGTTGCAGGAGGCGGAGGAGGCCCTGCAGTAGACTGGGGCTTCCCTGGATTGGGAGCCGTTCATCGAGTGTGTGGACTGGACTTTGGGCATATGGTGACTCGTACAGTCCACATGTGACAAGAAAGCCCCATTGGACCGTTGATGAGATAAAAGTGAAGTATCAGGTGAGATGGTCAGGGGGCCAGAGCTAAAAATGAAAATGGTGGACACTGGAGGGGCAGTGGTGACAGCTGGACAATATTTCACAGATACAGTCTGAAGGTGATCAATATTACTGCAAGGTAAACAAAAATGCTGGAGGAACTCAGCGGGTGAGGCAGCATCTATGGAGAGAAGGAATAGGCGATGTTTCGGGTCGAGACCCATCTCTCCATGGATGCTGCCTCACCCGCTGAGTTCCTCCAGCATTTTTGTCTCCCTTCGATTTTTCCAGCATCTGCAGTTCTTTCTTAAATATTACTGCAAGAGTAGTTTTACAGGCTGGTCTGGTAAAATGCTAAATTTGTGCACTGTGGTTTTGGTTGAGAATTGCCGTGGGAGTTTACAGTTAAATCCCTGACATCCATCTTTCCGTTTTACAGCTGATGCAAATCATTGAAGGCGTATATTAGATAAACAGTCTGTCAGAACTATAGTCATTGTAGAATGTATAAAATGTAGAATTGTAGAATTAAAGCATTTGTACAAAAAATTCTCTGTATTCTTTTAGAAGCTGATTCCTCATGTGGATGAGGTTGCCAAGTGGAATAAGGAAAATCTGTAGATAATGACTGAGTAGAGAAATGATGGTGGAAAGGAAACGATAAAACATTAATTGAATAAAATGGAATAAAAGGGATTTAGCAAGAGAAAGATTTTAAGATCAAAAGTAGATTTCATTCCTCTTTTAATTAAAAAGCTAATCCTGTGATATCTACAGCTGCAATTTTCAGATAAAATAAAATGTTGTGATTTCTTAGACTTGTTTTTTGTTTTGTTCTTAGATGTCAAGTAATCAAACGTGTTAAAAAATCATGTCCGCTGAGATTTATCAGCAAAATCCCAACCCCCCCCCCATGTACTTATTGTTTCCTTGTGCACTATTCACAAACAAACATTTCACAATTGCTTCTAGAAACACAAACTAACTTTCTTAGAACTTTCAATGATGCCTGACAAAGAAAAAACTAATCACAATAGCAGAGAGTAACAGGATTATATACCCAAAAATGGTGGAGTAACTCAGCAGGACAGCCAGCATCTCTGGAGAGAAGGAATTAGTGACGTTTCGGGTCGAGACCCTTCTTCAGACTGTGAGTCATGGGAGTTGGAAACGAGATATGGAAGGGTACAAAGAACATGTAAGGTATGAAAAGAACTGATCAAAGCACACGATGATCAAGGAAATGTACAATAGTTCATTGTTGGAAGAGGGGAAGGTGATAACGAGTCAAACAAACTGTAAAATGATAACCAATGGCCAAGAAGGAATGTAGGTAGAGGGTAAAGAGCATAGAAAGCAAAACAAAGTAAATAGAGCCATGAGTAGAGGCAAGAGGGCACGTGACAAGTAGGCAGCTAAATTCCTACATCAGATGTTCTTTGGTGCTGATGGCACAGAGGATTTTGTGGTAAGGTTATGGTAGAAGTTGAATTGATTGGGAGTCATCGATTCTCAAATAAAGTCTTCTTATCGAGTCCACATCACAAGATTAGAAATTGTTCAGCCAGATCTGAACACACTTCTTGGCATCTGCAAACAATGGCGCCTTGCGCTACTTGTGTGCGGTGGTGGAAACAGGGCTGCGACGTGAACGCTCTTTCCTTGACCCCTCAAATAAAGTAATGGTCAGACTATTATATTGGTGTACACCATCTGACAATCACCCCTATTTTATTTCAACACTGCTCCCTTTAGAAGTGATAATGTTGAACATTCTTTTAAGCTGAGCTCTTGTGTTAGTTTGGATCGTTTAGAATCTTTGCCATTAGAGAGCATTTCGAGGGGAAAGTTTGTGCAAATTAGTGTAGATTGCACGGTCCATTGGAATGAAGCTGTTTGCTACAAAAAAGCCTTGTCTAAAATCTCATGCAGTAAAATGTTTACCTTTACATAAATAAAAATCTAGGTCATAGAGCAAGTAAGATTGAGTTCTGTAATATTCAAAGTCCAAATTTTCTTGCGCAATCAAATGTTTCTTCTAACACACAGCATTAAACTAATCACAATTCAGTTCAAACACGACCAATTTAAAAACCAAAAGTTCCCTTTTTTCTTTAGTGACGAGACTTATGATTATATTTCAGCACTGCACTGGAACATTTATTTCAGAGGGTTATTTTATATTTTGTCCATTATGATTCAATAGGAATTTTCCATTGATGTTGACTGTCTTGGCCAGGACAGTGCTGGACACGGATGCAGGCTGTCAGCACATATTCTGCCCAGAATTCGCCCTCATAGCTGTCGTGAGGCTCAAGTGTTTGAACAGAATTTCACCACTGATAGTTGTTAATAAATGGAGAGTACAGTGGAATAATTTCCATGGCAGTTTATTGCTTGATACACAGTTTAAAAAGAAACAACCCTGGCTGCAGCCATTCAGTAACCTTTGGATTGTCTCGATTACAGATGGTGATGAGTCAGAGTATAGAAGTGGGATCGACCGATAGACCAAATGGTGTCAGCACAACAACCTGGCTCTCAATATCAGTAAAACCAATGAACTGATTGTGAACTTTGGAAGAGGAAAGATGAGGACCCACAATCATGTTTCTATCAACAGGACGATGGTGGAGAGAGTAAAAAACTTCATATTCCTGTGAGTGCATATTTCCGAAGATCTTTCCTGGACCCAGCACACTGATGCAATTATAAATAAAGCACATCATGCCTCTACTTCATGAGCAGATTACGGAGCATTATCAGAGATGATTCTCATGAACTTCTACAGGTGTACAGTATATTGACTGGTTGCATCATAGCCTGGTTCGGCAACTTGAACGCCAAGGAACGGAAAAGACAGCAAAAAGTTGTGAACGCTGCCCAGTCCATCACCGGCTCTGACCTCCCCACCATCGAAGAGATTTATCGGAGTCCCTGCCTCAAAAAGGCAGCCAGC